>NC_080426.1:77829973-78196465 GCF_029873635.1 Malania oleifera | reverse complement strand
CATTTTTAATGCAGACCTATCAGCATCAACACAACAAGCAGATGAGCTGCCCTGCAATGGCTCAACTACTTTCAAACACCCTCTACTACAAACGCTTCTTCCCGTACTATTCTTTCAATGTTTTGGGTGGCCTTGATAACGAAGGTAAGGTGAATGAACATTCAAAATCCAGTTTAGGCTCTCTGCCTCTGGTCATTAAAACTTTTTTCCTCCCCTAATTGTTTTAGGGAAGGGTTCTGTCTTCACATATGATGCTGTTGGGTCGTATGAGAGGGTTGGATACAGCTCCCAAGGGTCTGGTTCCACACTGATCACGCCCTTTTTGGACAACCAACTGAAGTCCCCCAGCCCCCTCCTATTACCTGCTAAGGTGTGAGATCTTGACTTAAGACTCCTTGTTGAAGCTTTTACTTGCATCATTTTATGTCCTTATTTTCGGTGCAATGGTCAATTCAGGATGCTGTCACACCACTTTCTGAACGAGAAGCAGTTGATTTGGTGAAAACTGTTTTTGCTTCTGCAACCGAGAGGGATATATATACTGTAAGTTCATTTTCCTCATCTAAAAAAACTGTGCAATCTAGTTGAAACTGTATCTATTTTTTGCCTTCTTGGACAGCTCTACCTGTCTTTTGGGCCTCCGTAAATTATTGGTCGTGTGTACATGGACCAAACTTGATCACTGTTAATAAGATGAAGCATTAAATGGGAAGTTCTGATAAAAAAAAGTATGTTGGACCATGTTCATCAACGTGTTTCTGAATTTGTCGTGGATGTTTACAGGGGGACAAGCTAGAAATAGTCATCCTGAATGCAGATGGCATTCATCGTGAATACATGGAACTCCGAAAGGACTAATCCTTCTTCCAAGGTGACAACTTCTCTTGCTGAAAGACACTGATGGGTTGCATGGGATACCCTCAGAAGATGCTGGTAGATGTCGTTTTGTTCTCAGAATTTGGTTTAGCATTTCAATGGTCGGATATGGACAACTGCATTTCATACTAAGTTAAAAATGTTGAAACTGCAGCACCTTGTATTTCTGTATTCAGACATGATAATGTTTTAGTTTTGCATTTGACAATATTTTATACTTGAAAAGTATGACATTGATGTGGTCAGGAAGCTGATATGGACAATGGTTCCTGTTTTCAACTTTCAGCTTTTCCAGTAAAAAGCTTAATACATTTGCATAAGGTGGTGTTTGGGATAGCAGACCCATATCGAATTCTGCTTGTCCATATGGTGGGGAATGCACTAATGAATTCTCCCGTTTCCGGTGAACAAACATACGGGGTAGTAAAGAGTAAATTCTTGAAAAGCTGGGGGGATTTTCAGCCCTTTCCAATCTGAAAGCAATCCCCAAATCAATAAAATCTTCTCCAGTGTTCCTCAAAAGCTGCCTTCGGAGGCCCATCCTTTCTTCTCCAACTCTAACCTCAGTGCCTGTTATGAATGTGCAAGTATGATCATGAGAGATAAAACATAAAACGTACAAAATCCAAAACTGTTGCAGGGCAGATTTTACCTTAATTCTCTTCCTATTCACATCAAAATCATAGTCTCCCAGACGGGACGCGGACCGGTACTCTACAATTGATTTCTTGCCTGGCGGGAACCAAAACTCCACATCATCCACAAGCTGCATAAAACACGCATGAAATCAGTATTCAGATGTGGCTTTATAATGGTTGTGGTTCTATTTCATTTTAAATTCACAGAATTGAAGCTTTGAATTGTGAATGACACAACTGATGTAATTATTTTGTCGGAATTCATTCAATTTCAAATTTAACACTTGAAATAGGATAGGATTAGCCACCTACCCCCAGGATGGGACTCTGGTACTCCACATGAACATAATCATCTTTCTTCTCTACTATACGTGGGGTAAACTTGTCCGGCTTGGATGATTTTATCTGCAAGGCAACTTGTAATAACTAGAGTTTAATTATCGATTTATAATTTGCTGGGAGGACTGTGAATACCCAAAAAAAAAAAATCTACTCTCCCCAACATACTTTGAGAGAGAAGAGACCGTAAACAAGAAATTACCACTTGAAGAAGCTCCTCCATTGCCTCTTCTCTGCTGACAGGCTTTTTCCTCCTGCGCCCTTCTTCAGGATTATAGTTCCTAGTTAAAAAAGAAAAAAAAAAGAGGAAAGAAAAGATAAGCCAATGCCTCACTGGCTCGCTGCCCGCAGCTGAAACAAGAGCAGGAACTACTTCCACCAATTCCACATTTTTCTTATTGCAGTAATTGACAGCCTCAGTCCATATATATTTTCCTTGGATGAGTGCTCAAAGTCGTTGGAGCTTTATATTTGAAGTTGTCAGTATAAAATTAACACAATTTTATAGCGATTTTTTAAAAAAAAAAAAAATTTAATTTGAAGGTCTGAGACGGTGTTACCAAGGAGGAGCATAGTGGGTAAGATCACTGAAATTCTCAGAAGTGGATATACAGTTGTTGGTGGCGGGGCAAAGTGCCAAGCCAGGTGTGCCTTTCTGCACGCCAAGGTAGTCTGGCTTTTTCCCACTGCATCAGCCCAACACATCCATCAGATTTCACCATCCCTTAAATAAATTAAAAAAAACAGAGCAAGAGCTAGGCTAGCTAACTAGAGAGAGAGAGAGAGAGAGAGAGTACAGACCCCAAGTTAAAGATCGTACCCACCACTGCAATTTCGCTGCACTTCAATATTATTTCCCTTCAACAACACATCATACAAAAACAAATTAAAGGGCTTTCCTTGTTTTTTCATAAGCACACTGCTTCTAAAGCTGTAGCGAGAGAGAGAGAGAGATACCTCCGACCCATTTTTTGATCATGTGGGAAATGAATGATGGTCTGCGGGGAATTGTGGGAGGCGAGAATGCGAGGAAGGTGATGAGCATTGCACCTTTGTTTGTACTTCTTCATCACGGAACAGTAGGTGCTTGTTGACGCTATTGAACCCATCCCCCTTCCCCTTTGCAAGATTGCAACCTCTCTCGCTGCAATTGCTGCGTCTCCTTTTCTTGCGGCTGCGGGGTTATATCTTTAGTCTTCACAACACGTCGTCGTTCAGATAACTTATTCTTCTTCTAATTTTTGCTTTTCACCACACAAAGCTAGTTTCATTTCGCATATCCTCCGCGCGTGGACACCTACGTGCTTAAAATTGACTATCTTTACATTCTAACTTTACTTCTAAATAGGAAAAAAGGTCGTGGGAATGAGTTTTTGGATACCGTCAGCTCCGGCACGTCTAGGTTAATGTGACGGACATGTCGAGATTGACCCCACTAAATTTGGATCTCATATGTCTGAATTGGACACCATGGTACTTAAAATAAACTAAATTTACTATGTTTATTTTTTAACTTTACTTTTAAGTGGGAAAAAAGGTTCCAAGAAGGAGTTTTTGGGTACTGTTAGCTCTGATATGTCCAGGTCATTGTGACGGACGTGTCGAGACTGACCACACTCAGTTTGAATCTCGTATGCTTGAATTGGACACTTGAGTGCTTCAAATCAACTAAGTTTACTAAGTTTGCCTCTAAACACATAATTTTCAATTGGGAAGAGTTTTTGAGTACCATCAGCTCCAGCACGTCCAGCTTAATGTGACAGATGTGCTGAGACTAACCCTACTTGGTTTGGACCTCGTATGCCCAAATTGGATACCTGAATGCTTAAAATGAGCTAAGTTTACTATGTTTGTATTTTAACTTTACTTCTAAGTGGGGAAAAAAGTCTCGGGGAGGAGTTTTTTTGCATAGTCAGCTCCGGCATGTCCAAGTCAATGTGACGAAGATATCGGGACTGACCCCACTCTGTTTGAACCTCGTATGCCCGAATTGGACACTTGCTTTAAATCAACTAAGTTTACTAAGTTCACCTCTAAACATATAATTTTCAATTGGGGAGGAGTTTTTGGGCAGCATCAGTTCCAACACGTCCAACTCAATGTGACGGACGTGTCGGGTGACCCCACTCGGTTTGGACCTTGTTATCCGAATTGGACGCCTGAGTGCTTAAAATGAACTAAGTTTACTATATTTATATTCTAATTTACTTCTAAGTGGGGAAAAAGGTCCCGGGGAGGAGTTTTTGAGTACCATCAGCTCTGACACGTTTAGGTCAATGTGACGGACGTGTCGGGACTAACCCCACTCAGTTTGGACATCGTATATCCGAATTGAACACTTGGGTGCTTCAAATCAATTAAGTTTATTAAGTTCGCCTCTATGCACATGATTTTCAATCAAGGAGGAATTTTTTGACACTGTCAGCTCCGGCACATCGAGCTCAATATCATTGATGTGTTGGGATTGACCCCATTCAGTTTGGACCTCGTATGCCTGAATTGGACACCTGAATGTTAAAATCCACTGAGTACTTAGGGTTATGTGAAAGTGAGTCAAGGTAACTATCAAGTTACATACCTTTGAAATAAATCTACTCGAGCAACTTGACGAGTCTGACCAGTTTGAGTTTCATAATACTCCTTACATATGTACCTTACATACGTAATTGACCTTAAATGAGTTTCTATAATTTTATTAGTTAATATATTATATATTTTATGCACATATTTAATGTATTATACATATATTTATTATTTTATAGTTAAATCGAGGTTAATCAAGTTAAGTTCGAGTTTTAAGAAAATCTACCAAGATAGCATGCTCAATCATATTTTCCACTCAAATTTTGTCATCTTCAAAGATAATGCCTAAAACTAAAAGCCACAAGGCATAAAAATGATGTTTTCAAACTGTTCATGCCCAAATTTTAAAATTGAAATTAGAATAATACAAACCAATTTCATGTCGTTTGTTCATAAGAATACAATTCTCAAATAAATCATAATGATAACATTTAGAAAACAACTCAAGTTAGAATGATAGAGCATATACTTCATCTACTCTAGTGATCATCAAGAGGAGGAGCCATCTGCATCATCTCAACGACTTTGGCGCAGTAGTTGTTCCATCTCCGCTTTTCAGTTCTTTAAGATTGCCAACTCCGCTCCCCAAGTAGACACTTGTTGTTTTGACTCTTGGTTCTCCGCTTCCCATGTGGATACCTATTCTTTTAACTGCTAGTTCTCCCTTTCCACCGTCTGCAGCATGACAGTCATCTCCTCCACTCGAGACTCGGAGGCTCGATGCGCTCAGTCAATCTCAGCACGAGAAGCTGCACTCGAAGATGATGTTGGGGCTACGTATCCACTCCCAAGACCATTCAACCAACCTCACGCTTGTTCCATCTCCACTTTCCTGTTCCATTCATGGTCATGGTTGCTAACAGCAAAATGAATGGTTCAATTTTTCCTTTTTTGTTTTTTTCTCAAACCAACAAACAAATTTTTGAGTGCTCTTACATTATAGTTCATACTCCATTGTCTTATGTTGATCAATAATATTATTTACTGCTTGAAAAAGTATAAATTATTATTTTAAACAATTTTATTGTAAATAATATTAAGAAACAATAAATACTTTGCAATGACATAAGTGTCTTTCAACTTGAATCTTACCTAGTATTGATCGATACCATTTGAGGGTATCGTAATGGACTAAAGTCTTAAATTAGGTGTCTTGGCCAAATTTCACACAATATTGACTACAAGACTTCTTCGTTGGTTAGTGCAATTAAAGGTGATGTGCTCAAACCATGCTTTATAGGTTCTTTCTACCCATTGAACCTCATTTATAAGATCTCTAATCACAGAAGTTGGGTTTCTCCCACTGGTGGCTCCTTGCAAGCTATCTCAACTTCACTTGGAGAATCATTTATGCCTCTTTTAGACTATTGTAAACAGTACTAGAAATTGCTTAAAATTGTACCAATACTTCAATTTGAATGTTTAAAATTCGACATCCTATAGTTTTAAGTATTATACATTATGTACTTCAAAATACAATAAATTATGCAAAAGCATGTTTAAATAAAACATATTTTAAAATCCATCATATAATTTCAAAATCATAAGTTATGGAGTTCATAAATTTAGTTAGTATATTTCATATTTATAAAATTTTCTTTTAGAAAACCCCCCATATGTCCTAGATTACATAATACGAACATCACAAAATATAGTGATTTACAAAGCATATTTTAAAAAAGAATACAAGCATATCCATTCTTTTTCAAACAATTACATTCCAATAACATTGAATTATAATTAACTTGCTACAAATAACATTCTTATAAGACAATAACATAGCAGAATAGACAACAATGGTTGAGAACACACAAACACTACATTAGCTCAGGTACACCCAGGGTTTGCAAGAAGAATAAGAAGAAGAAGAAGCATCTGGGAGCAGCACTTGGCGGCAGTGGCAACAGTGGGAGGACCCAACAACAGTTGCAGCGGCGGCAACAGTGGGAGGAGCCAACGACCACGACAGCAATGGCGGTGGCAGCAGGAGCAGGGAAGAACGGCGGCAGGGGGTCAGGTCAAGTACACCCAGGGTTTGCAGAAGAAGAAGAAGAAGAAGCAGCAGCACTCGGCGGCAGTGGGAGGATCCAATGACCACGGCAGCAATGGGAAAAGCCAAGGATAGCAGCGGCTGCAAAAAGAAAGAGGGAAGAATGGTGGGGTGGTGGGAGCAGAGAAGAACAACGGTAGGGGGGTTAGCTCAAGTACACCTAGGGTTTGCAGAAGAGGGATCACCTAGGAGCAGCACTCAGCGGTAGTGGCAGCAATGGGAGGACCCAACAACCACGGCGTCAGCAGCGGCGGTGGTGGAAAAAGCCAAGGACAGCAGCGGCGACAAGAAGAAAAAAGGGAAAAATGGCGGGGTGGTGGGAGCTAGGAAGAATGCAGGCAGGGGGTGGAAGGAGTGTTCAACGCGCAGTTGGAAGGAGGAGGAAAGAGGAGAGAACGAATGCAGGAAAGTTGGGGGGAAATCCGCATGGGGTTAGGGTTTTGACATTTTAGAGTATTAGTGACGGTTCCTCTAAATAGTCACTAATGGTTAAATAAATTTTTTTTTATATTTTTTTTAATGAAAAAAACACTATTAGTGATGGTTTCAAATTGTCACTAAAAGAGACGTATTAGTGACGATTCTCATAATCTGTCACTAATAATAGACTATTAGTGATAGTTTCTCTAAATCGCCACTAATATTGTGCCTAAATTTTTCGTATTGAGAGAGAGAGAGAGAGAGAGAGAGAGAGAGAGAGAGAGAGAGAGAGAGAGAGAGAGAGAGAGAGAGAGAGAGAGAGGGTGTGTGGGTATTCATGGAACAACAATTCTCCGCTCTTAGAAGTTGCACATATGTACTTTGAATGATGATTAATTCTATTCAAATTTTGCGAAAATACAAGTGAAAGTGTGTGCTTCTACTAAATTGATTCAGAGGGTGTGTTAAAAAATTGAATGGAGATAAACCTTTTATATTCTGCTTGAATCATACCACCATGAATGGCACCCCTTTAGGGATCTTTAATTGACATTTAAAGGTCAAGAGGATAGTTTCTTCTCGATAAGATTGCGCAGAGATGAGGCCTCTGTACTTGGTAACCTCTTGACCTTTTTCCCTGTCAACAAATGCATTATTAGTGACAATTTATGAGAACTGTCAGTAGCTAATATAAGACTATTAGTGACAGTCTTTCTTTTCAAGCATTCTACTTAAAGACATACTCTTCTCATTGGATTTTTTCTTCAACTCATCCAGATTGTCATTTGTGGTGTCAGGCAGACTAGTTAGGTTTGCCACAACATTATTTTCTATCTTGTTTTGCTTACTGGACAATATCTTCATGAGCAACCCACCCATGAATAGATATTTGAACCAAGTTGTTTCTTTCGTGCATCCCATTCTTTTTTACTGTGATGAGTAGCTTTAGAAGATCGATCTGTCAAACTCGATCTATTGCATTTAAAAACCAGTCCAATCATTGCAGAACTTCACCACAACTCCACTAGTCTGTACACGGTTATTTCGAAAATGTATGAACTTCAAGAGGTTTAAATTTAGAGAATCTTTTCAACCAATATTCACTATCAATGACAAAATGTTCATTTTTTCTTCTACTGTGTTAAGAACAATCACAATCCATGGCCAGACATATATATCATTCCGCTCTGGAGTTTGAGATATGGGTGTTGGTTCAATAGGGCGAGGTGTTTGGTCTGACTCATCAACTAGGTTAGTTTCCAGGTATTTTGCCAAGGTAAGGTCATTTTTATGTTTGCGTTCACTCATTGCACTTGTTGGCCATTTTCGTTTCTCCACTAGAAGTCTTTGTGAATCAGTCTTTGCAAATGATTTTTGGCCACTGAATTTGAAGCAAACTGCCTAAGTAATTAGAAAAACTGTCACTAATAGTCTTTACCTTTCTCCATGTCAACAAATGCATTTTTAGTAATGGTTTATAAGAACTGTATTTAGCTAATATAAGACTATTAGTGATGATATTTCTCTTCAAGCATTTTACTTGAGGACATGCTTTTCTCGTTGTATTTTATCTTCAGCTCATCTAGATTCTCATTTGTATGTGGTGTCAAGCACACTAGCTTAGCCACAACATTATTTCTATCCTGTTTTGCTTACTAGACAATATTAACAACTGTTTTTATTTGTCCACTGCTACGAAGATAACCTCCTAGCCTATTGGCCCTGCTGAATTGTAATATCTTCACGAGCAACCCATCCATGCATAGATATTTGAACAAAGCCCGTTGTTTCTTTTTCGTGCACCCCATTCCTTTTTACTATGATGAGTAGCTTCAGAAAATCTCTCAAACTCTATTGTATTTTAAAAAAACCAGTCCAATCATTGCAGAACTTCATTACATACAGCTTCGCTGGTCTGTATACAGTAATTCAAAAAGGTATAAACTTCAAGAGGTTTAAATTTAGAGAATCTTTTCAACCTATATTCACTATCAATGACAGTTCTTCCATCTTTTTCATCCACTATGTTAAGAACAATCCCAGTCCATGGCCAAACATATTTATACTACCAAATTAATAAATGTAAGAAAGAGAAATTAAAAGTAACAAAAAAAGAAATAGAGAGAATAAAGGGGTTACATATAAAATAGTTTGACCACACAATATCAAAATATCATATTGTCGAAAATATCATATCATTTCCCTAAAATGCAAAATGCATTTCCAATGCTGTGCGACTGTGCCATAATGCGTTTTTGATTTTTGGGATTTTCTGAAGTTGACGATATAGGTATATATTCTACGAGACGTAGGTTGTAGTCAAGTACTTCTCCCTCTTCCTCCCAAATCTCAGCCCAACCCCCATGGCGGATTCTCTTAGCTATGCTTGCTTCCTCAATCCATGGGTTCTTCATCACTAGAAGCTTGCTCTTGAGCTCAAATACCTCATCTGGTCTCTCTTTCTCTCTCTCTCTCTATATCTCTCTCTCTCTCTCTCTCTCTCTCTCTCTCTCTCTTTGAAACTCTAATTGCTTCTGATTTTAGAAGGTGCCTCTGATGTTGATACGATGTTTTTTGTTGATTTTGCATACGGCTTAAATTTGTTCACTTGACCAATGCTAGCTAGTTCCCTTTGTAATCACATATTCTGCAAGTTCGTTCTTCCTCCTTATTTTTTCGATTCAAATGTTCATGTACATATTATTGTGTTTTATTATTTTTGTGTTTTGATTTATTTTCTATTTTTTTCCCTCGGATCTGTTCACGCAGCACTTGCTTACCCAAATCGAACGAGTTTGATTCCAATTGCCCTCTCTGTAAAGTGCATTCTACCGATCAAGTTGAAGTTGCTGACATTTGCGTTTTACTTCTCTTCCCAAAACAATGTTGGGTTTTTCCTATTTTACACTTTCGGTTCTCTCGGTTCTTTTTTAACATGTTCAAATGCCACAACATTATTTCTATCTTGTTTTGCTTCCTGGACAATATAAGCAACTATTTTTATCTATCCATTGCTTCAAAAATAGAGTCTGACTGGCTGACCCTTCCATATTGTAATCATCTTCACGAGCAACCCTCCCATGCATAGATATTTGAACAAAGCGCGCTGTTCTTTTTCGTGCATCCCATTCCATTTTACTGTGATGAACGACTTCAAAAGATCTCTCAAACTCAAACTCTATTGCAAATAAAAAATCAGTCTAATCATTGTAGAACTTCACCACAGATACAAGACTAATAGAAGACTATTAGTGATGGTTTATAAAAATTGTCGCTAATAATATACTATTAGTGATAGTTTAGAAAAATCGTTGCTAATAATAGGCTCTTAGTAACGGTTCTTGAAAATGTCACTAATATTGTTGACCTTTTTCTTAGTCAACAAATGCATTATTAGTAATGGTTTGTAGAATTGTTACTAATACAAGACTATTAGTGACGATTTATGAGAACCATTACTAATAATAGACTATTAGTAATGGTTTTCGAGAATCATCACTAATATTGTTGACCTTTTTGCCAGTCAACAAATGCATTATTAGTGACTGTTCTACAAATTATTACTAATACAATACCATTAGTGACGGTTCAATAAAACCATCGCTAATAATAGGCTATTAGTAATTGTTGGAACTAGTGTGATCCCAAGAGGGGGTGAATTGGGTTTTAAAAACTTTTCAACCAATTAAGCATTTCACCATTTCACTACAAATCATATCTCATTCATAATGCAAATGTGTATGTAAAATAATTGAACTGTGAGTGTAGGCATACACGTGTGTAGCATATCTCATTTAAAATAAAGGTGTGCATGCAAATAATATAACAGTAAATAAATAAACATGCACATACTAAATTTAAAGTGCAGTAATTTAAATGAGATAGGGAGAGAACGACACAAGATATTTGTTATCAAGGTTCGGCCAAACCAACTTACATCCCCGCCTTGGACATACCCCCCAAGGATTACCCTAACACTGCTCATTTAAACGGGTGGAACAGAAGCCGTTTACATCCTCTCCTTACGGGGTGAGGAAAACCCTAATTCAATTTTTAGGTTGAACCGAACCAGTCTCACTTATGGGGCTGAAACTCTTCTATTCAATTTTTGGGCTGAACCGAACCGATCTCACTTATGGGTTTGAGACTCCCCAGTTCTATTTACGGGCTGAACCAAATCGGTACATTAAAATCATTTTTGTACAAAATAATGCTTCTGAAAATACAAGCTAAGATGTACACATTTAAGCTCAAATAAATGCACTCTCTAATATGATATGAAATGTGTTCAGTAGAGTAAGAGTGTGTTTCTCAAGATATTTTTGAAATCTTTGAACATAATATGTATGATGAAGACTTCAAAGATTTAAACCTTAAACCAAATATTTCTCCAAAAAGTATTTTCAATAAGACATAGGAGAATCTAGGGTTTTAGTTTCAAAAACTTTGCACAAAATAAAAATATATGCATTTGAAGATCTATGTGCAAATCAAAGCAAGTAAAAGTCCAAATAAAATATTCTCTTGTAAAAATGATTTACAATAATAAACGAAAGAGAGTTTTGGAGAGTAAAAGATTTGCCCCAAGAAATAGTTTTTGCATTAAAAATTAGTTGGGGGAACTTTGATTAACAAAATAATTTGAGAGGATTTTGGGAGTTAATCAAAGTTACTAATCTTGGCTTATAAAGGGGTATATGTAGAGTCAAGGAATTTTTTGACCGTTGGCGATACGCTGGGTATTATAAGAAAAGTTTAATTAAATTTTAAACTCGTTTTAGCATTTAAAAATACCCTAACCCAAGAGTTTCGATCGACTAAGCCATAGGTTCGATCGTCTGAACAAACACAAGCAATTTTGAACTTTTGGTGCCTGAAAAATGGTTCTGGAGGCTGAACTAGGCGATTTTAAAATGACCAAGATTCGGTCACCTGTCCTTAAGTTCGGTCTGCTGAATTTGCATGTTCGGTCACCCAAGGGTATTTTGAACGTAAACATTCGGGCGCTCGAGTTGGTGGAAAAGGACAGGGTACAAGTTCGAATGACCGAAGATGCTATGGTCATTTGAGTTTGGTTGCTCGAAGTCTGGTCAACTATTTGACCAGTCAATAGTTTGGTCGACCGAGGCAATTTGACTTGCCTGGTTCGGTCACCCGAAACCCTTTCAATTTTCAACCCAAGTTATATTTTAACCTTGTTATTTTCCTTAAGTGAAGTGCGGGGCCCTAGGGTCTCTTTAAGGTTTAGGCATTTTAATTTACCTTAAAAAAACCTGGCATCGGATGACCTTCAGTCGATTGAAGTCAGCCCTAAGGTCCGTCTACAGTTCTGTCTGAGCACAAAGACATATCATACAGGATGTATGCAGTTATTACAGACCAACATATAAAAACTTAAATGCATTATACAAATAAAATCGAAAGGTCTTCTTCTTGATCTTCTTTACTCTTTAATTTTCATGGAAAACCCCTAATCATATGAGCTTTATGTGTCTTTGGCTTCCATTCTCAGTCCCTTTATATGTGTGTTAAATTATAACATGTTCAACCATTAGAAACACACATAAGTAACTTGCGGTTTGTCATTATCAAAACTAAGGATTAGACTCAAAAAGCCAACAGCAACAGTTCTTGAAAACCGTCACTAATATTGTTGACCTTTTCCCCAGTCAATAAATGCATTATTAGTGACGGTTCTACAAACTGTTACTAATACAAGACTATTAGTGATGGTTTATTAGAACCGTTACTAATAATATACTATTAGTGATGGTTTCTGAGAACCATCACTAATATTGTTGATCTTCTCCCAGTCAACAATTTGTTATTACCTTCTCCCAGTCAACAATTCGTTATTAGTGACGGTTCTATAAATCGTTACTAATACAAGACTATTAGTGACAGTTTTTTTTTATACCGTTACTAATAATGAACTATTAGTGACAGTTTGTGAACCGTCACTAATAAGGGCTATTAGTGATGATTTCAAAACGTCACTAATACCTCAAAAACATCGTTAATATTTTATCATGATATTTTGAGCACGAAAAGTGGTTTCCCGCGATAGTTTGAGCGGGGAAACTAGTTTTAGAGACAAAAGTATTAGTGACAGTTTGAATTTCATCACTAAAAGTGCCCCCAGTTTTTTTGTGGTGCATTTATGTAAAAGTATTTCTTTAAAAAGTAATAAAATTAATAAGTACTAAATATAAGTGCGAAAAAATATAAATATTATCGATAATAAGTACTTATAAAATATATATTGTTTGCCTATCAACTTTTATGACATATTTGATACTGACTCTTTTTTAAAAATAGTTATTATATTTTTTCCATTAATTTTTTTATATACTTATTATGTAACTTTAGTACAAACTATAGCAATTGAAATCATATATGCATTGCATCTCTTGAAAATACATTTCACTTGAAATTATATAATTTATATTCTAATGTAGCACAAATTGCATGAAAGTTTAATAAATATTACGCACGATTACGTTCAATGAAAATTTAATCAGTAATCTCATCTCTCAAATTTTTCATTGGTTGTGCTTGTGCTGCATCAAATATACCATACTTAGATATACTTGAATTGCTTGTTGTGTGACCTTCCAAAGGGACATTTTCATCCTCGTACACTTCAAACAAGTCATCATGATGTGTGCATCTAAATAGAATTATGCAATGTCATACAAGAAACTATGATAAACATATTTTATCATGTTGAAAAAGGAGATATGTTTCTCAATATCTCAAACCTCTTCTTCAAAATCCCAAAACATCACTCAATAACATTTCTTAATGATGAATGATGAAAACTAAAAAGTTTCTTTTTCCCTTGTGGTCTATCGCCTCTCTTGAAATCTAGTAAATGATATCTATTTTCCTTGTGGGATCCATTTACCCATAAGTATTGGGATATTCAACATCAACCACATATATTTTCTTGTCAATTGAAAGGTAAAATATATTATGCAACACTCAAGTGTGTACCAGCAACCCAGATTTGTAGCTTCTACTAAGACATTAATAGTAATACCTTATGGAGGATAGAGAAAGTTTAGTTCAGTCGTTCTATGAAAATGACTTACTATTCTCACGTCATTAGCACTTGCTTCCCATCCAACATTCACATAGGTGATTAGCATATCAAATGAGTTTGCAACCATAAAATTTTGTGCACAAATTGATTTATGCTCATGATATGAAGCTTGTTTATTTGCTCCCACAAATGCATTGATGTGTGTTCCATCAATTGCACCCTATAACAAAATCAATTACAAAGTTTAGTCATTTTTTTATGTGATCAATAATAACAACAACTTTTTTACAAGAAGTGTATGTTTAATTACCACACCTTAAAGAAAGGCCAATACTTCTCATAATTCTTTATTTTACAAGAAGTCTCCCATGTGGTTTGATAATCTCAATAGAAAATTAAGATAATGCCATTAAAACCATGTTGAAGTGATGACTTATTGCTTTAGTCAAACGTTGAAATCTATTACATGCCAAATGGTAGTCAGCTGCATGTGCAACAATATACCCAAAAAAAAATGCTTAATTGTTCTACAACAATCACATCCCTTTCGTTCGACAATAAATTCCTTTCCTTTTCTGTCTTTCTAAATCCAGAAGCACATGTATTTCCATATGAAAAAGTTATTTGCAAGTAATAGGACCATTCAATACTTCAAGCATAAACAAATGACCTGATAATATCGATGTCCTCATAAGCATTCTTATAGGACGCAAATTACTTTGGTTTCGTAGTTCTAGCATGCAACGACATAAAGTAATTTATTTTTTATACTCTTCTTCGTATCTACACACAATACACACATACCATGGATTATACAAATAGGCACATGTTAATATAAAGAACAAATTAAAGTATAATAAATAAAATGGGCATAGGTTAACGTACAACACTAGTGAAAGTAGAATAAATAATATGGGCATAGGTTAACATACATAACCAATTAAAGTAGAGTAAATAATATGGGGACAGGTTAACATAAAGTACATTCATTCTATGACTGAATGTTCACTATGTCTAATATCATTCAATGCAAAATAAAAAGGTTCATAGATGAAAATAGACACACATAACATAGTTCTGTGCATTAAACAGTACAACATAGCAATTGCAAAATCATGCAGCTACTTCGATATATTAATCTCTCTAATCAGCTATTGATAGCAAAGACCATCATTAGGCATTAATAGAAAATTTTCCCTTTTCCCCTTTTTCTCAAACAATTCAATTGAATCTAAATAAAAAAAATGATTCTTGAGAGATAAATGTTGACATGGTATTTAACATTTCAATGCATTTTTGTATTGAAAATTTATCCTTTAGGGGAGGTGGAAACCTTGATTCTATGTCCCCGCTACTAATTTATTTGCATATCACATGAATCAACCTTTCATTCTTTTTAACCAAAGAATCCTTTTGACGAGCTTTCTACTCAACCCCCACTTCTTACTTGATGTCCCTCCCCAAATGAACTATGTTCACCTGAGAGATGTTGCTATTGGGTTGGATCAAAAGGTGGATGATCACTATCTCCTGATCCCTCCTCTATGACAAGTTGGTTAATCCCTTCATATGAATTACCAAAATTTGGTAATGTACCCATTGAAGGAAACCAACTATTCACCCCTGTTGCATATATACCACAATAAATTTTTCGTAGCTGGTCTAAATATTATGGAGGCCTATTGCATAAGTACTTACACTGTAGATGGGCCTATAATTAAGGTAGATATGCCTAAGCATAAGTTATAATACAACAAGTTTTATCATGACAAGATAAGAAGCTTACCTGAACAAATAAAAGCCACCTTTCATCATCAACATTAAGCTCTCCTATATTAGGATTACCAATAACACCAATTTCTTTCTCAAGTGATTCCCAACACTTGAAGAGAGCTTCGGCACTGTAAAAATGGTTTTTTATTAGTTTGTGAAGATATGATACACCTTCTTTATTGTTCCAAGATGATTTTCTTTATTTGACTAATGTGGTTGAGAATTAATTGTGTATATTGGCCCTAGAGTCGAGTCTAAAGGGGGCTGAATAGATTTTTTTGTGTATTTTCTTTTTTTCTCTACAAAATATGAAATCTTGGCAAGATACAAATGATTATATCACAATATATACAAAATAAATTGTGCACAAGATATAAATTAAGGAGAATAGGGAAGAAAAGCTTGACTAACAATATTAACGTGGTTTAGCTCCTTGCCTACGTCCACGCTTTGAGACACACTCAAGGATTCTCAATCCACTATCACAATCTCCTTCATCGGCAGAGAAGTCTTTACACTATAAGGTAACAAATCCCTTTACGCTCACGCAGAGCATTTCCAAGGGAACAAATCCCTTAACGCTTGCCTAGAGCCTTCACATGGGAACAAATCCCTTTTGCTCACACATAGCCTTCACATGGGAACCAATCCCTATTGCTCACACAGAGACTTTACAAGGGAACAAATCCCTTAACACTTGGTTCATAAAGAACCCTTACAAGATGAAAATGATTTACAAAAACAATACTCCTTGAATGAGCTAATATCTAATACAATAAAAAACAATTCATAATCTCTCAAGAAATGAATCAAAACAAGATGAGCAAGAGAGGTATTGAGCACAAAAATGATGAATTAAAATGTAGTGTGCTTGAAAATGATAATCATTACATGTTAATCACTAAGATCAATCATTAAACAAGTCTTTGGCCTTGTATTTATAGGTAAATTGAACTGCTAGCCGTTTTATGGTCGTTGGCTTTATAGAATGATTAAAGACTTTGAAAATTAGCCATTTATAGCGGTTGGGTTTAGAATCTCGATGCAAACCGTCAACGGATTCCCCAAATCGTTGACAATTTCCCCCAAACCGTCAACGGTTTGCTCAAACCATGGATGGTTTCATTCATGCCAAAATTCATTAAACTCTCTACCTAAAACAGTCAATGTACGTGGACCAAACCATTGACGGTTTGCCTTGTTTCTTCATTAACTTGATTTTTAGGTACTTAAATGAAGTTTTAACCCAACCGATACCAAGTATATAAAAGATTACAACACTAAGATGATTTAAAACTGGTCTCATATTAAAATACATTTGAGTATAGGATAATTTTATTAAACTCTGTGTTTTGTCTTTATAACCCATGAGTATTAAACTTAAGACTTAGTGAAATCCTATATGCTCTTATGAACTAGTATGCACATGCAATTTGCTCAACTCTTGCTCAATAAACATGCGTGAAACAATACTGCAAGAGTTACAACAGTGTTGACTCTTTTAGTTCGATCCTTGTTTTGATGCTCACAAAGCACAAGGTTATTATGTGTGTTTTTAAGTGCTTGAGCAGGTGTACATTTCAGCACACACATAAAGGACAGAAAATGGAAGCCATGAAGGACTTAAAGACCATCTCATCTTGGCATATTCCATAAAGACGAAAGAGCAAAAGAAAAGAAGACATGTTATTTATTATTGTAAATTACATTTAGGTTTTTGGTCTGTAATAAGGCATGCTCTGCATGATGTGGTTGAAAGCTCAAATGACCATAGACAGACCTTAGGGGAACCCAAACTTTAATATAAAAAATCATTTTCATAAAAGCTAAAATTATACAAGGGTTTTGAAATAGCTTTAAGGTCAAAATCTGGGCTAATCTTAGGTTTTAAATGACCTCAGTCGACCGACCCTCTCTTATTCAAATTGGCTCAGTCGATCGACCATGCCTTAGGCCTAAAGTCAAAGTTTGACAAGGCTCAGCTAACCAATCATTTTTGAATTAAGTTTCCACAGTCGATTGACCTTAGAACTTGGCCCTTTTGCATTCCTCACTCGACCGACACTTTTAGAACAAAATGGCCCCAGTTGACCGACACTGTTCACTCCGTTGACCGACTCATATGGACAGCCGACCAAGCTAACGAAGGATCCAGAATCGCTGTTGGTCAGCCGACCAGCAAATTTCTCAGTCAACCGAGCCCCTAAGAAATTTGAATTTTTGGCTTAGGTCATCCGATCGACGAAGTCGTCAGTCAACTGACCTTCTCGGGTTGCCTAATTTTTCAGCGCTAAAACATTTTAAATTTTAATAAAACAAATTTAAAAAACCCTCTGTGTCCCTAAACGGTCATATTTTTAGAAAATCTATATATACCTCTTTCATTAGCACAATTAGCAAAATGATTAGCCCAAAGATCCTCTAAAATATTTTGTGCTTTATTGACTCATACTCTCTTATACTTATTTCTTGTAAAATATTTTTGCAAGAAAGCATTTGGTTTCTCCTTGTTTGGGCATTTAGTTTACATAAAAGGCATTTTACTCTCACTTAAGCATTCATTTTGAAAGCCAATTTGAGAGTAAGCTTAGAGTTTCTCCTAACTATTTCCTTGATAAATATCTTTGGGGAGAAGTTGTCTTTATAACTTGTGAATCTTTGCACATTTTTTGCAAGATTCAAAAGCTCATATTATATTTATTGCGAAAATATTTTTGAGCATAAATCCTATTTCTCCAAACACTTTTCATTGCTAAATCTTTGTGGGAGAAGATATTTGTGAAATTTAGATCTTTGAAGTTCTTATTGCATATTTCACCTCACATCAAAGATGAGTTTTGAAAAATCTTCTTGAAAGCAAAACCCTAGGTTCTCCTACACTTTTCATTGAAAAATATTTTGGAGAAATGTTTATTAGGGTTTGAATCTTTGAGTAATCATATACATTTTCATTCAAAGATTGCAAAATTATATTAAGAAAAAACCCACTTTACTGAGCCTAAACTTATATCATACGAGAGTGCATCTAAAGCTTTATTGTTGTATACATTTGCTTATTTTGAGAAGCATTTATTTTGTACAAATATTTTATATCCTTGTATTCTAGGCGTGGCTAGAAGAGGAAGTCACTTTCCTATAAGGTGTGCCGATTTGGCTCTAACCCGGTTAGGTGCGCTAGGAGGTACACCATCCTGTAAAGTGTGTACAACTTGGTTTCACCCAAAAAGTGAAACGAGATGCCTCCACCTCGTATGGAGAACTAGTCGTGGATCAACCCTATAATTGAGCTGAGGTAACTCCGCCTCATAAGTAGTACTGGTTGTGGCTCAGCCTCATAACTGAGCTGAGGAGTCTCCGTCCCGTAAGGAGAGTAGTAAACGGTGATGCTCCACCCGGTTAAGTGAGCAAATAGTGGAATCCTCTTGCTGGTTAGCTTAAGGCAGGGACATAAGTTAGATTGGCCGAACCTCGATAAAAATAATTGTGTTATTCTCTTCCCTATACTCTTTACTTTCCAGAACTTGCATGTCTATATTTAAACTGATGTCTATGATTTAAATATTCGCATATCTCAATATATGGGGAATTGGTAATGTAGAGACCCGAAAAATATAATAATAAAAAAAATTAGGAAAAGGAGGATTTTTGGGTTGGTGAAGAGAAAATAGGCGCCGATTTCTTGAGTGCCGGAGAAAATCGGCAATGGTTTTCTCTGCACTGTCAATTATAAGGGGATCCTGCGAGCTACATTTGTTAAACAAAATTAAATTTCTCTCTCTCTCTCTCTCTCTCTCTCTCTCTCTCTCTCTCTCTCTCTCTCTCTCTATCCCAAACCCTACAGTCCTCTCATCCTTTCTCTTCAATTTCGACTTCATTTCAGCCCGGATCAACAATCAAGAACCGCCACAAGGATCTAGGGAGGATTCTCTTCAACTTAATCGGAACAGAATCGCGAGTTGGGGTTCTGAGACACCACTCCAAAACTGAGGTAAGGATGTTAAATATTAGTTTTAATGGTTAAATTGGAGTATTTTGAGGCCTAGGGATTACTAAATGATAATATTTTGGAGGTTGAGTTGATTAGTTCAGGGAAAGGTGAATTTCAGGCTTTTGAGCTGCGAACGCCATGGAGCGTAGGATTTAGGGTGTTGTGGACCTTTCAGTAAGTCAGGTAAGGGGAATAAATTATAACATGTATTTTGAGTACTACTGGTTGAGTTAATACGTGAAAATATGAATATGTTATTTTGCCTAAAATTATTATGATATGAATATCAGATAAAAATTGTGTGGCATATGAGTAATACTGAATTGTGATGTTTTGAAATGTGAGGCATGATTATTGAAATGTTTTTATGATAAATGGGGAAATATAAGAATATGATATGTTTTATGTTGAAATGTGGAAATTTGCAAAATAATATATATATATATATATATATATTATAAGAATTAAATATGAATTGAAAAGATGGGAAGAAACAGAAAATGA
Source organism: Malania oleifera (assembly GCF_029873635.1). Taxonomy (NCBI): domain Eukaryota; kingdom Viridiplantae; phylum Streptophyta; class Magnoliopsida; order Santalales; family Ximeniaceae; genus Malania; species Malania oleifera. The sequence continues at coordinate 78,176,249 of NC_080426.1, read as the reverse complement.
GAAGAATACTGAAATGTGATATATACCATTATGAGATAAGATATGAATACTGAATGTAAATATGGCAATGAAAATGTGGAAATGCGAATATGAAAATATGAATATTGCAATGTGAATACTACAATGTGAAATGTGAATATTGAAATATGAATGTGAAAATGTGTATAGTGCAATGAGAATTCTGTAATGTGAATACTGGAATGTGAATATGGAAATGTGAAAATTGCAATGAGAATACTGCAATGTGAATACTGAAATGAGCATATGAAAATGTGAATATTGCAATGTGAATGCTACGATATGAATATTGAAATGTGAATGTGAAATGTGAATGAGGAAATATGGAAATGAAAACCCTAATGGACGATTGTTGATATTGAGCACGGTACTGTTGCTAGTGAAATGTTAGTGCAACCACACGGTCTCGTGATGAGTGTTGTGTAGGCAGTCGATTGAGCCATTGAGTTGGGTAGTTTTGCCCCCTAGTTCCGGACCAGGGTTATGGCAGGCCAATCGTACTACAAACGCATTGATGGATTTCCCATTTTGATCTAATTGGGTAGGCCAACCGCGATTCGATCTAGCCTTCGGGCCACACAACCTCGACTATGGGGGGAAGCATGGCATGGAGAATATCTTCAAGGCAACATAACCTCGACCATAGGGTGAAACATGGCATGGAAAGAATATCCTCAGGGCAACCATGAGTTATAGATGTAGATGTATTGGTACTAAGGACACTCATGTGCAAGATGATGAAATGAAACTGAAAGTGAAAAGAAAAAGCATGAGTTTAATAACATAAATAAATAAGGTGAAGTAAAACTCTCCACCTGAGGGCTTACGGAGTAAGGTGAGTGCCCTAATAAGTATCAGTTGTTGTCGTACCCAAATTAATCGAGCAGGGTTACAAACGATATCAGGGCAGAGGAGAGCTAAATGTGTGATACCCCGTGAAAGAAAGGCTTAAAAAGGATTTGATGTTACTACCCATATCAACAAGATGCACCTTTCTTTTCAGGAGCCTTCCCATAAGAATTCCATGGTTAAATGTGCTTGGCTTGGACTAATCTTGGGATGGGTGACCTTCTGGGAAGTTTTCTTAAGAAGTGTGTGAGTGAGGACAAAACACACTGAAAAGGACACATGTTGGTCTGTGGGGTCAGTCATTAGTCCAATAAGGCACCCCCCTTTATTTTTTGGTCTAGGTGGAAGAGGAGAGACGCAGTGTTTCCTGACAGACCCAAGTTGGGGCATTACAAAATGGTATCAGAACAATTACCTAACCGGAAGTGTGATGAGATTCACATCGCTTGAATTTGGAAATGTGGGTTTGCAACAAGGACGTTGCGTTATGTAAGTAGGGGAGAATGTGATACCTCGTGAAAGAAAGGCTTAAAAAGGATTTGATGTTACAACTCATATAATAAGGTGCACCTTTCTTTTCGGGAGCCTTCCCATAAGAACTTCACGGTTAAGCGTCCTTGGCTTAGAGTAATCTTGGAATGGGTGACCTTCTAGGAAGTTTTCTCATGAAGTGTGTGAGTGAGGACAAACACACTGAAAAGGACACGTGTTGGTCTGTGGGACCAGTCATTAGTCCGATAAGGTCCGCCCCCTATTGTCTTATCCAGGTGGAGGAGGAGAGACGTAGTGCTCCCTAGCAGACCCAGGTTGAGGCGTTACAACATGTATGGGCGTGTAATCTCCTCTATCCTCGGGAACTGTTGCTGATAAACTTGGGATGCATGTGAATGGATTGAAAAGGAAATTAAAGCTTATAAAAGCTTGTGTTTTGTACCTATATGATTTTTAGAATAATTGGTGTATTTTCTGAGATGGTATTATCACTAAAATGTATATTTATATTATGATATAATGAAACTCATACTGAACCGTACTATAAATAATTTATTTCATCTTACTGAGATGTGTCTCACCCAAATATCTAAATATTTCAGGGAACCGAGAAAGACCAGGTGATAGAGCTCCGAGATAGAGGGGAGTTGGTACCCTGATAGCCAAGGTGAGTGTTTGACCTAGGGATGTATGTTTTCCCCTAGGGTTTTGGTTGATTCATAGGGATATGTTATGTATGTATATATGAGTATGAATGTTTAGTACACTGGTTATTTGTATTCTAGTCGATTTGTATTTATTGACTTCCGCTGATAGGGTTGTTTATTTAAGTTTGACTGATTACTCGGTATCCCACTTTGGGTCGGGTTATGTTTAAATGGTACCAGAGTTTTTGAAGTGGGTGATGTTTGATTTATATTTTTTATTTATTGGAGGAAAGAAAAAGGTATGAAAATTGGGGCATCATAGGTAATTACTTAGACAGACCCTAGGTTGCATTATATTGATTGTGAATTTTGAAATTAGGGAAAAAGTGACCTAGAATTTTTAAATATCCAATTCATCCCCCCTTCTTGGGAATACACCATTCATATCAATTGTAATTGAAGCCTCAATGCAAAAAGCTTAACCACTTATGTTAAAGAATGCAATTGCTCAATTTGGTGTATCCCTATTTGTTAAGGGACAATCATGGACTAGGGGCCTTCAGTATTTAGCGATGTTAATTACACCCTGTGGAAACAAAGAATGAGCATATATATAAAATCAATTGATTGGAGGGCCTAACAAGTAACTGTTAAAGGATGTTGTATGCAAATGAATGAAAATGATACTAGGTTAATGCATGCAAACTCAAATTCCATGGATATGTTATATCGTGCATTAGATTCTAATGTTTCTCTTGAGATCATGACATCTAAATGTGCGAGAGATATTTGGGAAGAGTTCGATAAGAGGTATGAAGTGCCTAAGGAGAAGGAACCTGCCACTCTAGAAGCTCCAAACTCAAATGATCAAGTAGTAGCAAATCATAGGCAAGTAGCTTTAGCAAATGAAGAATATATGACTCTATCTCTATTCACGATTTCTGTGATGATTCTTATGTTATAAAATGTGATGAATCATTTAATGCCTCTTGCGAAAATTCTGCTAAATCTTATGATAATTTTGTTAATGATACATACAATGATTCTAGTGATAAATATTGTAATAAATCTGATTATGAATCATGTAGTGTATCTAATACTAAAATTATGCCATCTTATGAGAATCCTAAAAAAAAATTTATTAATGCTCATAAAATTATAGTTAGGATGTCTAAGCAGAAAATATTTTTTGAAAAATGAGAGTAAAAGGTTGGCAAAGCAATTAGAAGAATTAAAAAGATATCACGTCATCCTAGAAAATAAAAAGATAAAGAAGGTATTAAAAATTACTTGCTTAAAAAAGGAAAAGGAAGATTATCCTGGTATAATATCCAAGGGTGCGAGTGAAAAGAATAAATCAAAAGAATCCTTAGGAGTTAAAAAGAAAAATTCTTTTCAAAAAGGATTCAGGTTCCTTGTATAAATTCCATAGTCATGCCTCATCGAGCAAACATAGAATTAGTAAGCACATTCTTTCACGTATATACAAAACTTGCTTATGCTGTAAAATGAAAAGGCACATTCGATATAATTATCCATATAGAGGTGCCAGAGGCTTAGATAAGAAAATGTTATGGGTTATCATGAAGGCAAACCGCGTAAGACAAGAGGAAGGACGGGTTCCAATAGGAAATGCATAATTATTTAATCCTTCCTTAGCTCTCAGGTTTAGGGGGTGGTGATGACTAAAAGGCTTAGGAAGTGGTTCGAGCTTAAAATGTAAAAACTTAGTATATGTATCCACTATACACTAGTTTGTATACTAGGATTCTTGGAAAATCAAGTCAATACGAAAATTCAAGTAATATATTCGATCCAATCTCTTAACGCATTTATATCATAATGATTGGGTAAAATATGAAAATATTGGCTATAACATGCTGCTTTGAACTGAAAAGGAATAAGTCAATATTTGCATAAACGGGACGTCAGTCTCTACATGACTTGTGTCATTTCTCTAAATTGGTCTAAGTAAAGGTTAAGGGCTTAACTTTCTAAATTTTTCTGAAACCTTATTGTTTAGAGATGAAAACCATATATCATAAATTGATTAGAATCTCATATGCATGCTAGAATAAATCCACTTCCAAATGGACAAGGCATCTTTGCTAGGCAAATAATTCTTAATGCTTAATTCATGCCTAAAATGAAAATCTTAAGTTAAGCATCTCTCGTCCATAGCACAAAGTTGAGCTTTAGGGATCCATCTCATACTATATAACATTTAACCGTAAACTCATTTTTGAGCATGAAAGCCTTGATCAAAATCTAGTCATCACTCTGGTTGTAAGCACTGTTTTTCATAAATTCCATATCTTATAGTGCTTATCAAAAGACATCCTTCTAGTAATCAAAATTAGAGGCATCTACTAAGGGACTTAAGTTTATTGTTAAAATCAAAATATTCCCTTTGAGCTTAAAATATAAAAATCCTCTAATCTTGGTTCACCATCTCCTCCATAGGAATTCTTTACCAACCACGATCACATTCGGTAAAGTCTCATCCTATTCCTTGGTTTGTATCTCTACCCTAAATCATGATCACATAAAAAGGATATCTTCCAATAAGAGTAAGTTAGAAATAACCAAAGAGCAACATTCACAAATTCATATTCTCCAAAAATGCTTTTTGCCTAAGCAGTTGGACATATCCACTTCCACGAAAATATTTTGAATCATGTCCACTCATAATGAATACTTTTTTGAACTTGATAGTAATTTAATTGTTAGGAGTATTTATCCAAACTCGCTTTGTAAGCTCTCAAACTTTAAGTCAAATCATTTAGAACTTTATATCCTTAATATGGTAATGAATGGCAAAGGTGGTTGCATTAGGTTTCAATCAAGATGGATGCATAAATTTCAAGGAGACCTATGCACAGTTAAAATTGTAAGCCATTCGATCTTGTGCCTCTCACATGTTAAAACTTAAAAAAAAAAAAAAGGCAAAGTAGGCTTATGACCCTGAAGAAATATTCATTGTGACTTTTTGGTCCTCTAAGCCTAGGTATTCAAGCCAAGTATAAATCATTGAAAATCTAAGGCATTTGGCTAAAAAATTGAAAAGAATGAAAAAGGCATAAAATGAGTAGAACACATAACTCAAGGGGAGCAATATCTTCATAGTTCTATAAATTAAATACTCTCATTTCATATTTTATGCTCATATGTCTTTACGTGAATAGCATTGCAGATTACTATCCATAATGTACTAAATGAGTAAATGTCTTTGATGGATGGTTTATTTTTGCATGAACTGTTGATTGAACTATTGGATTGCATACTATGTGCATGGAATGCCAACTGCATGGTTGATGGAGTGTTGTGTATTGCATGCTAGTAGTCAGTTTAGGTTGTTGTATGCTTGGAATGGATTATTTGTTATAAACAACCAAGTGTTTGAAGCCTATATATTTAAGAAATGTCCTATTTACCGACGGCATGCTGCCAAATTTTCGTTAGATTTTTCCCAAAATAATCGAAGTACATAAACTACATGCATGGTAAAATATTTTTGAAAGAATGAGTGAAAGCTAAACAAATATAAAACTTCATCCTTACATAATCGTCGCATATTTAAGAGGACTGAGCTCCATCCCTAGAGAAAGAGCATAAATAACTCATATGCATCATGCTTACCTTTTTGAATATTGAGGCTCTTCTTAAGAACCCTAAATATCATATCATGCTCTTAAAGCTTTATGAATATATATATATATATCTGAGAAGAAATATTAAGGCATTTCTAATGCTCATAACCTTGAGAACAATCCATATATATATATATATATATATATGGATTGTTCTCAAGGTTATGAGCATTAGAAATGCCTTAATATTTCTTCTCTAATGCATCTGTAGTCTATAAGAAGACTATATCCAGTATAGTTGCTTTAAAAGGAGTGCTTGTTCTGTTTGGTATACTTACTAGAATTAATCCTTAATTAGTATAAGCAGCTCATTTCATCTAAGCAAAGGATTCAAATTGAAAGAGGGAGCATCTAAAAATGAATTTCGATCTTGTTGTGCTCACCCATTCTTATGCCTAGATATGTATTGAATTCATTGTGGAATGTGCTAAAATGCAATGACTTCATTGAAAATATTAATGTAAAATATATTATTTAGCCACAATCAATTGTGTAACTATATGATCTTGTTTTAACTTACCATATCCTTAGGATTTATATAGCTGTATTTTTCTGGTCATATTTTGTTGTGCTTAAATGACTACCAGAAAAATTAAGCTTGCATGATCTTTAAAGGTTCTTTTTCAGCAAGCATCATCCCCAATAATCTTTGATGTCATCAAATAGGGAAAATATTTTTTATGGCAAGAAAAACTTTCAAAACTCAAATTCTTAGAAATACTTTCAAAACTAAAATTCTTTATAACTTGCCTCATTGTTTATATATATATATATATATTTCTTTATGCATAACTGGCTCATTGATTATATACGAAGATGTATGCGAACTGTTTGACTAAATTTATGCTCAAACCTACACCTGCTATCATATATAGTATGCTTTAAACTCATATTTTTACAGGTCTTATGTAGTGATTTAATTGAAATGGTTTGCGAATATTTTCAGTTTGACCTTGTTTAACATGTCATCATAATTACATATTATTAACTTTGGTGCAATCCCAAGAGGGGGGTGAATTGGAGATTAAAAAATTTCCTCCTAGGTTACACTAATCCAACAGCAGTATTACACAACCTAGGGGCAGTCTAAGTATGTATGAAATTGCAGATATGATGTATTAAACAAATTTCTCAATACATGCATCGAAATTTCAGTATTTCCCAACCAGATACAATACCATGTCAATCAGATATGCAGTATATTCACTAGGGAAATTTAATCAAGTACAAAACAGAATATAATGTACGAAATATAAGAGTGACACTTAATATGATATCGGGGTTCAGCCAATACTGCCTACGTCCTCGCTTTGGCTCCCAAGCATAAGGATTCCTCACTTCACGAGTAGAGCGGCACCGTATACAACACCTTACCAACATGATGCACCTAACTTTCCTAACCGGGTCAAAGCCAATATAGGACTTTTCACAGGACAAGTCTCCCTCTTTCGAATACATGTCGAGTATACAATTAATCAGCTCAAATTTTGATGTACAAATAAAGTGCTATTATACAAGCAGATATGTACCACAATATAGTACAGATAAATGTGCACACAAATGATAGAATTTATGCTTGGTGCCAATAAAGTATGCTAACACTCAATTTTATGTAAATATACAATCAAGTCCTAGAATGTATTTTCAAACAATCTTTGAAACAAAGTATCAATATTAATCAATCATCACAAGTTTCAAAGAGTTCCAACTAGAGTATTCAAAATATCTCAAAGATAATCTTCTCAAAATAATAGCTCAAGAGATATTTGAAAAGTATGCTTGTGAAAAATATTTTGCACAATCAAAAACCACAAGTTTGAAGAGTTTTGCAACAAAGATGCAAAGATTCACTAGCTACAAAGGTTTTCCCACACAAAGATTTATTATTTAAAATCGGGGCAAAAACTTTATGATCAACTCTCAATCCGAAAATCAAATATATACACAATGAGAGTTTCCTAGCAAAGATAATAATGTATAGCCACTTAAAGAACTCCCAAAAGGAATGATTTAGCAAAGGAATAGTAGTATGTGAGGCTATAGGTTTTGCATTTTGAAAAAACTCACTCAAAAATACACAGAGTATTTTTGCTAATCAAAGTGCTAAATAGCTCCTAATCTGAGCAAATGAACCCATATATATAGGTAAGGGAAAAATTATAACCACTGGGGACACATACGAAATTATTGAATTTGTTTTTAAATAATTTAAGAAAATTAACCTTGTTTTATCCCAATTAATCGAGGTAAAATTTTGGCCAACTTGAGAGTTTCAGTCGGCCGAGCCATAGGTTCGGTTGCCCGAACAAACACATGAGAAAAACTTATTTTTAAAGTTCAGATGCCTGATCAAGGGTTCGATCTTCTAACCAAGGTGATTTTCCAATCTGTCCGAGGTTCGGTAGTTTGGTCTCAGGTTCGGTCTGCCAAAATTACACATTCAGTTGCCTGGGGGTATTTTGAACTTGAAGTTCAGGTGCCCGAGTTGATGAAAAAGGTTAGGGTTTGAGTTCGGTCGACTGTGGATTAGTTCATTCTAAGTTCGGTTGCCCGAAGGTAGGTCAACTTTTTGACCAATCAATAGTTCGGTCGACCGAGGCAATTTGACTTGCCTGGTTTGGTCGCCCAAAACCCTTATGATTTTAAGCCTAAGTTTCATTCTTTAATTTAAATTTACCCCTAATGACATGTAAGTGTAGTGGGGTCCTGTGCACTAAGTTTGTAGGAACCTAAAGTCAATCTAGGACAACCTGAGCATATAGTCCTATCATACATGATGCAGTTATTACAGACCATATTATGTTATTACATACCAAAAAATGAATGCAAATACAATAGAAAACAGCTTTTCATTCTTTCGATTCTTCAGTTGCCATAAATGAAGCTTAATCTTCATAGTCTGTATGGCTTGTTTGAGTTTCTACCACTAATGCATGCTAAGGATGAACCTGTTCAAGAAGCTCAGTGCACAGGTGAGAAACATTTGTTTTATCATAAGCAAAATGAGAACAGACTCATAGAGTCAACATTCTCCCCCTTTTGATGATGACAAAAGAAATTTGCAAAAGTGGGCAAAGCCAAACAAACTCCCCTAGGTATATGCATAGAGTTTAAATTTGAAGTATAGGCATATGACAAATGAAGACCAACTAACACAAATTATGCATTTAATTCTTAGTTGTCAATAAAGCTCAATTTTGATATGTATTTAGATGTATTTAGCTTTCCCAATTTTGCATTAGACATTTCTTCCCCTTTTTGACATCAGCAAGAAGGGGCTAAAGTAGGAAAGTAAACACAAGACATAGTCAATTGAGTGAATGATTTAATTTTGGGAAGAACATTTTTAGAAATTTCGGCAGCATGCCATTTGAAAATAGAGTGTTTCCCAAAAATTAAACCAAAGACCTAATTGATTCTAAGTATGCACATCATTCAAATCAATCATGCAAGATATTCACTATGGTCCAAGACAATTCATGATGTAATTCAAATGCATAATATTCATGATCAAGTTAGAACCAACATCTCAAAATATACAAAAGAGCATGAATAAAGTAAAATAAAATAAAATACAGAGTCGAAGTATTTTTAATTAAGTTGCTACCCCTTTCAATTTGAATGCAGGCCAAAATGAGATGAACTACATATACTAGCCAAGAACAAATTTTCCAAGTAGTATAAGCTGTTATTTTTAGATTCCTTGGACCAACTATACTGAATGTTTATATATTTATCACCTGATTAGTATAGTCAACCCAAAAGGTCACAAATGCATCATAAATAGATATTAAGGCATACTGTAGCACATAACCAAGAACAATTCATATCTAAATATAAAGCCATAAAAGCTGGATATGATGTTCAGGGTTACAAAAGAGCCTCAATATACAAGAAAAAAATCCTTGAGATGCATGCTTTTTCTAAGTATGGATCTTAGCTCCCCTATGTATATTTTCATGCATGCCATTTCTGATCAATGATGAGATTCTTTTGATTCACTCATCCTTTCAATTTTTCATATTCATTAAATCATTGTCAATTTGGTACATGGTTTTGTTTTAGGAAAATTTTATGAAATTTTGGCAGCACGCCATCTGTAAATAGGACATTTCCCATATAAACATACACCAAAAACCTGATAGATTCAAGCAGTCACGACAAAATAATTTGCATCATGCAGATATCATCCAGTTCAAGCATGCAAGAAGCTATAAACACTACCATCATGCAATACTCAATACATTGCGTCCACCATGCAGGAGGCTTTCAACACAAGCATGCTTTCAGTAGACAAGAGCATGAATCCATATATAATAAAACTATCCAACAAATATATATATATATATATATATATATATCATCAGCGTCATCATCATCATCTAAAGTAATATGGATAGTATGTTGTAGTGTTGTACACATATGAACATATAGGCACAATATGATATAAGATTACGAGAGCATTTCAATTTAATAGACATGAAGGATAAATGCTCCTCCCGAGTTATGCATTTTTATAGTTTTATGCCTTTTTCCTTTAAAGAAAAAAATTTTTTAGCCAAGTATACAAAATTTTTCAATGATTCAAACTTGAGACCAAAAATTCACATGCAATACTTCTTCAGGGTCATAAACCAACGTATGCCTCTTTACTTATAAATTTCAATATATGATAGAGGCCCAAGTTCAAATGGCTTTTAGATTTAACTGCTCATGCGTAGGTTTCTTTTGGACTATGAGTTATCTTTAAATTTGAAACCTAGTGCAATTAATTTAGCCATTCAACTTTACTAAAGATATGAAGCTCTAAAGATTTGACTTGAAGTAGTGAGAGCTTGTGAAGCGAATTTGGATAAATACTCTTATCAATTTAAGTTTATGTTAGGTTCAGAAGAGTATTTAGGAGAAATAGGATAGCATATATGATAAGTAAGCTAAAGTGCATGTCCTTATAGTTTTGGCAAAGAGCATTTGTGAGTATATGAATTTTCTTGAACAACTCTCTTTGGTGATGAGAAAGTATCCGTAAGATATGATAACAATTTTGAGTAAGGATACTGAACAATGAATAGGCCAGTAAAATCTTTATCAAGTGTGATCATGGTTTGGTAAAGATTTCTTGTGGAGGAGATGAGCCAAAAAATAGAGAAATTAATGAATTAAGCACATAGGGATTTTATTATAATTCGATGAATAGTTTGAATCCCTTCAAGGCTACCTCTAATTTGGCTAAGAAGGATATCTTGTGATAAGCACTTAATAGAATAGGAATTTATGATCATTAGTGCTTATAGGATAGAGTGATGATTGCAACTTGTTCAAGGCTTTTAAGTTCAAGGATGGGTTTAGGATTAAATGATATATAGTGTGAGACGGATTCCTTAAACCACAAGCTAGTGCAATGGGCAAAAGGTATGCTTAGCTTTAGATATTCATATTTAGGTGTGAGTTAAGCAATTTGAAATTTAATGGCAAACATGTCATGTCCATTTGGAACTGAATTTTTATTCAAGTAGCCAATAATTTCATATTTCAACACATATATGCATTAAGTTTAGATTGGTTATATACTTGGATTTACGAATTGGCTTGATTGTCAAATGATCCTAGTGCACCAAGGTAGAATGATTATGCTAAGATTTGACATTTTAGGGATGGACCACTCTGTAGGCCAATAGACATCACTCCCCCAAAACCTAGAACCTAAGAAAAGCATTTATGTAACCCCAAATGGAATTCATTCCTCCTTAAGTTCTAATGAGTTTCCTTTCTTCACACCCCATACCATTTTTTTATCTTTGAGTCTTTATGGGTTAGGACTAGGTGGTACTTTGACTCTCTAGACCTATTTACATTTTAGACGTTTCCTTTTAAACGGTCAATCAAATTTCATGTGCCCCTTCTTTTTACACAAGACGCAGGTGGTGTGAGTATACAGACTGGAGGAGGTACTAGCATAATGTTTAGATTCTTTTACAAAGTACCCCATGTATAGGTTCTTCCTCTTCCTATTTTCAATTCCATTAAACCTTATACCTTCTTTGTCTAAGGTCATATTTTGTGAGCCTAAAAGCTTGTCTTAGTTTTCTTTACCCCTAGTAAATGTATGAATGATTTTGGCTTGGTCCTCAATTTTTCTTTCTAGGCCTTAAGTTTTTGAATCTTTCAAGCCTTTGCAAACACTTTGTAATTTTATGAATTCATTGGTCATTGTGTTTGCTTTACACTCAAGTTCTGAAATGAGAAGATCTTTATCATTATCACTTGAAATTTGAGATCTTACTACATTCAACTGTTTTCCCAACTTTTCATTCTTGTTTACTAACTGTTTGATTTTGAAATCATTTTCCCTTTCAACAGGAACTTTTGACTCACATTCTTTCAAAGATGCCTCATATTTATTTTTCAATGTAGTATATCTTTTGTTAGCTTTAACAAGTGACTTATGAATTCTAATATATTAAACTTGCAATTCTTCATAAGTAGGCATACTTTCACTATCAGAACTATCACATGATTCAGTATCAGATTCATCATTAGAATTATCACATGAATCATTACCTAGATTATTTGATAAACTAAAAGGAGAGGAATTTACCTCATCATCAGTTAAAGCTATAACGCACCGTTTTTCTCCTTCAAGATCCTTTGAGTTTGAGTCACAAGGAGTGATGGCCTTTTCTTGCTTAGTTGCTCCATATTGCACTATTGCATGTCATAACTTCACAAAGAATGTTAGAATCTAAAGCAAGCAGCAAGGTGTTCATGGCATCAAAATTTATTTGCATTAAGTCCCTATCATTATCATTCAGCTTAATTTCAGACTTAGGAACATCAACACAATTAATGACTTTCACTGGCATATTATCTCCCTGGGCGATGACTTTCCAAAATCCTCAATTCAAGGCTTTAACAAATATAGTCATTCTAAATTTCCATACAGCAAAATTTTCATCGCAAAACACTAGAGGGTTCGTAAATAACCTTCCCTCACAAGATGAGGATGCACCAACACAAGCCATCATGATATTTTTACAAAATAACGATTAAGTCTAAGTAACAAGGCTTTGATACCAATTGTTGACTTTGTTGCAATCCCAAGAGGGGGTGAATTGGAGATTAAAAAATTTCCTCCTAGGTTCAACTAATCTAGCAGCGGTATTACACAACCTAGGTGTAGTCTAAGTATGTATGAAATTGCAGATATGATGTATTAAACAAATTTCAGTACATGCACCACAATTTCAGTATTTCTCAACCAGATACAATACCGTGTCAATTAGATATGTAGTATATTCACCAAGGAAATTAAATCAAGTACAAAGCATAATATAATGCAAGAAATGTAAGAGTGACACTGAATATGATATCGGGGTTCAGCCAATACTACTTACGTCCCCGCCTTGCCTCACAAGTACAAGATGTCCACTAAGGCTCACTTCACGGGTGGAACAGCACCGTGAACAACACCTTACCAACATGGTGTACCTAACTTTCCTAACCGGGTCAAAGCCAATCTAGAACTTTTCACAGAATAAGTCTCCCTCTTTCGAACACATGTCAGGTATACAATTAATCAACTCATATTTTGACGTGCAAATAAAGTGCTTCTATACAAGCAGATATGTACCACAATATAGTCGAGATAAATGTACACACACAGATGATAGAATTTATGCTCGGTGCCAATAAAGTGTGCTAACACTCAATCTGGTGTAAATATACATTCAAGTCCTAGAGTGTATTTTCAAACAATCTTTGAAGTAAAGTATCAATATTAATCAATCACCACAACTTTCAAAGAATTCCAACTAGAGTATTCAAAATATTTCAAAGATAATTTTCTCAAAATAATAGCTCAAGAGATATTTGAAAAGTATGCTTGTGAAAAAGATTTTGCACACTCAAAAACCACAAGTTTAATGAGTCTTGCAACAAGGATGCAAAGACTCACTAGCTACAAAGGTTTTCCCACACAAAGATTTATCATTTAAAATCGGGGGAAAAACCTTATGATCAACTCTCAATCCGAAAATCAAATATACAACACAATGAGAGTTTCCTAGCAAAGATAATAATGTATAGCCACTCAAAGAACTCTCACAAGGAATGATTTAGCAAAGGAATATTAGTATATGAGGATATAGACTTTGTATTTGGAAAAAGCTCTCTAAAAAATACAGAGAGTATTTTTGCAAATCAAAGTGCTAAATACCTCCTAATATGAGCAAATGAACTCATATATATAGGCAGGGCCCAAATTATAATCGTTAGGGACACATAGGAAATTATTAAATTTGTTTTAAAATAATTTAAGAAAAATAACCCTGTTTAACCCCAATTAACCACGATAAAATTTTGGCCAACCTGAGAGTTTCGGTCGACCGAGCCATAGGTTCAGTCATCCGAACAGACATGAGAAAAAGAGATTTTCGAAGTTTGGGTTCCTGATCAAGGGTTTGGTCTGCTGACCAATGTGATTTTCCAATCTGTCCGAGGTTTTATAGCCTAGTCTTAAGTTCGGTCTACCGAACTTGCACATTCAGTCGCTCGGGGATATTTTGAATGGGAAGTTCAGGCGCCTGAATTGTTGGAAAAAGTTAGGGTTTGAGTTCGGTCGACCATAGACAATCAGTTCATTCTGAGTTCGGTCGCCCAAAGGCATGTCAACTTTTTGACGAGTCAACAATTCGGTCGACCGAGGCAATTTGACTTGCCTAGTTCAGTCGCCCGAAGCCCTTATGATTTTAAGCTTAAGTTCCATTCTTTAATTCAAATTTACCTTTGATGACATGTGAGTGGAGTAGGGTCCTATGCACTAAGTGTGTAGGAACCTAAGGTCAATCTAGGGCAACGTGAGCATACATCCCATCACGCATAATGCATGTAATAACCCCAAAAATGGCTATACAAGATTAGTAGGGTGATTTCAAAAAAATAATAAATTAAATTAAAAAATTTAAAAATGAAAAATTAAATTAAATTAAATTAAATATATATAATTAAAATTTATTTTTATTTTTATTTTTATTATTTAAATAAATAATTATTATTAATTAAATATATTATTATTATTACTATTATTATTATTATTCTATATTATATATATATATATATATATATATGAAAAGCAGAAGCTTCAAGAGGATTTGAATTGGAAAAGCTACGTAAAAAGAGAGCCCCTCTTACCCAACTCTCATCTCTCTTCTCGTTCTCTCTCCCTTTCTCCTCATTTTCTCAACGGATACTCGCCTAATCGGAAATCGGAAGATACAGCTAGACTTCGTTTTCCGTCGCCGTCATTTAGACCGGAGCGGATTGGTGGTAGGAGCGACGTAGGCGTATCTCTTGAGGTAAGTTAAATTTCTCCTTTTACCTCAATTTTTTGTAAATTTTAAGCCCAATTGACGATCGGACACTACCACGAGAATCTAGGGATAATTCTCTACAAGTCTAGTAAAGTGGATTTCTCGTGGAACCGTCGTAGACATAACCTCAAAATTGGGATAAGGGGGTTATTAAGGGGCTAATTATTATTTAATTAGTGTTGATTTATAAATGCTATAATATTGGGCATTCTGAGGTTGAAATAAGGTTTTTGAAATTTAGGACCCGGGTGAATGCCGTGGGTATAACTTTGGGACCCCGCAGGCATAGTTTAGAAAACCAAGTGAGGGTTAAATATTAGTGTAAATGTTAATTTTGGGTATGTGGAGCCTGGGAAAGGTTATATTAGTATTATTTTGAAAAATGAGTTAATTAACATGGGAAAAACGCGAATTACAGGATTTGAATTTCGGACGCCAAGGACGTAGGATCTCAGACTCATAGAGTCAACACATATGGCCAATTACAATGTTTTGTGTGCAAAATTCCAAATGTTTTAAAAAGTTATATGACTATTTTCTATGCAAAATTCTTATACCAAAACGGGGGGAAGTCTCTAAGCAAAATAAAAATTATTTCAAAATGGGGGAGAGTTATTTTTCAAGCTAAGTGTGTTTTTTTTTAATGATCAAATTTTTTACTTAGCTTCACCCTTTTACTGATACCAAAAAGGAGAGAATTTTATTAGAAAAATGACAACAAACTTCATGCCAAAACGGGAGATTTTTTCATAGGGCAATTTTTTTTAGAAAATGGGGTAGATATCTAAGCTACGAGCATTTGTGCTTTAAATGTCGAATCAAAATACATATTAAATTTAAATGTCTTCTTTCTTGATTATGCATGAGCTATATTGCTTATTTTTAAGATTATGCATATTATTAGGGGGAGCCTTTTTAGGCTGAACCTATTTTGCTATTATGTGTTTATCATCATATTGTTGATTTTTTGAGTCTAATCCTTGTTTTGATACTGACAAAGCATAAGGTTCTCATGTGTGTTTTTATGTGCTTGAGCATGCTACATTTCAGCACACACATAAGGGATGGAAAATGGAAGCCATGAAAGACTTAAGGGTCTTCTCATCTTGGCATATTCCATAAATACGAAAGTGCAAAAGAAAAGAAGGCATGTTATTGATTATTGTAAATTGCATTTAGGTTTTTGGTCTGTAATAAGGTATGCTCTGCATGATGTGATTGAAAGTTTAAATGACCATAGATAGACCTTAGGGGGACCCAAACTTTAATAAAAAATCCTTTTCATAAAAGCTAAAATTATACAAGGGTTTTGAAATAACTTTAAGGTCAAAATCAGGGCAAATCTTAGGTTTTAAATGACCTCGGTCGACCGACCCTTACTTGTTCAAATTGGCTTAGTTAATCTACCATGCCTTAGGCCAGAAGTCAAAGTTTGACAATTCTCAGTTGACCAACCATTTTTGAATTAAGTTTCCACAATCGATCGACCATAGAGCTTGTCCTTTTGCATTCCTTAGCCGACCGACACTTTGAGAACAAAATCGCCCTAGATGATCGACACTATTCACTTGACCGACCGGCTCTTGTGGACAGCCGACCGAACTAACGAAGGGTTTAGAATCACCTTTGGTCAGCCGACCGGCGATTTGCTTAGTCGATCAAACCCCTAAGAAATTTGAAGTTTTGGCTTAGGTCAGCCGACCGATGAAGTCGTCGGTCGATCGACCTTCTCGGGTTGCCCAATTTTTCAGCGCTAAAGCATTTTCAAATTTTAATAAGACAAATTTAAAATACCCTCCGCATCCCCAAACGGTCATATTTTCAAGAAATCTACATATACCCATTTCTTTTGCACAATTAGCAAGATGATTAGCCAAAGATCCTCTAAAATATTTTGTGCTTTATTGATTCATACTCTCTTATACTTATTTCTTTGAAAATCTTTTTGCAAGAGAGCATTTGATTTCTCCTTGTTTGGGCATTTAGTTTAACATGAAAGGCATTTTACTCTTACTTAAGCATTCATTTTGAAAGCCAATTTGAGAGTAAGCTTAAAGTTTCTCCCAACTATTTCCTTGATAAATATCTTTGGGGAGAACCTGTCTTTATAGCTTGTGAATCTTTGTACATCTATTGTAAGATTCAAAAGCTCATATTATATTTATTGCAAAAATATTTTTGAGCATAAATCTTATTTCTCCAAACACTTTTCATTGCTAAATCTTTGTGGGAGAAGATATTTGTGAAATTTAGATCTTTGAAGTTCTTATTGCATATTTCACCTCACATCAAAGATGAGTTTTGAAAAATCTTCTTGAAAGCAAAACCCTAGGTTCTCCTACACTTTTCATTGAAAAAAATTTTGGAGAAATGTTTATTAGGGTGCTAATGTAACATCCTCAAAATTATCACCATTTTTTTTTTAAATAATAACAAATTACTCCAATATTTGAAAATAATGGGCACCTCTATGTAGCGGAAAACATAAAACACATAACCACATATGCATATATATATACAATACCAAAATTCAATATTCTCAACCATATCTACATAATACATCACTCTCTCCAGTATGAACTACCCCAAAAGTACAATACCCTATACAAAAACTTACCCTATAACCAGAGTGACCAAGTGATCTCTATCCGCGAGCCTGATCTGCTCGCCTAGCTAACTCACTTGAAAAATGTTAAAGTAATGGGATGAGTCGATGCTCAGTAAGTGGAAATATGCTATTACTAGTGTGTGGCGACCAAGTCGTAAAATTATAATAATAGTATTTAAAACTGCATAATCTGGAAAAACTATAGAACACATGAACAGTAGCTTAAAACATTTGTAGCATCTGAACTTTCTATCATTCATACTGCTATATCATACTATATACGATAAAAGTTGTAAAACTGTATACATATACATAACTATGCTCTTTCCCTAGAACTTTGTATGTCATGATTTAACCCCTCATGACAGGGTTGTGTAGCCCGTAGGCGGGACTTAATCTGGTCGGCCCTCCAGGTAAGTCACTATATTCTACACTACTCCAGTCCAGCCAAACCGCATACACTCTTAAGCTCGGGACTGGCTGCTACCTCGTCAAATCGGCCCCCCTCAACCCAGCTAACTGGGGAGCTGCATACTCTTTGAGCACGGTTAATGGTACCCACACACTATCTGAGATATGTGGTTGCACTCTATCTGTATTAGCAATGGTACCGTGCTCTGTAATCTATATCTGTACTGTATCTGTCTGTAATCTCTCCACAGGGATCTAATACTATATATATACATACTATACTTCCATAATAACCATAACACTATATTGTTGTACTATAAATACTGTAATATCTGTAGCATCTTGATGTTATAACTGTATAATCTGTCTGTACTTTCTTTCTATATAATATGAGTGTTATGGCATTTAGGAAAACATAGCTTTCTATATACACTATGTATACTGTTCTGAATAAATATCTGTATACTGTTATATATATCTGTCTATGTAGTCATCTAAATAAAACTGTATATGTATACATATTCTGTCTGTATAAAATCTACAATTTTCTAACTATATCTGTATAACTTGAAATATTGAAAAACTGCATGAAACTCCGTATCAATATCATATACTCAGGCCACACATACTTTAAAATTCACATCCTGTATAATATCTGGTATACATACATACATATATATATAATTTCTGATAACATTATTAAATTTCCTAGCATAGCATATTTCCCTTACCTTATCTCTAAAAAGTCCCAACTGTACTCTAGCCCTATACCCGCAGGGTTCTCCATTCAACACCCTGAAAATCAAATCCCCCAGAACAAAACATCAATATTTCTTCGTGTATTACATTTCTTATAACTGAGGGAAAGACAAATACTGAATAAAATGTCATACCCTGAGATTGGGACAAAATCTACACAAACTCCACCAACGATCAACTTCAGCAGACTTGTAGAGAACTTCGCTAGGAGCGTCGTGGTGGCTTCATATTGTCGATCCGATGAAAAACAAACCCGAAATCAAAGAGAGAAGGAGAGAGGGAAGTAGAGAGAGAGAGGAGAGGGTTTCTGTGCGATTTTTGCGTGAAAAATCTAGGTTTTCACTATTTATAGGGTCGAATTCATCAACGAGACATGTCACCTCGTCGACGGGTCCTTTAATAATTTCGTCGATGAACTTCCTCCCTAGTTGACGAATTTTAGACTATCCCAAAAACCCTTCTCGGTATCTTCTTGTCGACGAGGCATGGCTTCGTCGACGAGGTCTTCTTATGCGCTCGTCGACAAACTCCTTGTGTTCGTCGATGAGGCCTTGTGGAAAAATCTTTTGGGTTATTATCTTCAAAGTGCAATGTCGTCCACGAACCTACTGCCTCCTTCTATTTCTGTTTCCATTCCCCCCCTTCTTCATTATTTAAAAATCATTATTTTTCGAGTCGTTACATTCTCCCCTCCTTATAAAATTTCATCCTCGAAATTTACTATCTATATCTTCATCT
Organism: Malania oleifera; assembly: GCF_029873635.1. NCBI lineage: Eukaryota > Viridiplantae > Streptophyta > Magnoliopsida > Santalales > Ximeniaceae > Malania > Malania oleifera. The sequence continues at coordinate 78,156,709 of NC_080426.1, read as the reverse complement.
ATACACTCCATCATCCCGTAAAGGAAAATGGTCAACTTATTTTATTACCTGCCCTCACTTGTGGCGGAGGAATACCGTAGTTACATTTTATATTCTGGGAGATTATACAAATAAAATTAAAACTACTTACTAGCTAAATAGTACATGTACCTGCAAAAGAAACTAATCTAACTATTATACTTTACCTGATTACCTTTATACTTCTTGAAACAACTGCGGGTATCTCTGTCTGATCTGCTCCTCGAGCTCCCAAGAAGCTTCCTCTATGGCGTGATTCCTCCACAAGACTTTAACTAACTGTATTTCTTTAGTGCGTAGAGTCTGAATCTTTCTGTCTAAAATTTGTACTAGTACTTCTTCATATGCCAATGAATCCTTAAGCTTTATCTCTGCATAGCTAATGATGTGGGATGGGTCCGTGACGTATTTCCTTAACATAGCAACATGAAACATGTCATGAATTCAAGTCAAATTTGGCAGCAAAGCTAGCCTTTAGGCAACTGACCCTATTCTCTCTAGTATCTTAAAAAGGCCAATATACCTAGAGCTCAACTTGCCCTTCTTTCCAAACCTCATAACTCCTTTCAGAGGAGCTATCTTAAAAAATACTCGATCTCCCACATCAAATTCTAACTCTCGGCGGCGATTATCTGCGTAGCTTTTCTGCCGACTCTGAACTGTACTAATTCTTTCTCTAATCAATCAAACCTTGTCGTATGCTTGTTGTATTATCTCTGGACCCAACACTCGCCTTTCACCAACTTCATCCCAAAAAAGAGGAGAAAGACATCTCTTACCATACAATGTCTCGTAGGGTGCCATGCCGATGCTGGCCTGGTAGCTGTTATTATAAGCAAATTTAACTAGCGGTAGAAATTGAATCCAGCTACCCCCAAAATCCAACACGCAAGCACGAAGCATATCTTCTAAGATCTAAATCGTCCTCTGAGTCTGACCATCTGTCTAAGGGTGGAAAGCAGTCCTAAAAGCTAACTGTGTACCCATAGCCTCCTGAAAACTTTTCTAGAATCGTGAAGTAAATCGAGGATCTCAATCAGAGAGTATGGATACCGGCACACCATGGATGCGAACTATCTCCTGAACGTATATTTCTGCTAGTCTGTCCATGGAGTAGCCGATTTAATAGGAATGAAATGGGTGGTCTTCGTCAAATGATCAACAACCACTCAAATCGCATTCAACCCCTGTCGCACTGGTGGTAATCCCGTAACAAAATCCATAGAAACGTGGTCCCATTTCCACTCTGGAATAAACAACGGCTGCAACTCCCTGCTGGTCTCTAGTGCTCAGCCTTAATCTGCTGACAAGTCAAGCACTGCTGAACAAACTTGGCTATTTCCCTCTTCATTCCACTCCACCATAAATACTCTCGCAGATCCCTATACATTTTAGTATTGTTGGGATGAACTGTGTATAGAGATCTGTGAGCCTCCTCCAATATAGTTCTTTTGATCTCAGTGTCTATAGGAACATGGAGCCTAGTATGGAATCGCAGGGCTCCATCATCTGATATGCTGAACTCCTCTCCTTGACCATCCCACACTTTAGCCATCACCTCTGCCAACTCCGCATCATCACCCTAAGCTGCTTTAATCTTCTCGTATAGCGTAGGCTAAACCTCTAGACTGGCAAGAACTGGCTGAGGACTCTTCTCTACCAATTCTATGCTGAGCCTCTCTAAATCCATCAAAATTGAGTGCTGAATCTCCATAACTGCTAGTACGGGTCCCCCTGATTTCCTGCTTAGAGCATCTGCCACTACATTCGCTTTTCCTGGGTGGTAACTAATCGTGCAATCATAGTCTTTAATAAGCTCTAGCCACCTTCTTTGCCTCATATTCAACTCTTTCTGGGTGAAGAAATATTTCAGGCTTTTGTTATCCATGAAAATCTCGCACTTCCCACCATATAGGTAATGCCTCCAGATCTTAAGTGCGTACACCACAGCAACTAACTCTAAATCATGCACGGTATAGTTCTTCTCATACTCTTTAAGCTATCTAGACACATTCGCAATAACCCTACCGTGCTGCATCAACACGCATCCAAGACCCTCTAAAGAGGCATCACTATATATCACAAACCTGCCCTCCCCTAATGGGATAGTTAATACCGAAGCTAAAACTAATCGCCGCTTAACTCTTGAAAACTCCGCTCACAGTCATCAGTCCATTCAAATTTTACATTTTTCATTGTGAGTCATGTCAACGGACTTGATAAACCGGAGAATCCATCTACGAAGTGCCGGTAGTAGCCTGCTAATTCATAAAACTCCTGACTTCTTGAATACTTCCTGGCCTTTCCCAACTCACCAAGGCCTCTATCTTACTCGGATCAACTAATATTCCTGCTTCTGAGATCACATGGCCGAGAAAAGTAACATGCCTTAACTAGAACTCACATTTATTGAATTTTGCATATAATTTCAGTTCCCTTAATACCTGCAACACCAGTCTCAAATGATACTCGTGCTCCTCAAAACTTCTCTAATAGACTAGTATATCATCGATAAACACAGCCACAAACTGATCTAAGTATTGATGGAAAACCCGATTCATCAAATCCATGAATACTGCCGGTGCATTAGTCATCCCAAATGGCATCACTAAAAACTCATAATGCCCATATCTGGTACGGAACGCAGTCTTCGAAATGTCCTTTGCTATAACTTTCATCTGATGGTAACCCAATCGCAAGTCAATTTTAGAGTAAACCTGGGTCCCCTGAAGCTGATAAAATAAACCATCGATCCTAGGGAGAGGATATTTATTCTTGACTGTCAGTTTATTTTTCTCCTTATAATCGATGCACAATCTCATGGTCCCGTCCTTCTTTTTCACGAACAAAACTGGAGCTCCCCAGGGTGACACACTAGGCCTGATAAAACCCTTATCTAGCAATTCCTGTAGCTGATCTTTCAATTCTTTCAACTTAACTGGAGCCATACGGTATGGTGCTTTAGATACCGGTGCTAACCTAGACAATAAATCTACATAGTAAACTCAATCTCTCGGTTTGGTGGCAAGCTAGGCAATTCCTCCGGAAAGACATCTGGAAACTCTCTCACCACTGGTATGTCAGCTTGTTTCAATTATTCCTTTGGAAATTATTTTATGTATGCAACATACCCCTAGCAACCACCTTGTAGTAGTCTCCTCACCTGAATAGCCGACACCAACTATGGCGAGGCACGGACGCGTGAACCCACGAATCTAAATTCTGGCTCACCCGAGGTCTAAAAATCACTTCTTTCTAATGGCAATCAATGCTAGCATGATAAATAGCTAACTAATCCATGCCCAGTCTCACAAAAAATCCCTGCATATCCAGGACCACAAGATCGGCTAACAGCACTCTCTCTTGAATATTTATTAGAAAATTCCTCAAGCACTTTCCTGCATTTTACCACGGATTCCATCGGCGTGCCCACAGATAATCCTACATCTAATAGTTGTGTCTCCACCCCAATTATTCTAATATAACCCGCCAATATAAAAGAGTGGGTGACACCTGTATCAAACAAAACAATAATTTTATATGGTAAAGCAGTAAGAGTACTTGTGACCACGCCTCTAGTAGTTTCAGCGTCTCCCAGTGTCAACGCGTAGACCCTCGCCAGTGTAGTGTTCCTTTACTGACCACCGCGGGGCGCCTAATATCCATCTCGAAATGGTCTAGGATTTTGTGCATAATTTGACAGTAACTGACATGATCAAGCTATATGACCGGGCCTCTGGCATCGATAACAAACATTTTCCCCCAATTGGCACTCACCAGGATGTCTCTGTCCGCATCTAGGACAAATGGCAGGAAGCTGTCCACCTTGAAATCCACCTTGCTCTACCATCTATCTCTAGCCTCAGCCAATTCTACCCCCTCTCCAAGGGCCCCTACTGGAACCTGCTTGAAAACTCGAGGGCGCAGTCCTCTTCCTCTGACTCTGCATCTCAGTCTCCCTCAACAAACTCTCCTCTACTATAATAGCCTCAACAACCAACTTTGAGAAATCTTGGATCCTCAGTATGGCCACATGCATGTAAATATCATGCCTCAAGTTTCTTTCATACATTCTAGCCTTCTTCGCTTCATCTGGGACAATATAGGGGCAGAAACGCGATAGCTCGATAAATCTCGCGGCATACTGCTGGACAGTCAATGACCCCTAGGACAAACTCAGAAACTCCTGTACTTGAGCATCTCTGACTGAGGCGGGAGAGTATCTATCGAAGAAAATATCCCTGAAACGGGCCCAGGTCATCGGCACTGGAGTCGTCCTCTACTCCTCCAATAGTCTAGTGGTCGTCCACCATCTTTAAGCCTCCCCTACCAGTCTATACGTGGCGTACATAACTCTTTGCTCGTCAGTGCAGTGAAGTACTGTCAGGATCTTCTCTACCTCCTACACCCAGTTCTTAGCAACTACAGGGTCAATCGCTCCAAAAAAAGCTAGCAGATTCATCTTCATGAATATCTCTATGGTGCATCCCTGAATTGGAGATGGACCTCCCTACTCTCTAGAGCTCCGCGCTATCTCAGCCATAACTTGCTGAGCCACACTACATAGCACAACATTTGAATTCGCACCTCCTACATCAGAAGGCCCAACACCATCATCCCCCCTAGCATGAGCACTACTACCTCCTGGGTCCATTCTGCAATTATAGGGAACACCGTTTCAGAATCCTATCTCTTATACAAACCTAACTTATTCCATTTAATTAAAACTGCAAACTCTCTATTAACTATCCCTTCTGATCCTAACCCCAAAATCCAATCCTGTAACCCAAACACATGACTCGTTGATAGTTTACTATGATTATCCTGAAATCGTCATCCCAGGAAAAACACGGAAACTACCACCAAATCTTGTATCCAAATCACAGAACAAAACCTCAAATCTTTTCCAATATTCTGGTATTGTTTTCCGCTGCACTCTAGAGTCTACAGAATCTAACAACCTAGGCTCTAATACCAAATTGTAACATCCTCAAATTTAACACCATTTTTTTTATAATAATAACAAATTACTCCAATATTTGAAAATAATGGGTACATCTATGCAGCGAAAAACATAAAACACATAACCACATATGCATATATATATATACAATGCTAGAATTCAGTATTCTCAACCATATCTACATAATACATCACTCTCTCCAGTATCAAATACCCCAAAAGTACAAAACCCTATACAAAAACTTACCCTATAACCAGAGTGACCAAGTGATCTCTATCCGCGAGCCTGATCTACTCGCCTAGCTAACTAACCTGAAAAATGTCAAAGTAATGGGATGAGTCAACGCTCAGTAAGTGGAAATATGCTATTACTAGTGTGTGGCAACCGAGTCGTAAAATTATAATAATAGTATTTAAAACTGCATAATCTGGAAAAACTATAAAACAGATGAACAGTAGCTTAAAACATTTGTAGCATCTGAACTCTCTATCATTCATACTGCTATATCATATTGCGTACTATAAAAGTTGTAAAACTGTATACATATACATAACTGTGCTCTTTCCTTGAGACTTTGTATGTCATGATTTGACCCCTCATGACAGGGTTGTGCAGCCCGTAGGCGGGACTTAACCTGGTCGGCCCTCAAGGTAAGTCGCTATACTCTACACTACACCAGCCCGGCCAAACTGCATACACTCCTAAGCTCGGGACTGGCTTCTACCTCGTCAAATCGGCCCCCCTCAACCCAGCGAACTAGGGAGTTGCATACTCTTTGAGCACGATTAACAGTACCCACACACTATCTGAGATATGTGGTTGCACTCTATCTGTATTAGCAATGGTACCGTGCTCTATAATCTATATCTGTACTGTATCTGTTTGTATCTCTCCACAGGGATCTAATACTATATATATACATACTATATACTCTTTATACTATTTTTATTATACTTCCAAAATAACCGTAACACTATATTGCTGTACTGTACATACTGTAATATATGTAGCATCTTGATGCTACAACTATATAATCTGTCTGTACTTTCTTTCTATATAATATGAGTGTTATGGCATTTAGGAAAACATAACTTTCTATATACACTATATATACTGTTCTGAATAAATATCTGTATACTGTTATATATATATCAGTCTATGTAGTCATCTGAATAAAACTGTATATGTATACATATTCTGTCTGTATAAAATCTGCAATTTTCTAACTATATCTGTATAACTTGAAATATTGAAAAACTGCATAAAACTCTATATCAATATCATATACTTAGGCCACACATACTTTAAAGTTCACATCCTATATAATATCTGGTATCCATGCATATATATATAAAATTTCTGATAAATTAGTAAATTTCCTAGCATAACATATTTCCCTTACCTGATCTCTAAAAAGTTCCAACTGTACTCTTGCACTATGCCCGCAGGGTTCTCCACTCAACACCCTGAAAATCAAATCCCCTAGAACAAAACATCAATATTTCTTTGTGTATTACGTTTCTTACAATTAAGGGAAAGACTAATACTGAACAAAATGTCTTACCCTGAGATTGGGATGAAATCTAAACCAACTGCACCAATGATCAGCTCCAACAGACTTGCAAAGAACTTCGCTAGAAGCGTCATGGTGGCTTTAGATCGTCGATCTGGCATAAAACAGGCCCAGAATCGAAGAGAGAAGGAGAGAGGGACGTAGAGAGAGAGAGGTCATGGTTTCTGAGCGAGTTTTGGGTGAAAAATCCGGGTTTTCACTATTTATAGGGCCGGATTCATCGACAAGACATGTCACCTTGTCGACGAGTCCTTTAATAATTTCTTCGACGAACTTCCTCTCTCGTTGATGAATTTCTGACTGTCCCAAAAACCCTTCTCGGTATCTTCTCGTCGATGAGGCATGGCTTCGTCGATGAGGTCCCCTTATGCGCTCGTCGACGAACTCCTTGTGTTCGTCGATGAGGCCCTGTGAAAAAATCTTTCGGGTTATTATCTTCAAAGTGCAATGTCGTTGACGAACCTACTGCCTCCTTCTGTTTATGTTTCCATCCCCCCCCCCTCTTCATTATTTAAAAACCATTATTTTTCGAGTCATTGCAGTTAATCTCTGAGTATTCATCATATGCATTTTTTTTCAAAGATTGCAATATTATGTTGAGAAAAACACTCACTCTATTGAGTTTAAACTCATATCATACGAGAGTACATCTAGAGCTTTATTATTGTACACATCTGCTTATTTTGAGAAGCATTTCTTTCATACAAAAATTTATATCTGTTATTCTAGGCATGGCTTGAAGAGGAAGTCACCATTTTGTAAGGTGTACCGATTTGGCTCTAACCCGGTTAGGTGAGCTAGGAGGTGCACCATCCTGTAAAGTGTGTATGACTTGGTTCCGCCCGAAGAGTGAACTGAGGTGTCTCCGTATCGTAAGTAGAACCTTTTGTGGCTTAGCCTTGTAATTGAGCTAAGGTGACTTTACCTTGTAAGGAGTACCGATTGTGGCTCAGCCCCGTAATTGAGCTGGGGAGTCTCCGCCCTGTGAGTAGAGTTGTAAATAGCCTTGCTCCGTCTGGTTAAGTGAGCAAATAGTTAAATCCTTTTGCTGGTTAGCTTGAGGCGAGGACGTAGGCTGGATTGGCCGTACCTCAATAAAAATAGTTTTATTATTCTCTTCCTTATTCTCTTTACTTTCCAACACTTACATGTTTATATTTAAACTGCTGTGTATGATTTAAATATTCGCTTATCTCAATATCTAGGGAATTGTTAATTTCTTAGATAGACCCTAAGTTGTGTTATACTGATTATGGAGTTTGAAATTAGGGAAAAAGTGACCTAGAATTTTTAAATATCAAATTCACCCCACCTCTTGGGAATACACCATTCACATCAAACAGTTCCTAGCTCAAACACTCCCCATTACATTATTGCTTTACATTTGCTTTATTGGATGTGCTTGAGTTCTTCCGAGTGATTGTTCACTTTGATCTTTCCTATTTGAATGTCCACTCAATCCTTGCCTATGAGAATATTCTTTGCACTAAAACCCGTATCTATGTGATTTTGTCACTTATACCTGTCACAACTTAGTATGTAAAGATTATTTTAACTTAGAACCACTAATGAGTTGTTATCATTAAAATACGACAATTAGGATCATGTAGCCACTAAGGCTAACAATCTCCTCCTTTTTGATGATACCAAACCATTGGTGTTCTCATAGGATATAATTGTAAGCTCCCCCTTAATTTATGCATATTGTTGAATAAGATGGAATTTTTCTCCCGTTACTATATGCATATAAGGCATTATTAAAACATTCAACTAGATATTTCATATCCTTTGGAGTTATAGCATACAATTATACAAACTAGAAAGTTCATTTTATATTAAGACAAATCAACAAATAAACTGAGCTTTCATTAAAACACTCACCTATAGCACCCAACCTACAACACCAACCTACTTCTCCCCCTTTGATCATCATAAAAAATAAACGAACTATTCTTTTGACTTAAAATGTTGCAAAATGAGTTAGGGTTTGGATGGTACGTAGTACTCATGTTGTTATGATTAATTTCCCTAAGACTCAATATTATGCACAAACTGGGATTTTATACCTTGAGCGCTATTGTGACAAGTGTCTCTAATTTTGCACTATATAAACTTACCTAGTCCTCACAATCCCTTTTTACCTTGGTACGGTTTATCTAATATCTACTAATCTTAGGTTCTAAGGAAGCAAAGTCTAAAAAGATTAGGTTCTTCACATCTGCAAATGCAATTGTACTCTTCATCGCTCAAGGCACAATAAAGACAATGTTTTTGTTTTGAAGTTAAGTTGTACTAACCTATTTTCAATGGTTGTCAACTCCATTCTTAACTTTGGAATATCTTCATTTTTCTTGGAGAAGGAGAAGTCTCCATTTGAGATGATCTCCCATATATCCAAATCATATAATTAGATGAAGATAGTCCCTTGATTTTTTCACGAAGGGTAGTTGGTGCCATTGAATTTCAGTGGTCTGTTCACAGATTGCCCTTGAGAAACTGAAGTGTCCACTATATATGCCATTTGATCTTTCTGCTCTAGAAGTTACTCTGAAAAATTAAGCGCTTTGCTCTAATACCAATTGTTGGCCCTAGAGTCAAGTATAGATGGGGGGTGAATATACTTTTTTGCATATTTTCACTTTTCTCTACAAAATATGAAATATTGGCATGATACAAATGATTATATCACAATATATATAAAGTAAATCATGCACAAGATATAAATTAAGGAGTATAGGGAAGAAAAACTTGACAAACGATATTAATGTGGTTCAGCCCCTTGCCCCTTGCCTACATCTACGCTTTGAGACACACTCAAGGATTCTCAATCCATTATCACAATCTCCTTCGCCAGTAAAGAAGCCTTTACACCACAAGGGAACAAATCCCTTTACGTTCACACAAAGCCTTTCCAAAGGAACCAATCCTTTAATGCTCACCCAGAGCCTTCACATGGGAACAAATCCCTTTTTTCTCACACAAAACCTTCATATGGGAACCAGACCCTGTTGCTCACACTGAGACTTTACATGAGAACAAATCCCTTGACACTTGGTTCACAAAGAACCCTTACAAGATGAAAATGATTTACAAAAACAATGTTCTTTGAATGGGTTTATATCTAATACAATACAAAACAATTCCTAATCTCTCAAGTAATGAATCACAACAAGATTAGAGAGCAAGACAGATATTGAGCACAAAAATGATGAACTAAAATGTAGTGTGCTTGGAAATGATAATCACAAATGTTAATCACTAAGATCAATCATTAAACAAGTCTTTGGCCTTGTATTTCATAGGCAAATTGAACTACTAGCCATTTTATGGTCGTTGGCTTTATAAAATAATTAAATACTTTGAAAACTAGCCATTTATAGCCGTTGGGTTTAGAATCTCGATGCAAACCATCAATGAATTCCCCAAACCATTGACGGTTTCCCTTAAAACCATGGATAGTTTGCTCAAACTGTGGACGATTTCATTTAGGCCAAAATTTGTTAAACTCTCTACCTGAAACCATCGATGCACCTGGGCCAAACCATCAACGGTTTGCCTTGTTTCTTTATTAACTTGATTTTAGGTGCTTCAATGAGGTTTTAACCCAACTGAGACCAAGTATATAAAATATCACAACACTAAGATGATTTAAAACTTGTCCCATATTAAAATACATTTGAGTATATGATATTTGTATCAAACTCTTTGTTTTGTATTTGAAAACCATGAGTATTAAATTTTTGACTTAGTGAAATCCTATATACTCTTATGAACTAGTATGCACATGCAATTTGCTCAACTCTTACTCAATAACCATGCGTGAAACAATACTGCAAGAGTTAACACAGTTCCTACCTTAAAAATTCCCCATTACATTATGACTTTACATTTGCTTAATTGGATGTGCTTAAGTTCTTTCGAGTGATTGTTCACTTTGATCTTTCCTACTTGAATATCCACTTGATCTTTGCCTATGAGAATGTTCGCTTGATCTTTGCACTAAAACTCGTATCTGTGTGATTTCGCCACTTATATCTGTCACAACTTAGTATGCAAAGATTAGTTTAACTTAAAACCACTAATGGGTTGTTATCATCAAAATACGACAATTAGGATCATGTAGCCACTCAAGCTAACAGTGTAGACACCCAATTTTAACCGAGCCTCTTTTTAGTAGAATTTATTTCCTCATATTGTGAAAAATAAGTAAATCTACTAGGTCCTTTGTGATAACCTTGTCATTTCCTCTAAACTAGGTCACTTGATAGCATTTTAGGGTCCCTTTGGATAACGTTTTTCCTTTACTTATTTCATTTTCCTGAATTTAATTAGGCTCGTTTTTTTTTATAACCATTATTTCATTCAACTAGGCCCTTTTTAAATTTTTTCTTATGATTACATTCTTTTTCAAATTAGGTCCCCTTTTGACAATCCATTTTTTATTATTCAACTGGGTTCCTTATAACAGTTCATGCAATCAGGAACTTGTATTTGGAAAATTATTTTTTTATTCCTCTCATAGTTTGTACAAATACATTAAGGGTACATACAATGCATCAAGGGTACATAAAATACATTAGGGGTATATATTAGGGGTTTACAAGGGTAACAAAATACATAAAATACATGATGGTCAAACAAAAACCCTACACACAAAGGATATTCCCAAAAACATCTTCACAGGAACCTGCATCCAAAAACAAAAAAGTAGTTCAAATAGCAAAGGAAATAAAATTAGAGAAGATTTCAAAGATTAGGATGTATCCCCTCATATCTTTGGCCAAAAACTCAATCAGAAGAAGAGAATCAACCCAAATCATATAAAAGATGGGATTGGTTGTTGTAGGAAGGAAAACACGTGCAAGGGTTTGAATGAAAGGAAAACACTGAGAAAGGAAAGTACTGAAGATTGCCTATCTTAGCTAAGGCTCCCACCCTATAAATAGAGGGAGTTCACAGAAGGAGAGGACACAAAGAAACACCAATACATTGAGTAGAAAAGAAAGAAATCTGAAAGAGAAAAGAGAGTTATTATTGTGAGTTAAGAGATAGGTTAGTCTTAAGGGAAAAAACCCTAGAGAAACTGAAGGGTAAGCTCTCATCCTACTCATAGAAGGAGGCGACACAGCTCAGTGCCCCCTGCAACCCGAAGGCATAGCCCAGTGGCCCCTAACAACATGAAGGCACCCCTACCTACCCGAGGAAGCACTCAACCCATAAGACTACCCTAGAGAAAAGCAAGAGCCCAGATAGAAAAGAACTCAGGGATAAGAAGATTCAAAGGAGAGAAAGACCTCAGGTATATATTTCTTGGCTTATCCTTCTATAAACTATCATATATCACAGGTACTCAGTCAAGAGAAGGATCCCCCCATGCATGCATGCACGTAGAGAACATAGGTCTCCCCTGAGAACCCATAAAGCCCTACAACCTCTTATTGAAAAACCAGGAAACTCCAACTTGAGAACCGAGTCCAAGCTGTGCAGTGGGTTGAGACCCACACACCCAAACAGTGAACCAAGCCTAGCCATATAGCCCATATTTCTAAAACAACCCAAACAGTGAGCTAAGCCCAACCCCAAATCCTACATTTTAAAGAATAGCCCAAATACTGAGCTAAGCCCAACCCTGCAGCCCACGTTTTTTTTTTTTAAAAAAAAAAATAACCCAAGGCCTAAGTTTTAAAACAAGCAAAGCCCAAGTATTTTTTTAAAATAGTCGAAGCCCATGTTTTTTAAACCCCCTGAAGCCTATATTTTTTTAAACAACCAGAAGCCCATGTTTTTTAAAACAAACCTAAAGCCCACGTTTTTTTCAAACAACCGAAGCCTATGTTTTTAAAACCCCCTGAAGCCCATATTTTTTTTTTTAAAAAAAAAACAACTACAACAACAACCTATAAGCCCATGTTTTTAAATAGCCAAAATTCCATGTTTTAAAAAAAAACCAAGCTCAAAGCCCACTTATCAAAATCAAAGCCTAAAGCCTAGCTTTATAGAACCCTTGCAGCCTAAAAACAAAACTAAGTCCAGAGCCCAAGTCTAGCCTAGGCCCCAAGTCAAATCAAGCCCACACATGCACAATCCAGCCCCTATGCACAAAGCCCAGTCTCTGTGTACAAAGCCCAATCCCTGAGTCAATCAAAACCAACTTAGTAGGTTGACTAGCTTGAGTCAACCCATACCAAACAATCCCTGAGCCAACTCAGAAATAACTGAGTCTGACCCGCTGAGTTTGGGGTGAGTCAACTCACCCCGAACAAGATTCAATCCCCAAATAAAAATGCAAGATTTTTAAAATAATAAAAAAAAACGGGACTCATTTGTAATGTTGAATCAGATTTAGGGTTTCTTCTCTGAGTCCCTGTATCTTTGCCTAACCTGCAAAAAGAACGACAAAAACCAACAAAATGGAAACATTAGAGAAAAAAAGGAGAAAGAAAGGTGAAGAGAAACGAAACAAAACAAACCTGAGGTGGGTTAGATCAAATGGTAGCATCGCAAGTCTGAAAACACTCGCAGATATGAAAACCCTAGGAGAAAAGGGTAACCAAGAGCCATTGTATATCTAAGAGGTCAAAGATCTATGTAAGAGAAATGAGAAGTGAGAGGGAGCCATGGGGGGGGGGGTCTGAGAGCACCGCAGCGGTAAGGGAACAACTATGGAGTCGAGAGGTTGAAGATCTAAGGGAGAGAACCAAAAGAAGAAAGAAGGAGAAGAGGTAGAAGCCTCGTGGGGAAGAAATAACAGAGAAAGGAGAGAGAGAGAGAGAGAGAGAGAGAGAGAGAGAGAGAGAGAGAGAGAGAGAGAGAGAGAGAGCAAAGAAAGGAGAGAACGAGAGAGAGAACACAGAGGAAGAGAGAGAGATGAGAGAGAAAGGGAATCGAAAAAATGAAAGAAAAAAAAAATTATATGAAGGGGGTTAGTGGTGACACGTGGCACAATTTGGTCCAAGCATCCAATGAGCGACACAACTCAATCTAAGCCACCGATATGTGTTTTCTTCAGATGGTTAAGATCACGCTACATCAGCAATCCATGTATATTGTTCTAGGTCATTTGTAGGGTAACATGTGCAAAAATGATGTTAACATGACATCACCTCCATTTTTCAAAATTTCAAAATTTTAAAGGAGGGCAACCCTGGGTGGTGACACGTGTCCAGGGTGATGGCATGCTGGCGTCACCCAATTTTTCAATATATATATATATATATATATAAATGTTCCCACGTGTCCTCACTTTGAGTTGACACGTGGCTTCCCCCACTCCCCGAACCGGTTGACTCAGCTCAGACAGTCAAACCGATCCATTTTGTTATTTATTTTATTTCTATTATTTATTTAAATTTTTTTAATTAAGAAAAATTCATTAAAAAAATAGGTAAATTTTGAAAAAAAAATTTAAAAATAAAAAATCAAAAAAATATTTTGAAGGTTAGAGAAAAATAGAAAAGTATTTTGGGAATAGGCTAAGTATATGAACTCACACACATTTTCACGAGCCTTATACTCGGGTTTCACCCTTTAAGAATAGTAAGGAGCACAATATTGTTAGCCCTCATGAGACAAGGTCTTTGGGAGCGTGTGAACCACTCCACTCAGTTTGAAATTTTTCCAAGCTCATTGAGTGAGGATAGGGGACATCTTGGGAGCCTATTGTTAATAAGGAATAGAGCTTAACAACATTTAATTGTCTATAGTTTTCCCTCCCCTAAGATAGAGCCTCATTGAAAAATCTTAAGTAAGTCATCCACCTGGGGTTGGGACAGGATCCTCATCCTTCTTCATGACTATATTTAAATCTATGCTCAAATTGGTTGTTTACCTTAATGATTTATCTCACATTTATTGCATGCATGATAGGCATATTACTACATTGCCAAAATTCTGAGATAGGCCAAAATTACTTCTTGGTGGGTCTAGTGGTACACAAAGAGGAGGAGGCCATTGTCTAGACATATTTTGAATCTCAGCAGAATCGTTATGGGAACAGTTTGAATCAACCACTCGATATGGTGTTGCCAGCTCGGGTCAAGCTAGACACCAGAACATACATTCTGAGAGAGGTGAAGAATCTCTAGATTAGTTGGACAATTGAAAGATGTCTCAAATTTTCCTGATTGTACGATCATATTGGGTTCTTGTTGCATGTGGTAGTCAACTATGAAGTAATAAATGTCTTGACAGAATTCTAGAATCCCTCATATCACTGTTTCACCCTAGAAGGAGTCGACATGGCTCCCACCATTGAAGAGTATATGTCTTTGCTACACCTACCAAAGACCTATGGGACCTATGGATGCAATCTTGCTGCGTCTTTCAAGAGAGAACTATGCAAATTAATCGGGGTTAAAGCTCAGAGGATAAATAAACAAATTGGAAAAGAAGCTAAGGTCATCACCTAGGAAGATTTGAAAACTCTCATAAAAGGGGAAGAAGTGGAGGAAGTTCACATGAATATTCTACCCCTTGCCATCTATAGGTTGGTAATTTTTCCAAAGGAGATAAGGATCATTGACCATAGAACCATTTCTTTTCTTGCTCAGATTCAAAATGAGTCTAAAGTACCTAGTATCTTGGCAGAGACATTCCGATCTCTGAATCACTGTAGAGTCAAAGGAAAAAGGCCAATTGAAGTGTTGTATTCCACTGCTTTATGTCTGGTTCATGAGTCACATTCCATGCAAGGAAGGGTGTTTTCATCCGGTATTCTCAAATCTTTGTATCCCCCTGAAAGATTTTGAGAAAGCTTTATGGGAAGAACAATCGAACAAGAATGAATGGGCTAAAAGGATGCGCAATTGGGAGACAAAGGATTCTTGTGGCAAGCTCTGTGGATGGGAAACCCTAATATGATATATTGATTTGGAGACTTTCCATGGGTCCCATTGCTAGGCCCATGGGGAGGAATTGCTTACGCTCCTCTCATGTTCAGAAGGCAAGTTGGCTCTTGTCAGTTTATACCCATGACTCATGAATTGGGTAATTCAAAATTCACCTATGAACAAAAAGGGGTCCACAAGAAAATAGGAAGATTTGTGGTCGCATAGAAGACCATCCATATAATAGATTCAGGCATGCGTTTGATCAAGGTCCATGGAGACCAATGACTCACGAATTGGGTAATTCAGAATTCACCTATAAACAAAAGGGGGTTCGCAAGAAAATAGGAAGATTTGTGGCCGCATGGAAGACCATCCATATAATAGATTCAAGCATGCATTTGATCAAGGTCCATGGAGATTATTACAAGTGGGTCGCAAGCCGAATTATTCCTCAAATTGCAAATCCCGCGATGAATGGAACTCATAAAATTGTGAACTTATTAATGGCACCGGTAGATAAAGTTTAGATGGAAGAAAGAATCATGGAAGTATAACTCAATGCCAAGATGATCAAGAAAAAAGAATGCCAAATAATACTCTAATTCTAGAGAAACTTGAAAGAGAAAAAAGACAAATGCATACAAGTTGAAGAGGAAATAATAGCTTTAAGAAGAAAACTTCAACCTAAGGCTCAGATTAACAAAACATTTCTAAAAGTAGTGGATGCCAAAGATGAAAGAAAATCATGAACTCTAGAAGTGCAATGACAAGCAAGATGCAGTTGGAACCTCGAACCTTAGAATTTATTTATCTAGGGGTAATCGAAGCAAAATGTATTGTATTAAAATCAGCTAATGAGAATAATATTGTGTACCCATGCTTGTTTCCTTTGAAGTAACAAGGGACGTTTCAATAATTTTGGCAATGTAGTCATTTATTTTGCATTACATGAAAGTTCATGCATTGTGCACATATTTGTGCATACATACTCATGAAAAAAGGGTTGTTTTCAGAAAAAAAAAAGAAAAAAAAAAAAGAAGAAGGGTCCCAGCTAACATAATTCAACATTGAGTCTGCCACACATCCTTACCATACCCAAAGAAAAGCTAGAATCATGAGTGAACATTTGGAAAATCGTGTCATAGGCCTAGATCAAGACCAAGAGGAGATGGGTAATGATGTCAAGGAATCCAATATCAGATGAACAAGATAGTGGAATTGCTGATGGCCACAAATAAGGGAAAGGCCGTATAAGCTCCACAACTCGAGAAGGAATCAGATCCTTTTCACGCTCCGGGGTTTACTCCAATTCATAGGCAACCCTCTGCCCAATCCATTTGTGCGGAAAATGGTTCAAGACCAAGTCCACAACCATTTATACTGACTATGCCAGCTCAAGGATTTCTAACTATAGGAACACCCTCGGAGATGTTCTCAAATCAAGGAACGGATAAAGAGGGCACTCCCAAGTTAGAATCTTCCATATTTCAAAAAGTCAAAATTCAATTTAAGAATCTTCCATGTCTTACTATTCCACATCCAAAAGCCTTCATGATTGTTGGGATTGATTTTCCAACCTAGGTTATAGTGGTATCCTGAAGCAAAAAATAAAAGGTCAATAGCATTTAGTTAGATTTCATTCTAGTATCTAGTCACAACCTCAAGTTAATTATTCGACCAGTAAAAAAAGAAAAAGATTTCATCTATAGTATTATGTATACAAAAGTTACAAGGTGATATTTTTAATAAAGAATTTTTATTAAGAAATTTAAGATTCTTCCATGTCTTTGTGTTCCATATCCAAAATCCTTCATGATTGTTGAGACTAATTCTTCCAAATTAGGTTATAGTGGAATCCCGAAGCAGAAAATAGTAGGTCAAGAGCATTTAGTTAGATTTCATTATAGTGTCTAGCCAAGACCTTAAGTTAATTATTCTATTAGGCAAAAAGAGATTTTATCTATAGTATCGTGTATATAAAAGTTTCAAGATGATATTTTTAGCAGCAATTCCACTTATCTTTCTTATTTTCCTATTTAAGTTGTCAAAGATTGGGCTATTCAAGACATAGATGATCTTCAGTATTTCCTAGGCATGGAGTCTCTGATCTCCTCAACTTTTTATCTCAAACTTGCTAGCCCATTGACGTGCTTTATAAATTAAATTGAAGTTGGTTGGTTCTAATTTACTTTAGTAGTCATGTACCTGCTAAATGTCACTCTCTCTTCATGATGATGACTTAAAATATGACAAAACTGAATATTTAGTATGGTCGGTGGCCTCAAGTATTTAACATTAATGAGACCTGATATTGCTTAGGCTTTTAGCAATCTTAGCTAGTTTTATGCATTATGTACGAGTCATTTTATTACTCTTAAGCCTCTTTTAATATACTTAGCTGGCACTTTGGGTCATGCTTTTCTTCTTCGACCTAGTCTGTCCCTCCCTAGATTTGAAAAGGAAAAGCCTTTATTTCATCCTTCCTCACCATCCTCAACTACTGCCCGGTCACGCTTTGGACTTCACCATTAGGATTGTTGAAGCCCTATGAATATGGATCTCCTTTATTGGGAAGATGCGGTACTCATTAATGAGATTGAAAAATCTTCATTTTTGTTTAAAACTTTGATTTTTCAATGAATACTTAGTAAAATAGAGATTTAAAATCAAGTTCAAGTTTAAGAAATACACATTTTTGTACCTTTAAGCCACTTCATAAGTGATTACCTTGAAAAATAATGTTTACTTGCTTAAACTCAAAAAAAAATGTGAATTTTTTGTGGGAGAATCACAAACCCATCTTGAAATCTTGTTTTTAGAAACTTTGAAAGTTCTGAAGAGTACCAAAAAGCTACATCATGAGTATTGACTCCAATTCTTGGTGTAAAAAACTTTGTAAACACTTGAAAACCTTTTTGAAGTCCTTTAGAAAATGAAATATTGATTTTTTATGGAAAAATCATGAAAGCCTCAATATACCAATATTCAGACTTGACCAATACATTACAAAGAGTGTTTAAACTTGAGAGCGACATGAAAAAAACTAAAGAAAATTTAGAAAAAAATGGCAAAAAACATGACATTTGGATTTGTTGGTCGATTGCTTGAAAAGGTTAGTTGATCGTCTTCTGTAGCCCAACTACTTCTATTTTGAAAACTCAAGGGGAGGTCGATAGTGCCTACAGAGCGGTTGACTATCTACGTGCCTATCTTTGCAAAAAATGCAATTTGATGCCCTTTTGCTTTTTTTATTTTTTTTTAAATTTTTATATGAATTCCAAACATTACCAAACTCTAACACTCCTTGATGTCATGATTGAACCAAGAAAATGAAAATTACATGCACAAAACAAACATCAACATCATATGTACACTTGTGTCATATACAAAAAACACAAACCAAACTTGAAAACAATGAAATAAAAATGTTAGATGACTAACCTTGCGTTATTGTAATCAATGTAGATCAAGTGGGGATATACTAACAAATTCACATACCCCAAAGAACATTCAAACAAAAACTATAAGAGATGGAATTATCTTCCCCTATTTGGACTTGTCCCAAGCTCTATGGTCTATTTATAGACCGCTCGTAGAATTGAGGAAAATAACATTAGAATTTAAATTTCAAAAATTCAAATTCAAACTACCAACCACCAACGACAACTATCAACTGCCTTGGTCGTTTCTTGACACGTGGCAACTTCTAGAACACTTGGCATGCTCAAATTCATTGGCCAATAAAATGAAAAAAACTTGAATTTTGATCTTTCACTTGACTAGTCGATTGCTTGTAGATGATGGTTGGCCGCTATCGGGTGGTTCCAAACCAAAGAAAGGGAAAAAGAAGTCGGTTGATCATCAAAAAGTGGTCAGTTGACCGTCCTATGTTGCAACATTTTCCTTCGATTTTTTACTTTATTTTTTCATATATTCAGTTAGGTCTTGTTATTTTATTGCATAAAAAATGACTATCGACATATACATTTACAATATATCCTATAAATTATTAGCAAATTATTTGATTTTGGATCCATATTATAATTTTTTATTTATACATTTAAAAAGTTAAAAGTTTTATTTATTGAATCATCAAACAAACAATCTAACTTTATATCTAGACAACAATTGAAGTAAACTGGATCATAAGTTATATTTGACTCTAATAATCCTAAAAAGTGAGGATTTTAAAATCATTATGCCTTACATCTCTAAGATAGACACATATTGGCCTATCTAATCCTTTACTATGTAAAGGTTTGGTTCCTACTCGGACTACTCCTATATGAACAACTTTGATTTTTTTCTTTAATTTCATTGTGTTCAAACAAGTATTTGAATAAGTAATTGAATATTTTCACTTTCATTTCATATGGAATAAGATTTTTCTAATGTTTTGATTATATAATTTGATTTAAATTCAAATGATCCCTCTTGATAAATTGTGTAAAACATTAATTGTTGGAATTAACCAAAATTTCATATATCTTTCTACTTTTTCTATTGATATACTCAATTGATTATTTAATCTTGAATTAATTTTCATTAATTTAAAATTTTTATCTACTTGATCCATCCTACTTGACTCCATGCTAACCTTGGATTAATATTCTTATAAAATTACTCACCATCTAATTACCTAGCAAGTTAACTAATTATTTTTGAACTATTGTTAAAAGAATGATAGGATTAACGGGACCACCACTAGGACCACCCTAACACTGTTCCAACAATGGTCGACCAATAAATTTTCTATGCTGACCGGTGCTAACTAATCTATGGACTTCAATCAAAATAACTAAATTAACTAACAAATTATCAGATAAATAAATAAAATCAAAATAAACATAATACTAGGCTACAAAATATGACATAACATGGCTAAACATGAACATCAAGAAGAACATGACCCTGATACCAATTGATCACATAAATTATGTTTGGTCCACGTACTCGTTGCCCATGCACAAGGCTTAACCAAAGGCATACGATGTGTGTGTAATATGTATTTATTATTTAATTAGTCAAAATTTTAATTTTTTTGTTTTCATGATTTAACTAATTTTTTTAATAAAACTAATTTAAGAGTTAATTATGAATATTTATGTGGTAAATATAATTAGTTATAAATTTTATTATGTTATCTTGTATACCCTCAATGCATAAAGAGAAATAGGGTTATTAAACAAAAAAGAAAAGTAAAGTGTGGGTCCTAAGTGAATTATTGAAAGCAGTGGGGAGCGTCGTGTAATATGGCGACTTTCTAATTGAGGGGCGGGAAGGAGAAACAGTGTTAAATAAAAAACTCATTTCGCCTCCATTTCCACTCTCCGAAGCTTGCTATACGAGACGCCCTCTCCAGCTCCCTGTCTCATGGCTCGAAATAAAGTACTCATTCTGTGCTAATGTTTCCTTTGATTTCGTTTTTCTTTTCTCGTTTGTGTAATCTGCTTGTAACCCACGAGAAATTCTTCAGTTCATTCGTCTTCATTTTGTGAGATGATCTATTGTGCTCTAGTTTGGTAAATGGGTCTATGCTCTACGAGACTCAAAATGGAGGCTTTTGATAATATTCTGAGCTCTTTTTTTTTTTGCATTTAATCTGTCGTTATTTGTATGTTTTGCTCTTCTGAATATTCTACTGTTCTGAAATTTCATGATCTGGTGTAATCTGTGGAGACGTTTTGGTATCTGAGTTTTCAGGGGCTGTATGGCTTTTCACTTTCAGTGGTTTTTCAATCTCAAACTGATGTTAACTTGTAATTATATTAATTCGTTTACTTGAGCTGTATAAATCTAGGGAACGTTTTCGTTTTCGGTTTTTTTGAAAAATATTTCTGGTATATATATATATGTATTGTTCCTTAGGGTTTTTGATATTGCTGTTGTACATGGCCATTCATATAAGTAGGTGAAATTGGGAGCAAATTCCGGTCATACCATTAACATTGCTTCCTTGTATAGCTAAATGAATAACATTCTTTAATGCACTAAATGGTATATATTTGCATTTTTTTTTTCTTGAGAACAGGAATCATTGCTTCTATTGCTGGATGTTGGTTCAACAATGCACAAAGCTCTCCCAGAGATTGAGAAAGTTTGCTCCATGCTAGTACAGAAGAAGGCATGCCTTTCTGTTTTGAATTCCTTTAGCAATATCTCCTTCTCTCTAAGTTATTATTTATTTATCTATTTTTTCTTTTTTTTAGGAGGCCCTGGGTGTGATGGGGGGCTGAGCGGGTATTTAGAAGCCCTTGTGTCATTCATAAGTTTATTTTACTGGATTTCGGTCCTTTTTGTGTTGACTTTCTGTTGTAATTCTCT
This sequence comes from Malania oleifera, assembly GCF_029873635.1. Lineage (NCBI taxonomy): Eukaryota > Viridiplantae > Streptophyta > Magnoliopsida > Santalales > Ximeniaceae > Malania > Malania oleifera. The sequence goes on along the minus strand of NC_080426.1, from coordinate 78,135,003 downwards.
CTTATTTTCTATTTTTCAATATCCATGCATGATTATGCAGATCTTGGCCAGGCTTTGCATGTTGAGTGAAGTTAGAATTCTATTGGTAAATTATGGAGCCACACTTTTACTCTAGTTGATTTCTTTCTAAATCTGCAGCTGATTTACAGCAAAAGTGATGAAGTGGGAATTGTTTTATTTGGGACTGAAGGTACTTTTTCTCTTTTCTGAAATATCATGTATATTTATATATATAGATTCCACCTTCAGGAGAATATTGTTTATGAATAGAAAAAATTGAGAACATGTCATTTTTTTGTTGGCACCCTTTGGTTCGTAACCACAATTTTCTGCAGTCACTTGTATTTTGCAATTTTTCATGTCCTTGAAATAGTGTATATCTGATTAATTTTTCTTTGACTATGGAAATGATTCTTAATGACCCTACTCCTGGAATTCTTAGAGACAAACAATGACCTGACAAGGGAAGTGGGTGGGTATGAACATGTGGCAGTCTTACGCAACATCAAAGTTGTTGATGGAGATCTTGTTGAAGCTTTGCAACGGCTTCCTCGAGGAACTGTTGCTGGCGATTGTATCCTATACTCATGTGCATTTGTTCTGGAATTTTATGTTGACTTCCATTAGAAAAAGTAGATTCACATTCTCAACATAGTGCCTTAACTTCAATGACAATTTCTTTTTGTTGCTGGCGATTGTATCCTATACTCTCGCTGCATGTGTTCTGGAATTTTAGGTTGACTTCCATGAGAAAAAATTAGATTCACATACCCAACATAGTGCCTTAACTTCAATGACAATTTCTTTGTTCATGTGGATCTTCTGCTTTGTATTGCCACTCAAATGCTCACTGGGCTCTTTATTCTGTATTTTTCCTGTCAGAACTCTTGTTTTGCAGATTCACTCCCCTAGCCAAATTCTATCAAAAATACGTTTACTGTTTACCCTGAAAGCTAACTTCTTGTATATTGATCCCTAACTCTTTAGGATTTGTTCATTAAGTCAAGCAGTTGATAGATCCAGATTTTCCAGTAGATTTGCACTTAATTTTAGCTTTAGCATTTAATTAGATTGTTTACCATTAATTAGGATGAATAGCTTGACTAGATTTTAGTAATTTTTTCTTGGATATAATGTGCTATTACTTGGTGTGTTTTTGTGAGGCAGTTTTTGTGTCTTAGTCAGCAGCTGCCTTTTCAGTAGGCTGCTAATGATATTTTTGGGCATTTTTATTATATAGTTGTTGATACCTTGACTTAGCTCTTAGTTCTTGATGCTATTGTTGTTGGGATGGATATGTTGATAAAGAAATTTGGGCCAACAAATAAGGGAAAGAAACACCTTTGTCTTATTACAAGTGCACAATGTCCTATTAAGGAGCCATATGAAGGAACTAAAAAAGAGCAAGTCAATACCATTGCTGTACAAATGACTGCACATGGCATGAGAATGGATTGTGTAGTTGTGAGGGGAAAGCTAATTAGGGATGGAGACAAGAAAGTTATGGATGAGAATGATGTTTTGTTGAGTTTATTTTCAAAGAAAACATGTGCAAAGACTGTGCATGTTGAGACTCCAACTTCATTACGCGGTGCACTTAGAACTCGGAATATACTTCCAGTTACATTATTCAGGGGTGATCTTGAACTAAGTCCAATGATGAAAATCAAGGTAAGGTTTATAAGTGCTGTACAATCTATTATCAGGAAAATGGTGTTTCTTTTTAAAATGTATTTAGAATTTTGTGGTTAGTTGTTGCAATGCTTTTGTATCTCATCTTCAAAAGGAAATTTTTTTTTTTTGGTAGGAGGAATAACTACCTGTGTATGTGATTTGGAAAATGGAATAAACATAATTTCTATTTTTTTTTTTTTTCATTTTGCTCTTTATAGTGGAGAGAGGTTACATAAGCAGATGAGTGATATACATGTGTGTTTGTGTGTGTGTGTGTGTGTATTGCCAGTTGTGTAGATCATTTTAAAAATATTCTCTTCCTTTAAAAGTAGGATAAAACATTCCTAAATAATAAAATCAATCGAACTTATGCTATATATAAACATGTGGACAGTAAAAATTATTTTTGGCTAAAATATTTGTGCATGCATGCATGTGTCTTCACCTCATTTGTTGGAGGTCCGAGGGGTCCATAGAAAAAAAATTATTATTTTTATTTTTTTATTTAGATTTTTAGCTGTTCTTAGAAGAGAGAGTAGAAACAAAGGGCATGCTCTCTAGAAGATTTGCTCGGGGCTGTTCACTTTCACTTGGTCACCTAGTATCTTGAAACCTCTTTGCTTGTGGGGCAGGAGTTGAACATCTGAGAGATCGTGAAAGAATCATGTCGTGCAGTGAAAGTTTTCTTTTTGGGGGTTCCAGCCCTCTTGGTCTTCATCTAGAACAACGGTGGTGCGTTGTTATCAACTCTCTCTTTTGTGCCTTTCTTTACCTTTTTCCTATTTGTTTATTTGGGAGAGGGCAAGCAGCCCACATACATGAAGAAAAGAAATGAGGCCATGATATTAAGGTGTCAAGGTGGTCGAAGAAGGTGACAAGTGGAAGCAACCTTGTTCACTCATGACTCCTTGCTGCCAGTTTGTGCTTACTGTCATGCTAGCAAAGCCATGGGTTTTGGCTGGTTTTATTTTTGGTTTTGAACCTACTGAATAATTAGGTAAAATGGAAGACCTAACTTCAATGATAGGTCTCTCTCTCTATTTATAATATACGTCAAGTACAATATTAATGACCATAAGACCCTTACTAAATCACACTTACTAACATAACTCTTAACACATAATAATAATGCTAAATGACTAAATAACCATTAATATTCCCCCTCAAGTTGGAGCATATATACCATATGCTTCTAGCTTGTTACAAATAAATTTCATATGAGCACTTCCCAAGGCTTTAGTGAACAAATCAACAAGCTAAAACTTAGACTTCACATGAGTGATTGTAATGAGCTTATGTACAAATTTCCCTCGAATAAAGTGACAATCAAATTCAATGTGTTCTCTCCGCTCATGGAAGACTGGGTTGGAGGCAATATGAATAATAGCTCGATTATCACACATCAAATCCAAACAAGGCTGTTAGAATCGGGATTCTAAGTGGGGTCATTGGAGGGGTCTCTGCAGGATCGAATTGTAGAATCGGATTGAGAATCTTGAGATTCTACTTCCAATGTAAAATAAATATTAAAAAATTATGTGTGAATATGACAAGTCTTAAGACTAAAAACTTGGTTAGTAACTTAGTAAGTACAAGAAGTTAAAATTACAACAAAAAGTTCAAACAATGAAAAGAAGAAAAAGAAGAAAAGCAAGAAAAGGAGGAGAAGAAGGAGAAATAGCGCTTCCTATTGAGTCTTTTCAAGAAGCAATTTTTTTTTTTTTCAAAGCATACCTCTGCAGCTTTGCTGGACCATCAGGCTTGGCTCTTTTCTTGGCTGCTGCTGATCAAACAGGAACTCTGTGTTGAAGAGGACTGATGTGTTCTTATCAAACACCAAAGAAGGAAGAGGACTGAGTTTTTGTCGAACCCTGGGAACTCTGGTTGTTGAACACCAGAGAATTGTTGATCAAACAACAAGACTGCTAGCTGCTGCTGATCAGACGCCAGTCACCAGATGGAGGGCTCTCTGGTTGTTGAACAAGAGAGAAATTCAGGTGCTGGTTGCTGACATTCAATGAGGAGTAGAGGACTGAAGTGTCGAACTCCAGGGAAGTCAGGGGCAGATTCTGCTGAATCTGTTCACTGATGGGAGGCTGGGAGCCATTTTGCACCAGCTTTAGAAGACTTTGGACCAAACATAAACCTTTTGGGGCCTTTGGGCGAATAAAAACATGTATTGGGCCACATTATTCAAGCCCAAAAGGGGAAAAAAAAAACCCAATCTAGGTAACAGAGTAGGATCTGTACGATTCTACTTACAAATCTACGATATCGATTCTACGATTCTGATTCTACGTTTCTATCGATTCTTTTACAATTCTACCACAATTCTATTCAATTTCGATTTGTTGCAACTTGGATCGTTTGGGTGAATTTGGATCATAGAATCGTACAATCCTACGATCCAAATCACGATTTTAATAACCATGACTCCCAAGGCTAAGAATGTGGAAAACCTCGTTCTTTCAACATGTTCTTTAATCAAACAAGTTTACATGTAGTTTGCGCCATAGCCCTATTTTCTGACTTAGCACTTGACCTAGCCACCACAATTTATTTCTTACTTTCCAAAACACCAAATTAGCACCAAAAAGATATGGTACTTGGTTGTGGATTTTCGGTTAGAAGGTAACTTGGCCCAATCTGCATTTTTATATCCCTGAATATGAGTGTGACCTTGATCCTAATATAAAAGACCTCTCCTTGGTGCACCTTTGAGATATCTCAAAATGTGAATTACTGCAACCTAGTGACTTGTTATTGGGGAATTGAGAAGCTGACTCACCACACTTGTTGCAAAGGATAAATCTGGTCAAGTGACTGTGAGATAATTCAATTTTCCAACTAGTCTCCGATATCGTCTTGGGTTAGGCAACAAATCGCCCATATATGGCACTAATTTACTATTGGGATCCATGGGTGCATCATTAGGTTTGGATCCTAGTAGCCCCGTCTCATCTAAAAGATCAAGAACATACTTCCTTGTGACAAGACAATTCCTGTACGAGATCTTGATACTTCTATACCCAAGAAATACTTTAATGGTCCCAAGTCCTTGGTCTAAAACTTACTTTGTAGGAAAAGCTTTAGGTCCTGGATGCCTTGGTCATTGCCACAAGCGATCACAATGTCATTAACATACAAAATAAGCAAAATCCTGCCATATGGAGTATGACAATAAAATATAGAGTGATCTATTGCACATTGTTGAAGGCCAAACTCAAGTACTACAACTCTAAATCAGCCAAACCATGCTTTGGGATATTGTTTTAATCCATATAATGATTTCTTAAGTCGACACATTGAGCCTAACTCCTCTTGAGCAACAAACCTAGGTGGTTGCTATATATATACCTCCTCATTAAGATCACCATATAGGAAAGCATTCTTCACATCTAACTGATGTAGAGGCTAAAGACAAGTAGTGGTTAAAGAGATTAACAAACGTACTAAAGCTAGTTTAGCTACTAGAGATAATGTGTCTGAATAATCCAAATTGTATACCTGAGTATATCCCTTAACAAGAAGGTGGGCCTTCAAACGAGCCACATAACCGTCAGGATTGACTTTCACATTGTACACCCAACAACAACCAACCATAGATTTATCAGAGGAAGGGGTATCAAATCCCAGCTATCATTATTATGTAGAGTACACATCTCTTCAACCATTGCAGTCCTCTTCCTAGATTGGATATGACTTCAAATATAGATTTTGGAAGAGCAATATAATACAGATTACTAACAAAACAGTAATATGCGAGTGACTAGAAATCATAACAAACAATATTAGAGATTGGATGTTGGGTAAAACTGTGGTTACCTTTTCGAACATCTTTAGGAGGATCAACATCATGGGAAATAAGATCATCTGACGGGGGAACTAGAGGCATAGTAGTAGAAGCTGGAGGTGGTTCTCTTCCCTTGTGTCACCATGTGTTCTTGCAAATTGGGATGATCCAAGTGATTAGAAGGACTCAAACTGGATGAAGATATAGGAGGATTGGGCATAGATATTAGGTTGGGATCTAGAAGGCAAGACAAAGGAAGGGACTCATCAAAGTCAACAGAACTCAAGGAATCATAATAGTATGGCTTAGACTAAAAAAAGTTGACTTTAGTAGAGACAAAGAATCAATGTAAAGTAAGGCTATAACATCAACATCCTTTTCGAGTATCTAAAAAAATACATTTGATAGCACGACAATCCGACTTATCCATTCTTGGAGTTAATTGATGGACAAAGGACACAAGTGAATATACGAGGAGGAAGGGAGAACAAAGGAGCATTAGGGAAGATAACTAAGTATAGGATTTTACCACCAAGGGCAGAAGATGACATTTTATTGATGAGGGAGCAAGTTGTGAGCATAACATCACTTCAAAAAACTTTGGGGACAATCATTTGATATAATAGGGCACGAGTGACTTCAAGAATATGTTTGTTTTTTCGCTCTGCAACTCCATTTTGTTTTGGAGTGTGGGCACAAGAGGATTGATGGATCATACCAGAATTAGTGAATTGGGTGCTGAAGTACTCCTTAGCATTATCACTGTGAAGTGTCAAGATTAGCATATCAAATTGAGTCTTTATTTGAGAACAGAAGGCACAACAAATATTAAACAACTCAGAACGATCTTTCATTAAATACAACCAAGTCATCCTGGAGTAGTCATCAACAAATGTAACAAAGTATCAAAACACCAACTTGGACGTGACACGACTACGACCCTGTATATCTGAATGGACTAGCATGAAAGGACCAACCACCCCTTTATCGACTCAAGAAGCGAAGGGAACACGATGATGTTTTCCCAATTGACAAGACTCACACTCAAGATTAGACAACTCAATGTAGGAACTAGCTGTTTCAACTTGTCCAAGGACGGATGACCAAAGTGACAATGGATTTGAAGTGGTATAGCTGCGGCTGTGCAGGCAATGGGAGGAGAAAGCGACTCAAACTAGTAAAACCCACGAGCCTCATGTCCTATGCCAATTGTTTTCCATGTCTTAGATCTTGAATAACCCCAAAATCAGGAAAGAAAGTGACAAAATAATTTAGTGACTGTGTAAGCTTACTAATTGACATGAGATTGAAAGGGGATTTAGGATGTATAAAACTGAAGAAAGAGAGATGGAAGGAGTAGGATTTGCTGTTCCTATTCCCATAACAGCAATATTGGACCCATCAGCAAGGGTAACTTGCGGTAAATTTTTAGGATATTGGAGGGCAGAAAAGGAGTTGGTTGCACCTGTTACATGGTTGGTGACTGCAAAATTGATAACCCAAGGACTAGTGGGAAAGATACTAGATGTCATGTAGATTGTAAAATTTGGGCAAAAGATGCAATTTGTTTAGATGCTTGTTGAGAGGTTTGATATTGCAGAAACCTTGAATACTCCTCATCTGATATAGTCACAATATGCGGTTCACTCAAACAACTGACTAATAAGGGAACCATACTTTTGGGATTTGCAAACTCCATCCCAACAGTCACAAACTTAGACCAATGATAACAAGATTAATTTTTGGAACAATCGGAACAACCACGAACAAGTTGACCCACCATGAATGAGTCACAAACAAATCAATACAAGGCTGCCACAGCACCAAGAAACTCAGATACAGCCCCAAGAAACCAACACACAGCACTGGAACAATTGAAGAGGTGAACCACCGAAACTACCATGGACAAATCACCAATAAACTTATATAACACTGCCACAGCCTCACAAAAACAGCTTATGAACTGCTCCAAGAGAGTCATCAATGGCCTTTACTAACACTGAACAACAACTAACAGATAACCACGAGTGCATGGTCAAAACAAAGATTGGATCTTTGAGCAAAGCGCACGCCCAACAGCTTGATATTTTGGTCTATGGAAGGAATTGGGACATTGAATAAAAATCACAGCAAGTCCCACTGTTTCAGACCCAATAAACTCAATAACCATTGACAAACAACTTCACGGAGCATCAATCAACCATTCCTCAGGTGCTGCACATGAGCATTTAAAAAAGCAAGATCTTTGGGAAAAAAAAAAAAATCACAAAAAACTCTATTAATATGTTTGTAGAGGGATTTGAGCACTGCTAGATGAATTCAGGTCAAAAACACGCTAGAGAGTAGCTTCACGCGCTGGTGCGTGGGGTTGGCCCTGACAGCCTTTGACCGGTGTGTGCAAGCGTGTGGGGCACTGCCTGGAGACAGGATTTCAGTGAGGGGCAGATCAGCAGTGTCTTTGGGTGACTATGGTATTGTTTTTGCAAAATCTGTAGCAGATTTTGTGTTCCTGAACTGTCAGTGTTGCCCAGGAAATTTCCAGCTACTGGTCTGACTTCTGGTAGCTGCTGGCTGTTTTCTAGGGCTATAGTGTTGCTGGACATTCTTCAATGGTGATAGACATGCAGCGGATTTAGGGTTTTAGGCTTTGGTTTTGATGGTGGTTGTAACAATTAGGGTTTAGGTTTCAAAATTGTGCTCTGATACCATGTTGAATAATTGGGTAAAATGGAAGACCTAACTTCAGTGATTGGTCTCTCCCTCTATTAATAATATATGTCAAGTACAACGCTAATTACCATAATACCCTTACTAACTCACACTTACTAACATAACTCTAACACATAATAATAATGCTACATGACTAAATAACCATTAACCCAACCAATAACTCTTGTCGAATGAAAGCGATACTCTAGCTAGCTGAGTCAAGTAGGTCAAGCTGACTAAGAGAAAGCTGTGTAACTAGAGTTCCCCTTACTATACAAAGGGGGTGGACTGCTGAAAAAGAGAAAGTATTATCACTATACAAACTAGACCCTAGATAGCACACTAAGATCAACCATTTAGAGAATGCAGAGCTTCTTGGTTGACTGTCTTAATAAGTGGATTCTGATTCATGCAGTCGTTTTGTGCTGCATTGGCGTTTTCACTCTCCACTGCCCACCATAACAAAATGGTTCCACTATATCTTAGGAGTAGTCAAAGGAGTGAGAGCAAGTAGGAAAACATTCCCTAAGTAGGGTATACAACAATGAATAAATTCATTTAACAAAATCAGTATGAATGGGACTGGTCTAACCTCTTGCCCAGATGTAAGACTCTTGTTGCTGACAGATGTCCCATGCCACGTTTCTTCAACAGCTATGCCTGAGAATGAATGAATTGTGATATATTTCCGAATAAGCCACTGCTGTATCCCTGACTTGAAATCCATAAAAGTCTTAAGGGAGAGGAAATAAGGGGCCTTATACCATGCATCCAGTTTCCTTTGAACGACTGCATTTTACATCATTGCATTTCAACCAAATGGGTGTTTTTATTACTTTATTAGGTTGGGGAAAAGCCCCTTGTATAGGTTGGGTCTTGGGCGCCAACATTTTACTAATATAATATTGAATAAGGGCTTTCCCCTTATTAGTAAAGTTGCTCGAGGCTAGATAAGTAGAATACTATTTAGAAGATCTGGTTGAATGATAGAAGACTCTATGGATCTGTAATGAATTGCTAGTTGTTGTTTCGGCTTATGAGTCACAACTGGATGGGAAGAGGAGAGTTCAACGATGGAGCTACCGGCTACTAGTTGGAAAGGAAAGGACAATATCGTCTTTCATACACTCAAGTAGTAAATAAAAGACCAGGAGTGTGTGCATGAAAGCACTTCCAGCACGGTTGATGATTGTATGGCCCTCATTCAGCTTGCAGTAGGAAATCAATTCTGGCATGACTGATGATTTAGTCTCCTTCTCCACTTCGACTCAGCCACCTAACATCTTGGAAAAGATCCGATAGACAGCAACTACCTAAGGTTTGGTACCTTTACCAATCATGGTTTTTCATCTAGTAAGTCCTATTACTATGTTCTCCAAGCTTGACTGATGGAATAGGCAGGTCTTTTATAGAGCAACAGAATTAAGGGTTGGGGCGAGAGATGGGAACTGCTCAGAAATGTCTTCGTTGGTTGAGGAGTGACCGATAGTAAAAAAATGGGAATAAAAAGGTGTGTCTGGTCTGGTGTAACTAATGTGACTTTGTCTCTCTCTCTTGATCAATGCTTCAACTTTCCTCACTTGAAGATGCCGTTGTAACATAGGTGTATCAATGTAGGCCGTGGATTGAATAGAGAAAGAAGGGCTCGTATTTGACAGATTGTGAGCAGCCCAAACCTTTTATCAGGCCACTCCTATCTCTTTTGGCTCTAAGTGACCTGACCACTTTCATGCTTCGAATGACGCTTTTGATCTTGTTCTCAACTCCGTGTCTAGTCCTTTAAGCAAGAGGCTCTTTACTTTATAGGGTAGTTCCCTGTATGGTTCAGGAATTTGTGGTTGACTTACTTCTGTTTGTTTGGTTACAGCTCAGGCCCACTCGTCATGAACCCCCGTCTGACTGGATGCTGAGTCGCAATTCTTCCTGTAGAAACTTCCTTCAACTAATTTAAGTGATTCAGTCAGTAGGAAAGTCAGACGCATCTCTTGTAGGCCGAAGCATTTCCTTTGAATAGATGTGCTTCTCCCCATAAAGAAAGAGTGAGCACTGACTCTTATTAAACGACTATAATTCAAAATAGCATAGGTTTGTTATGAAAATATCTTGTTTCTCCATTATAATTTATTAATTTTAATTAGCATGTTCTTGTCCTATCAGTTGCTATGTCTTAAGATTTATTGTATATCTATGTTTCATTATAATAGGCATCCATGTCTGTGCTCATATTTTATGGTTAAAAAGAAAGTATAAATTACTATAAGTAACTTTGAATATTCGTACTATAATTTATAAACTCAATTTTGATAATAGAATACCAATTTTATTTAAAATAAATCTAAGCTATATTATGAATTTTTTCATAATAAATATAACACAAGATGACTTGTTTGCAATCACATGCAAGTAATGCAACACGCAACATTTTCACTAGTGTATGTGTGTGTCTATATATAGGCAATGTTATGCTATATTACATTGCTAAAGAAATTGAAAAACAAGGTGTAGTCCCAAGGAGGGGGGGGGGGGGTGAATTGGATTTTAAAAATTTCTTTTAATTCCTTTTAAGAATCCTTAAAACTTCTTTTTAACCAATTCTTAACTTGTTGATTTTTCAGACTTTCAGCAAAAGCTTATTTCTCAATTCAATCCACAACAACACAATCATTCAAACATTCAAGTAAGTAATCATCCAATCCAATCAATCACAAATTTAAAGTAAACAACCAAACCAAAATTGACACATACACCACTTTGGCAATGTAATCACTTAGAATAGTTTTTTTGTTTATATAAGCCCTGTATTTATGAAATTTGTACTTGCTGATATAAAGCCCTGTATTGATGGTTTTGCTTCTTCACTATGATGTGCGATATAACATCCAATCAGCACAATATCTACACTCTTCTCAATATTCAGAACTCAACTAAACTCTCAGTTAATTTATCCTTGGACTGTTAACCAAGTAACGTACTCCCGTATGGTTTTCGTAAGATATGGTATAACCAACGTACTCCCTTTCGGTTTCCGCAACCCAAATCAAAATTAGACTTCAAGTTTACTTGATTTCTATATTACGTAGTATATATGATTATCAATTAAACCTTCCATGCAATTTAAATATTCTGAAAATAAAGAGTAAGGGAAAGAGAGAGTGAGACAGGGATTTTTACGAGGTTCGGCTTATACCCAGCTTACGTCCTCGCCTTTGACTAATCATCAAAGGATTCACTAAACCTGTTCCTTTGATGGGCGGAACAAACCTTTACAACACTCCTTGATTAAGGCTAGAGCCCCGCCTTCTCCAAACGATGTCCCCTCGTTCGGTCACTCCTTTAGGCTAGAGTCCACCTCTCTAAGCAATATCCCCTTGCTTAGCCAACGATTCAAACAATCCTTGGAATCGTCAATCTACAAGAAATACAACCAAAAGATGTGTACAAGAATTTGCTCCTACAAAGAGCTGATTAGTACAACAGTTACAGCATAATAATATACTTCAATAAAATTCAGAATATGGAACTCAGATTGAAGCTCTAGAGTTGTATCACCGTATGATTCTTTCAATAGATGAAAGAAGTAGTAATTGAAGCACAATCTCAATGAGAATCAGCAAAACTTTTAGCAACTGCGTGCAATATGTGAGCAATAGAGTACTTTCAGAATTTCAGTAAGCTTTGAGAGAGTATGAGAGCTGAATTTGATTTCTTGGTCTCTCTTGGTGTGTTGGTGTTTAAATCAATGAAACTTGAGGGTGTTTATAGATGTACAAAGGCTTCTTGCTTGTTCCCCAAGTTTACTTGGAGTAGGGTCCAAGTTGTAAATTTGTTTGGGCTTCAAATACTTTAAATTTCAAAAATATGTCTGTTGGAAATTTTAAAATCTGCCGCGAGCCAGACGACTGTGACGTCACTGCCAGTCGTCTGTCCATGTATATCAACTATAAAATTCACAAACAGAGAGGTGGCAGTTGCCTGTCCTTAGGTTGGCAGTCGTTTGTCACCAGAATAACTCAATTTTAAAACCCATAGAAGGGTGGCAGTCAGCTGGCAGAACACACACAGATGACTCACTGGTCACTGGCAGTCGTCTGTCAACAACTTGATAGTCGTCTGTCCAACTTCTGTCCATTTAAATAAATCCTTTAAAGTTGCCAGTCGTATGTCCATAGATAGACAGTCGTTTGTCCATCAGACTTTCGCTTCTTTTAAAAATTTGCTTATCTCTCTCATTTTTGCTTAATTAATCTTGAAATATAAACTTGTTTATCTTTAAAAAAACATGTTCCAAGACTTAAAATAAGGTCTCTAAGTCTGTCTTTGCCTAATGAGCTTCAAAATGAAGAACATATTTGAACCATTCTTGAAGTACTTACAAAGACTTGTCCTAAAGGCTCATTTGACTTTTCATTGCTTTTGAGTTCTCTTTGTCTTCTATGCTGATCTCTGATCTTTTAGACTTTGAGCTTCATTGAACTTTTTCATACTTTTGAGCTTCATTTGAACTTTGAGCTTTCATCAGGTTCTCTTTAATCCTATTGCTCTCATGCTCTTCAGGTTTTATCTTTAAATCCATACTTCAAGCTTGATATAATCATCCTTATCTGAAGTACAAGCTCTCATGAATTCTTTAACCTTGCATTCATTATTGAGTCTTGAAAATATATCACTTAAACAAAGCATGTTAAGTTCTACTTGTTTATTAGCATCAAAATAAGATATTAAGCCTAGTAAGGCCAACAGAAATTTTTTGGTAAACAAAGAATTGTATTAGAGGAGAGAAAAATGTACAGCAAACAGGAAAAAAGAGAAAATATAAGAAAGGAAAATACAGGGAGAATAGGAAATCATTTTCATAGATTGCTCTTCCTTGTGACAATACAATGCTTTGTGGTTCATGCGCCAACCCAAGACATTTACAATTACTTTGATTGTTACATCCTGTTTTTTGTATTTGAGGCAGTGACTCGATCTAAAATCCAATAGAGGCACTTGGCCTAGGAAGAGAAAGTATTGCAAAAATCATCATTTAAGTTCAAGTAATAATCTAGGAAAGAAAGAGCATTTATTAAAACACAAGATACATGCGTCCATGATACATCCAAGTAGTTTTACTTTCACAATATGCTCTTTACATTGGGCGCTACTTATTGAAAAGTAAGGTGTAGTCCCAAAAGGGGGGGGGGGGGTGAATTGGATTAAAAAACTTTCTTTTAATTCCTTTGGAGAATTCTTAAACTTCTTTTATTTCTTTTAACCAATTCTTAACTTGTTTGTTTAACTCTTTAATCACAAAAGAACGTAAATTCTTTTATCCAATCAACGACACTATTGCTTAGCCAAACAAGTAATCAATCGTTCAACCAAACCAATCAAGCACAATGTTTGAACCAAACAACCAAATAATTTGTCAAGTATAAGTTAACTGCAGCACTTTTTATGAAAGCTTCAGCACTTTTTGGAATATAAACACAAATCACTTAATATCATTCAATCACAATATAGCTTATGTTGTCAGCCTTGGATATAAAATTTAATTAAGCCCTGTATATATGAAATGTTATGCTTGCTGATATAAAGCCCTGTATGAGTGGATTTGCCTCTTTAATATGATGTGTAATATAGAATCCAACACTCTTCCCAATATTCAAAATCCAAATAAACTCTTAGTTAATTTATCTTTGGGATGTTTAACCAAGTAACATACTCCTGTATGGTTTTCGCAAAATATAGTTTAACCAACGTATTCCCTTTCGGTTTTCGCAACCCAAATCAAAATCAGACTTCAAGTTTACTTGATTTCCAAATATACGTAGTATATATGATTTCCAATTTAAACCATCCACACAATTTAAATATGTACTGAAAATAAAGAGTAAGGGAAAGAAAGAGTGAGACGGAGATTTTTACGAGGTTCGGCTTATACCTAGCCTACGTCCTTGCCTTTGGTAAACCACCAAAGGATTCACTAAATGTGTTCCTTTAATGGGCGGAACAAACCTTTACAACACTCTTTGGTTAAGGCTAGAGCCCGCCTTTCTCCAAACGATATCCCCTCGTCCGGTCACTTCTTCACTAGGCTAGAGCCCGCCTCTCTAAGCAATATCCCCTTGCTTAGTCAATGATCCAAACAACCCTTGGAATCGTCAATCTATAAGATATAAATCAAATAGATGTGTACAAAGAACTTGCTCCTCAAAGAGCTGGTTAGAACACAAATTACAGCACAACTAATATACTTCAAAGTAAACTACAATATGGAAATTAACTTGAAGCTCAATGAAGTATATCACTGATTAATTCTTTCAATGATTGAAAAATTTAGAATTTGTAGCACAATTCCGGTGGAAGAAGATCAGCAACAACTTAGTTGAATTCGTGCACAATATGTGAACTTGAGAGCAAGAGAGAGTTTTGAAAATTTGAGAGCAATTTGAGAGAGACTTTGAATTTTTTTTTTAGAATTTGAATTCTTGGTGCCTTGATTCAATGATCTTTGAGGCTTATTTATAAACTTTTAAAAGTGTATAACTTGATCCCCAAGTGTCTTGGAGTATTCCCCAAGTTTTTACAAATTTTGAGCCCCAAGCAACCTCTTTTAAAAATTTGACCGTTATAAAAAAAAATCAAAACAGCCGCGTGGCAGTAAACTGTCCATTTGTGGCAGTTGTTTGTCCAATTAAATTAAAGGGCAGAAAGGTGGCATCGGTTGTCCAAACCCATACAGATGCCTCAAAGTGCACTGGCAGTCGTCTGTCATGCTGTCAGCTTTGAGCACCCTTTAGTCTTTTGATCATGACTTTTTCTATATAATTCCAAATTTTATGATCTTGGTGTCAAATGAAAGCTAAGAGAAAATCCTAAAACTTTCATGTTGAACACATTTTAAAATAAGGATTGTTTGATGGAGAAAAATGTACATCAATGCAGATGTAGAAAAATTGACAGCATTTGAGAAATCCTATTTTTGGTGCTTTTCATTCCAAAACTGATTCTAACTTTTTTGAAACAATTTTTGACCTCATAAAAATATTTTTCAAGTATGTTCAAAGGTATCTAGGTCCAATAAATTTACCTAAGAGTTTCATGCATCCATATTGAAATTCTTTGAAGTACTTACATGAAATTTCCTAGACTCTTCCAAATTTCCAATTCTTGAATTCCTTGAGGTCTTTATGCTTGCTTCATCTTTCTTTGAACTTTCCATGTTGATCACTTGGGCTTTCATTCTTGAAGCTTTTTTTTTAATATCAATGCTCTTATGATCTTCAATTTTGATCCATGCCTCAAACTTTGATATAATCATCCTCCTTTGAAGTACAAGCTTTCATGAATTCTTTAACCTTGCATTCATCATTGAGTTCTGAAAATACAACACTTAAACAAAGCATGTTAAGATCCACTTGTTTGTTAGCATCAAAATAAGATGTTAAGCCTTATAGGGCCAACACTTATTATACAAAATTTTCTGCATATCAAATTACTCCTATTCCATACTTCTTGGACCAAATATTTAACTAACAAAATTCATGTTTTATGCCTTTTGTCAACCTATAGCTTAAGTCAAAAATAGCAGGCAAGATTGCAGATGACTAGGGCAGGATCGCAGATGTCAAGCAGTGGCTTCAAGCAAAACTCCAAATCAAGAACTTGGGTACTTCGGGTTACTTTCTTGGAATTGAGATTGTACAGTGTAAGAAAGGGTTGAATCTGTCTCAGCAAAAATATACCCTGGACTTGCTAAGTGAGATTGGTATATTGGGAGCTAAATGAGTTTATACTCTTGTAGATACCAAGGTAAAGTTGTCTAGGGTTGTTGGACTAGACATGGATGTTGATATAGGCAGTTGGTTGGCAAGTTGATGCTTGACTGTCTAGGCTTGTCATATCCTTTGCTGTGCGGGTGGTGAGTTAGTTTATGGAAAATCCCAAACAGGGATGCTATTTGCAGGATTCTATGGTATCTCAAAGGTTCTCCTCATAGAGCTTTGACATATAAATATAAAGAAGCCGTGCATTCATGGGATGCTTTGATACAGGTTAGGCTGGCTCTGTTGATGACTGAATGTCTATTACTGGATTTATAGTTGTGGGAGGTAATCCCATTACCCGACATAGCATGCTTAAGAGCTATGACTCGTAGAGTGAATTTATGTTGTGGAGGTCTCTTATGTTAGGGATAGTATTCTTGGTTATGAAACCCATAGATATGTTTTTGCGAGGATCAAGTTGCCATGCAGCCTGCCTTGTCTAATGGTTGTAACAAGCTGGTTTAGCTGATATTTATACACCTCTAGCTTGAGGGGGAGTGTTAGAAGAGAATATACTATTTTAATTATTATGTGTTGCAAGTTGGGGAATTTTTTTATTTTGCATCATTTTATTATTAATATATAAGAGGGCAGACCTAGAGCTGTACCATGTACTTATTCTCTAGGAAACTGCCACCTGAATTTTTTCTCTTCTCTATCTCTAACTTCGCAGCACTTCTACGTGGACAAATTTTAATGAGAAATTAATACTTTTCCCTGCGGCCAGTCGAGATTTGATCTTCAGCTGTGCAATTTCAGTTATTCTTGCTAAATTTGTAGTTGTTTGATTGAAAATATAACATCTTGATCTTGCTTGCGATAGTTTGGTGGACAATATTTTCCAGCCTAAGAAGCTGTCGTTTTCATTTTGTTTCTTATTCGTCAACCTGCAGCAATCATGTAATCATGTAAAGATGACAACCTTTAATCTTCAATCAATCAAAGAGGTTTAGTGTCATTTTCAGTGATTGATAAATTTAAGGATTAATGAGCAAGGAGCCAAGAAATTATTGGTAATGTAAAGGCAACATGTTAAAAAAAAGCTACTTGCTTGAATTTAATGGACACTCTATTTGAGTGGAAACTTGAGGAATTTACAGATAGTGACTCTCATTGTTTTCTTTTCAAACTATTGGTGTTGTAAGGGCAACATATTAAGGAGCAACTTGCTTCTAGTTGCTTTGATGAATGTAATGGACACTTTATTCAGTGAAAATTTGAAGAAATTATGGATAAAGGCTCTGATTGTCTTTCTTTGTGGATATGAATTAATCTCTAAAAGTTTCAACTGATTTTAGGGGATGTTTTTTTTGATATTTTTTTATTGGAAGAAGAACGAAGATGATGTATTGAGCAATATGTGACTCTAATTCTAAATGATTTCCATGGTAGTGTAGCTCATGCTGAAACAAAAAGATCATTCAGTACATGAAGTAGAGCTATCCTGTAATCCATGGTCTAATGGAATTAAAATTTGGTACGTAATGGCCATTACAGACATTATGTAATGGTAGTGGTGGCTTCCAAGACCACTACGGGGCAATATATCGGAGGTCTGTCAATTCACAACCATAATGGCAGTTACTGTCCTGTATGGTACCGTAATGGCTGTTACGGAACATTACAGGCTGTTATAGTACTAGACTGGCTGTGAATGACTAAAACAGGTTTTTAGTCCCTTTTTTCCATTTCCCCCCTCTTTTCCCTTTGTTGCAGCTTAGAAACTAATTTTTAGTTGGTTTATTTAGTTGGTGATTTTTATTAAAAAAATCATTTTTTGGGTTTATTTTCTTTAACACTTGGTATGCATTTTTTTTTTTTCAATAACTACCATTAAAATAAACCCAACTTTCTCTCATTAAATTACATATGTCCGTATTCTAAGTTCTTTCAATTTTTATTTTTTTTAATGTTTTTCTTACACCTAGCAAGTTTGGAGACTAAAATTCATTTTATTGTATAATTCTTTGTTCTTTTTTAGCATATGAAAATTCTATTTTTTTATTTTTTACATAACAAAAATTCCATTAAAGACTAAAAGAGTATAAAAGATGACATTCAATATTTTATATTTCCTTATATTTATGATTTCTTAGTTTGAATTTCAATTGTAATAAATCAAGTAGTAAAGAGTAGTAAACACATGCTTCTTCTCACCACCACTAACAACTAAAACAACCAAGACATCCAAATTTTGTGGTATATGTTACATTTAAATTAATTAAAAATTACTGAAATCATTTAAAGCATTATTATATAGGATTTCATGATCAAAACATGTGAATCTATATGTTTTTAATAAGTTTGCTATTGCAAGAAATGGATTCATGGACATGGTGACTGTTACCCATTATGTAACGTCTGCGATGGCTGCGACCGTTGTACCATGACTGTTACAGCTACATGGACCATAACCGCTATTTAAATCCATGCATGGTCTAGCAAATCCAACAGGGGTAACAGGGGTTGTAGTTCTTTCAAAGTTTAAGAAGAAACCCTCACTTTTTGACTAGGCTGGAACCAAAGGTTTTTGCCACTTTGACAAACAAGGGATTTGTTAATGACCTATCCTGCTGCGGAAGCACTGCATAAGCTGTAACTTATTTGTAAATGTTCAACCACCGTTCTAAAAGCTTAAGCTCAAGTTTCTTTAACTTAGTCAAACCATCCTCTTAAATATCCGCCCCACTTCATCTTCAATTGATGTTATGGTCCCACATTTTTAAGAACACCCTAGGCTAGGTCACTGCTTACCTGTTCAAGTAGCAGCCTCTGGTATCTCCAACTTCAGGGTCTTACTGTCCCACCACTTTTTGGCTAGTCCTGAACTGCAGTCTACTATAGGGGATACAACTCTGATGCCAACTGTACTGACCTATCTCATTGTAGCAGCAGTGAATAATTGCTAATTTATGGCTGAAAGTTTTCATCAATCGACTTATTCAACCATCCACTTGTATATCTGCCTTAAATTCCATCCTATTGTAATGATCGTCTTGCTGCAGAAGTGTTGAATAATCTGTTACTTGATTACTTTTGAGTGCCCAACAACCGAGCTTAAAGCTTAAGTTACTTCAACTTATTCAACCATTTACATACTCACCTCCATTTCCATCCTCAACCAATGTGGGATGATTTATGGTGCTTTACTATCTATTCAGTAACTTTTCTATTCACCTTGTCAAGGTGCTTTCTGTTCTGCCATGTTCTTTGTTTTTCTTTTTCTACAGCCCCAGTAGTTTCTTTCTCCTCGTTTTGACCATGTCCTGGCTAGGGTACTCCTACTTACCTAGTTGCCCAAAGGCCTGCTAAAGGTCACTCATTACTGCTTTCTGCACAACGGACCCAATCTCCATGGCTCTGCCTAACATTCAGCCGACAGGATGCTCCTCCAGTGGTAGGCTCTCCCAGTGAATGGAACTTGAGGTGGGCATATAAGTGGATGGTTGAATAAGTTAAAATAGCTTGAGCTTAAGCTTTTAGCCTGGTTGTTGAGTGCCTACAGTCAAGCAAGTTACAGCCTGTCCAGCACTTTCGTGGCAAGACAGGTTGTTACAGTTGTATCAGAGTAAGATCCCCCCTAGATTGCTGTGCTCTATCTAGAAATCTAGTTGGATAGTGGGACTCTCAAATTGTGGTTGTGGTAGGTTCCTAGGATTGAAAATGCCGGATGGAGGTTGGGCCTGCTGTTCAAGCAGTGGCAATAAGAAGCATGTGGTAGCCGTCTAGGTAGGTTGGGACATTGTTGAAACAGGGAGAAGGAACCCCTTGAGTTTGCATTGAGGGAAGCAGAGTTATAGGCAGTCAGTGGTTGCAGAAAGATAGTGGCGGATCACTATTCATAGGGAGGATGAGCTTGTACATGGTGGAAGCGCCTAATTGCTAAGTGAAGTTCCTAAAAAATTCGTCCTGCATCAACTATTAATGAAAAACTCAAATGGTTTATAAGTTTGAAAGATGAGTAAGCAATTAACCTCAACCTTGAGCTTTTAGCTTGGTAGATGAACACTTACAGGTAAGCAATGTTACTGCATATTCAATCCTTCTGCCATGGGAAAGGTTGTTACATCTGTAGTGGGAGCCCAAGTTTGTTGAGTCATTCCTTAGTTTGTGGTGATGTTTGTAATTCATGAACAAATACTAAATACATTTAGTTGCATTTGGCCCTTGGTTTTGACCTTGCAAGTGTTTATTTATGTAGTACTGCTCATTGTTTTGTGCTGCTATTGCCATGAAATTATTGATCTTGATGGTACAAAGTGCCTTAAGCTTTTAGCCTTTGATTGGCAACTGTCAGGATCAATGGCCTTGGGGACTTGTCCATGCCTCCTGATCACAGGCAGTGTAAGGGAAGTTTGTGGCCTTACATGGGGTGGATCAAACTGTCCATCCACTGTTAATATGATATCTTTGTTAGCTATGTGGTACTAGTTTTCAGTCAACATGTGGTTCGTATGAAGATAATTTGGTCATGCTGTTTTATTTGTGTTCCATATTGTTTGAAGTTGACGTACTTTTTTGTTTGGTTACCACCCACTTTTTTGACATCGTGCGTTATCAAAATTTGATGAACTATTGGTTAATCTTGTTCAAATTCTTAACTATTAATAGGTGTGGGTTTACAAGAAAACAGCAGAGGAGAGGTTCCCCACTCTGAAAATATATTCTGATAAAGCGCCTCCAACTGACAAATTTGCCACACATGAAGTCAAGGTAGATTTTGAGTATAAAAGAGTTCAAGGTCCTGGTAAAGTTGTACCTCCAGAGCAAAGGATTAAAGGTTATCGTTATGGACCTCAAGTCATTCCTATTTCATCTGCTGACTGGGAAGCGGTCAAATTCAAACCAGAAAAGAGTGTGAGACTTCTAGGATTTACTGATGCTGCCAACATAATGCGGTAAATATTGCTGCTTTACCTGGGTCAATTCAATCTATCATTGCTAAAAAAATGTTAAGATTAATAAATTTGGACTATTATGTTTCTGCTGTCCTTTCTTACCATTCATCTTGAAGACATTATTATATGAAGGATGTCAACATCTTCATTGCTGAACCGGGCAATACGAAGGCCATTCTTGCAGTTTCTGCCATTGCAAGAGCAATGAAAGAAATGAATAAGGTAGCAATTCTGCGTTGTGTGTGGAGGCAGGGACGGGGGAATGTTGTTATAGGGGTCTTGACACCTAATGTATCTGACGAAGATAATGTTGTAAGTTCTGATATGTGGTTCATGATGCATATAGGTTTACTTCAAAATTTTTTCATGGTTTAGTTTTGTTTATGATTTAGCGTTCAGTTGGTTTTTTATGCAGCCAGATTGTTTTTATTTCAATGTACTTCCTTTTGCTGAAGACATCCGAGAATTTCAGTTTCCGTCTTTTAGTAACTGCCCATCATCATGGCAACCAAATGAAGAGCAGCAGGAGGCTGCAGATAACTTGGTAAAGATGCTTGACCTTGCACCACTTGACAAGAAGGAAGCTCTGCAGCCTGACTTCACTCCAAATCCTGTTTTGGAGGTACATATAATGTTACATCACAGCAAAGTATACACACAGACACACATTTTTACATGGTTGCACTTGAGAAACTTTTTCAGTCATGTTTATTCTTTTATGCTATGTAGTACATTTTGCTTGTGTTATGGGATGTTAACCACGCCCTTCTGGTAACTTATTTTTAATTTATTTTTTCTCTCTTCCCAACTTCACAAAAAAAAAAGAAGAAAAGAAAAAGCTATTTTTTTATTGGTCTTTTTTTGTTCAATGTCATAAAAAGGATTGGTGTGCTCTGTTTGGTTACATCGCTCCTGTTATATGCTCAAGGAGGAAGTAGTTTGACCTGTGAAAACTTGAAATAATAATTTGCATTTTTTTTAAAAGAGATGATCAAACTTTTAAATCTGCCTTCAAAGTAGAATTCGTTTGACCTTTGATCTATGAATTCTGAGAACAAGGAGGAGAGTTCCAGCAATTCCACTATCATTCAGAGAATTTTTGAAATGAAAGTTATAAGAAACCAGAGGGTTAACTGAGTTGACCACAAAGAAAGAAATCATACTATCTTGCCCTGAGCTCAAGTGAAAGAGGTGAGGATAAGATGTGGATAGGATCATTCCCCAGCCACGGATCTTTCCAAAAACAAATTTGAGAACCGCTCCCCACCATAAAATTAATGTGGGGAGTGAATAAGGGATAAATTTGATTAGTAGATCTCCATGGACTCTCCGAAGAACATCATACTAGCAATGGTATCCCATCCATTCACACCCGACCCATGCTTACTTTTAATCACTTTATGCCAAAGGGAATTATATTCTAAGGGAAAGTGCCATAATCATTTAACTAGGAATGCAATGCCTTTAGACACCAAATTTCCAAAACTTAGCCCTCCCACCATGTCAGACTTGCAGACCTCCCACGTAATTAAGTGATCCTGAAAACCCCCAACTTCAGACCATCAGAAATCTCTCATTATTTTCTCAATCATATTTGGAGTTCCCTATGGAATTTTAAAAGTTGACCAATAATATATGGGATAATTGATAAACAGGCTTGAATAAGGGTGATTCTACCCCACAAGATAAAAAGTGCCCCTTTCCAACCATTCAACCTATTGGGCACTCTTTCCACCACCTAGTTCCAAAATTCCATGGATCTAGGATGATCCCCCCAAAGGGACCCCTAAGTAAGTCAAGGCCACTCTAAAAGACCAAACCCAACTTAGAAGCCTGCTCCCTAGCATGCGTATGAGGCACATTAATATTAGCTTGACCACTTTTCCCTAAATTCATTTTAGCCCTGATAGTGTCTGTTAAGATTTGACTAAAATGAATGACCTAACTTGAAGATAGGTCTCTCCCTCTATTTATAATACAAATTAAATACATTCTAATGACAATAATACCCTTACTCTCATTGATTAACATACTAACACACTCAATAATAGTAATATTAAAAGACATAAATAACTTCTAAAACTTCCCGCAAGCTGGAGCATAAATGTCATACACTCCTAGCTTGTTACAAATGAATTTAACATGAGCACCCCCTAACCATTTGGTAAACAAATCAGCAAGATGCATGTCCGACTTCACATAAGTTGTTGTAATGAGCTTCTACACAAGTTTCTCTTGAAAAAAGTGGCAATCAACTTTAATGTGCTTCATTTGCTCATGAAAGATTGGGTTGGAGGTAATATAAAAAGCAACTTGATTGTCACACATCAACTCCATAGGCTGAGAATGAGAAATACCCAATTCTTCCAACATGCTCTTCAACTAGACAAGTTCATAAGCGGTGTGAGCCATAGCTCTATGTTTTGATTCAACACTTGACCTTGCCACCACAGCTTGTTTCTTACTCTTCCAAGAAACCAAATTACCACCAACCAAGATATAGGACCCAGTTGTGGATCTTTGGTCAATAGGCGATCCAGCCCAATCTGTATCTGTATATCCATGGATATAAGTGTGACCCTGGTCACGATATAAAAGACCTCTCTCGAGTGCACCTTTGATATCTCAAGATGCGAATTGCTACGTCCCAATGAATTGCCCTCGAAGAATCTAGAAATTGACTAAGAACACTTGTTGCAGGTGATATATCCGACCGAGAGACTGTGAGATATTTCAACTTTCCAACAAGTCTCCGGTATTGTACAGGATTAGGTAGCAAATTACCTATATTTGGTGCTAACTTGTTGTTAGGACCCATGTTTTTATCAACCGGTTTAGATCCCAACAAGTCAGTTTCATCCAACAGATCAAGAACATACTTCCTCTGTGACAAAACAATTTTGATATGAGATCTAGATACTTCTATACCCAAGAAGTATTTCAATAGTCTCAAATCTTTGGTCTGAAACTTAGTCTGTAGAAAAAGTTTGAGACTTTGAATATCTTTATTGGCATCACTTGTAATAACAATATCACCCACATAAACGAAAAAAGGATCCTACTTGACAAAGTATGATGATAAAACACAAAATGATCCACAACATACCGTCGAAGACTAAACTCAAGTACTGCAACACTGAAACGACCAAACCATGCTCTAGGAGACTGTTTTAAGCCATATAAAGTCTTCTTGAGCCGACACACTAAACTTGACTTCCCCTGAGCAACAAACCTAGGTGGTTGTTCCATATAAACCTCCTTTTCAAGGTCACCATGCAAAAAGGCATTTTTCATATCTAACTGATAAAGAGGCTAGTGACAAGTAGTAGCCAAGGAGATGAACATATGTACTGGTGTAAGTTTGGCAACTGAAGAAAAAGTATCAGAATAGTTCAAACCATACACTTGAGTGTATCCCTTGGCAACAAGAAGAGCCTTTAGACGAGCCATAGAACCATCAAGGTTGGCTTTTATAGTGTAAACCTAGCGACAACCAACCACAAACTTGTCAGGAGGAAGAAGTATCAAGTGCTAAGTACCATTGTCATCTAAAGCATTAATTTCTTCAGCCATAGCATCTCTCCACCCAGAATGGGCTAAGGCTTTCGAAACATATTTAGGAAAGGTAGTAGATGATAGAGCAGTAACAAAACAATAATAGGAAGGGGATAAGGAGTTATAACAAACATAGTTGGAAATGAGATGTGGAGTACATGTGCGTTTACCTTTCCGAATAGAAATAGGAGGATCAACATCATGGGAAGTATGATAATCAAACGAGGAAACTAAAGGTGTGGTAATAGAAGTTAGAGGGGACTCTCTTCCTTGGAGCCGCCGTAGTGAATACACCTACAAATTAGGATGATCAAGACGATGAGGAGGATTTGAACAACATGGAGACTTAGTTGGTTGGTTGGGCAAGGACAATAATGTAGAATCTGGAAGAATTGGTCAAGGAAGAGACTCATTGAGCTTAGAAGTGCTCAATGATTGGGTGTAGTAAGGTGTAGAATCAATGAAGGTAACATCGGCAGAAACAAAGAAGCAGTGCAACATAGGACTATAACAATGATATCCCTTCTGAGTATATGAGTAGCCCAGAAAGACACATTTTATAGCACAAGGATTCAACTTATCCACCCCAGGAGTTAGTTGATGGACAAGGACACACCCAAATATACAAAGAGGAAGAGAAAATAAAGGTGAATTAGGAAAGAGAATGGAGTAGGGAATTTTACCACTAATAACAGAGGATGACATTCTGTTGATCAAATAACAAGTAGTAAGTACAAGAAGATGTCTATTTTTCCTCTTTGCAACCCCATTTTGTTGAGGAGTGTGAGCATAGGATGATTGATGAACAATACCAAACTTAGTCATATAAGTATTGAATTGTGCACTAAAAAACTCTTTAGCATTATCACGTCAAAGTATTCGAATTGGCAAACCAAAATGAGTCTTTATTTTAGAACAAAAGGCACAAAATGCATGAAATAACTTAGAATGATATTTATTAAATATAACCAAGTCATTCTTGAATAATCATCCACAAAGCTTACAAAGTACAGGAAACCCAACTTGGACACAACCCTACTAGGACCCCAAACATCAAAATGAACTAACATAAAAGGGCTTGCAGCCCGTGTTTTGACTCGGGAAGTGAAAGGAACGTGATGGTGCTTTCCCAACTGACAAGACTCACAATCGAGACTAGGCACAGAATTCAAACTAGGAACAAGACATTTTAACTTTTCCAATGAAGGATGGCCAAGGTGACAATGAATTTGGAAAGGTGTGGCAATAGTAGTGCAGGCGGTAGAAGGAGATAGCGGCTCAAAGTGATAGAGCCCACCGGTTTCATGCCCTCTGCCAATCGTCTTCCTCGTCTTCAAATCCTGAATAACTAGAGAATCAGGGAAGAATGTCACTGAACAATTCATGGATTTAGTAGTTTTGCTAATGGACATAAGCTTGAAAGGAAATTTGGGAATATATAAATCTGAAGGAAGAGAAATAGAAGAAGTGAGATTTACAATCCTAATTCCCTTGACTATAGTGGTGGATCCATCAGCAAGAGTAACACAAGGTAAATTTGCAGGATATTGACAAGTGGAGAAGAAGCTAGGTATACTTGTGATATGATCAGTGGTAGTGGAGTCTATGACCCAAGGACTAAGATGGGAAGTATTGGATGATAAGCATACTGTGTGATTACCTATTTGGGCAAGAGATGCAATGGGAAGAGAAGCTTGTTGTGACGCTTGATACTGATGGAACTTGGAATACTCTTCCTCTGACATGGGTACAATACGTTGTCTCCCACTCGGCCTAAAAGGTGAGGAGTCGGTGGTGGCTGCATTGGCGGCCCCCAAAGGTGTGAAGTCTGTTGATTTAGGTGTAATCCCAAGAGAGGGGGGGGTGAATTGGGTATTTTAAAATTTTTTAAAACCTATTTACTTCTTAGTTCCTTTTTCTAAATTTAACAAATTACTTATCAAGTTCGTGTGAGGTTATTCAACATACATACATGCAATATAAGTAATGAAGTGCGTTGCGGAAATTAAAAAGATAAGGGAAGAGAGAAGGCAAACACGATTTTACGAGGTTCAGCCAACTCGGCCTACGTCCTCGCCTTGAGCAACCTACTCAAGGATTCCATTATAATCCCTACTCCTTAAATTGGGACGGAGCTTCCCTTACATCCGCTGCTTACAAGAGGTACAACTTCCTCATAATCCGCTACTTACAAGAGATACAGCTCTCTCCTTAAGCCCGGTTCACAACCTGAACCGTGATTACAATATAATTTCCAATCTACAAAACACTCAATGTTGCTTCTAACAAAGCTAGTGAGTACAATTGAAATTCCTAATACATAATCATATGATGAAACTTGAAACTCAGTATATGTAACGATACAATTGTTATATGCAAGAATATGCTTCACCAAATTTCTCTTTTATCAAATCTTCCAAAATATTTGTATGAATAATAGCTTTGAAGACAAGATGCACAAATATCAAATATGATCTTGTTAAAAAATTTGTCTTGAATATTATAACGATCTAAATCAAGAAGTTTACTTCCAAATATTCAACCACAATGTGATCTTTGTAATATGCAAATATATATACGATATGTATTCCAAGGATCAAAAAACCTAATGTAATATTTTTTTTAGAAAATATGCCTCAATAATATATATTGTTATGAACTTTTAAGGATATTTAATCAAGTGGTTTTGTAGTATCAAAAATATAAAATCTTTAACTAAATACACACTTGAATCAAAAGACTATTTAACCAATGGCATAATCTTTCACAAGTAATGATCTTGTCAAAACACTCTCTATATGTATATGAAAAACTCAAGATCGATCTCTCTCTAATAATATTCAATAATAAATGATGAGATGACAAACTCTTGAAAATAATAAGTCGATTTACCAAACCTCAATACCAAGTTGAAATCAAAATGTGTAAATGAAATCCCTTTTGTTTTTCTAAGTTGATTTGCCCAAACTTGATGAGTATATGTTGGAGTGCAGGCAATTGTAAAGCAATATGTTCAAGTTTCTCTATTCTCTTTCAAAAAGATGTTCTCTTCTCTTCTTCTTTCAAAAATCTTAGGCACTAGGGTTTAGGTGTTGAATATATAGTTACCTTACCCTTAGAATCAATCTTAACCGTTGGATAAAAAAATAGCTCGCGTGTTCTTTCATTAAAAATTAGATTTTTAAACTTTCCCGCAGGTTTAGACGACTGAGGTTAAAGGCCTAGACGACTGAAGTTCCTTATAGCTTCAAAAAATTAACCTGGATACAGGTTCAGACGACTGAAGTTGTGGTTCAGTCTTCTGAAGTGTCAATTTCAGACGAATGAAGTCTTAGTTCAGTCTTCTGAGGTGCTTCTGCCAGGTTCTGTGTTTCACCATTAATTTTTCAGGCGACTGAACTTAATCTTTGGTCTTCTGAAGAAATTCTTCAGACGACTGAGCTTAACTTCGGTCTTCTGAATTTGCATCTTTAGGTGACTGAACGTTGAGTTCGGTCTACTGAAGTTACCAATTCCTGGATTTTCCCTTTAGTTAAAAAAATCTACTTTGCTCTCTTTCTTGCCTCTTTTATAAAAATATTTTCCTGGATTTTAAAATATTTCTCAGTCCATAAATGTCCCCTAATGATGTTCATGAAATGCATGAGTCCTAAGGTCATTCTAGGATATATGTTGAGCTTCAAATTAAATCATATGAAATGTGAGTACATAAGTTCTAAATACGCATTCCCATGACGTTCTTGAACTTGTCGCTTGCATCTTCATTTTTATACTCTTTTAGTTCCATGGATTTTGCCAAGATGTGTAGATTTTGCAAAGATGTGTATGCTTTAATCTTCATGGCTTCCATGTCTTGTTATCTTTCCGTGCATGCTAAATATTGTTCTTGTTCACAATCTCAATGCACAGATCAAATACTAAGTGATTTGTCATTATCAAAACTGGACAATCTCTCCCTTTTTGATGATGATAAATACACGAGCAAAAATATAGAATAAAATGGGTTACGGCTAACAAGACTCCCCCTCAAATAGTGCATCAAGTATTCAGTAAGTGAAATATGCTCACGCCAAATGAAATTTGCTCATGTTCATACACAAGTTGTTTAGCCTGATTCTTCTCCTGTAGCCTGATTTTTCTCCCCCTTTACACAATTAGTTTTGCCAACAATTTTTGTTATAGCCTGATTCTTATAACCTGATTCTTCTCCCCCTTTACACAATTTGTGTTGTCAACCATTTTTGCCTAAAGCCTAATTTTTCTCCCCCTTTTGACATCAACAAAAAGGTGTATAATAATACATGAGTGGACATAACCTTATGTTCTTCTCCTCTTTGAAATCTTAAAGATTTAAACTTGTTCAACCATCAGATTTGGAAAATTTACTTCTCCTTCTTGCTAATGTAGAATGCTGTGTTGTTGAATGTAAATTGCAATGTGAACATACATAGTGTGGCAATTTTCAAAGATTATGTGATGATTAACAAGTGATACCAAATGTTAACAAATGTGATAACAAATGAGCCGATATTGAAATTTTTAACCAATTGTGAAAATTAAGTAACATTGCTCCCCCTGAATTATGTCATCTACTATAATTCTAGGCAATCTCTCGATTATGCATCAAGCCTAATTCACGCCTAATTTGGATAAACCTATCCTCTGCAAGTGATTTTGTGAATATGTCTGGTCATTGTTCATCCGTGCATACAAACTCAAGTGTCACATCTCTTTTTTGCACATGATCACAAAGAAAGTGATGTTTTATTTCTATATGCTTAGTTCGTGAATGTAATATGGGATTCTTTGAGATGTTTATTGTACTCGTATTGTCGCATCTTATAGAAATTGTTTCATAGCTTAATCCAAAATCTGTCAGTTGTTGCTTCATGTATAGCGTTTGAGCACAACAACTTCCTGTCGCTATGTATTCTACCTCAGCTGTGAAAAGTGCGACTGAATTTTGCTTCTTGGAAAACCAAGAGACTAACG
This sequence comes from Malania oleifera, assembly GCF_029873635.1. NCBI lineage: Eukaryota > Viridiplantae > Streptophyta > Magnoliopsida > Santalales > Ximeniaceae > Malania > Malania oleifera. The sequence continues at coordinate 78,105,574 of NC_080426.1, read as the reverse complement.
AATGTCCTAAGAAATGACATGTACCGCTCGTGCTCTTCCTATCCACTTTGCTACCCGCAAAATCAGCATTTGAATAGCTGATAATCTCAAAAGATGTATACTTAGGATACCATAACCCAATTTCCACGGTTCCTATCAGGTATCTAAGTATTCGTTTGACAGCTAACAAATGTGACTCTTTTGGTGCTGCTTGAAATTTTGCGCACAAACATACGCTAAACATTATATTAGGTCTACTGGCAGTCAGATATAGTAAGCTACCAATCATTCCACAATATAGCTTGACATCTACTGGTATACCTTGTTCATCTTTGTCTAATTTCAATGAAGCGCTCATAGGTGTACCTAGTATTTTTCCATCTTCCATATTAAACTTTTTGAGCAGATTTCTAATATACTTCGATTGATTTATAAATATTCCATGTTTCGCTTGTTTGATCTGAAGTCCTAGGAAGAAATTTAGTTCACCCGTCATGCTCATCTCAAATTCATTTTGTATAGTGCTAGCAAACTCATTGCACAAGTCTTTATTTGTGGCTCCAAATATGATGTCATCTACGTATACTTGAACTAGGAGCATGTCATCTTTCTTAGACTTTATGAACAATGTTGTATCTATCCTTCCTCTGATAAATCCATTTTCTAATAGAAAACCACTTAGCCTTTCATACCAAGCTCTAGGAGCTTGCTTTAAACCGTACAAGGCTTTTGTTAATCTGTAAACGTGATCAGGATTCTATGGTTTTCAAAGCCTAGGTTGTTCTACATATACCTCTTCACTTATGTAGCCATTTAAAAATGCGCTCTTGACATCCATTTGATATAGCTTGAAATCCTTATAAGCAGCATAGGCTAAAAGCATTTGAATGGCTTCCATTCTAGCTACAGGTGCAAAGGTTTCTTCAAAATTTATTCCTTTTTCCTGGTTATATCTCTTTGCTACTAGTCTAGCCTTATTTCTAACAACTATCCCATGTTCATCTTTCTTGTTCTTATATATCCATTTTGTTCCAATGATTGACTTATCCTCAGGTCTAGGAACTGATATCCATACTTTTTTTCTCTCAAATTGGTTTAACTCTTCTTGCATGGACAACACCCCTGATTCATCCTTAATTGCTTCACTCACATTCCTAGGTTCTTCTTGAGATAGAAAGGAAAAATAACTAATTATATTCCTAAGTGAGGATCGAGTGGCTACTCCACGTAATGGTTCACCTATTATTTGATCAATGAGATGATTCTTTATGTACTTCCATTCTCTAGGTGGTTCATTAACCTCATTTTCAATTTGATTAGTTTCAGTGGATGGTTCCTTAATTTCATTTTTCTTTTTTGAATCATTCTCAATGGATAGTTCTTCAAATTCCTTGTTTATTTCAATTTCATCTTCATCAGTCATTTTAGAGAAGGGATTTGTCTCATCGAACACTACATGTATGGATTCTATAACGTTTAATGTTCGTTTGTTATATGCTCTATAGGCTTTACTATCTAAGGCATATCTTAGGAAGATACCTTCATCTTATTTCATATCAAACTTTCCTAGATGTTCGTTGTCTCTAAGCACAAAACATTTACAGCCAAAGACATGAAAATATGATATGTTTGGTCTATGGCCATTCCATAATTCGTACGGAGTTTTATTAAGAGATGGTCTAATCAAAACTCTAGTTAGAACATAGCAGGCGGTATTCACTGCCTCAGCCCAGAAGTACTTAGGTAGTTTATGTTCGTTAAGCATATTTCTGGCCATTTCTTGTATAAACCTATTTTTCCTTTCAACTAAACAATTCTGTTGTGGTGTTCTAGGAGCCGAAAAATTATGAGCTATTTCTAATGAATTGCAGTAGTCTTCCATGCCTTGATTTTTACATTCTCTACCCCTATCACTTCGAATTTTATTGATAGTATATCCCTTTTCATTTTGGATTTTCTTGCACAGGTTTATGAATTGTTCACACGCTTCATCTTTGTGACCTAAGAATAGTGCCCATGTGTATCTTGAAAAATCGTCAACTATGACGAATGTGTATGATTTTCCTCCTAAACCCTGAATTAGGCTTGGACCAAATAAATCTTAGTGTAGCATTTGAAGTGGTCTAGTAGTGGAGATTTCTTTCTTCTTCTTAAAGCTTGTTCTTGCTTGTTTTCCTAGTTGACAAGCCTAACAAATTTTATCTTTGACGAATTTTGTCTTAGGCAATCCCTTAACTAAGTCTCCCTTAACTAGTTTAGATATTAGGTTCATGTTTGCGTGTCCTAGTCTCCTATGTCAAATCCAACTAATTTCATTCATAGTAGAGAAGCATGTCACACTCTGTGAGGTTAAGTTATCAAAATTGGTGTTATATATGTTTTCATGACGCCCAGCAGTGAACAATATCTTATTATTAGTTTTGTGTTCAACAATGCACTTGTCATGTTCAAAAGACACTTTGTGCTTTAAACCATCAACTAGTAAAACATCATCTATAATTAGTGCTGAATCATTACCAACTTTACCTACACCTGTGATCCTTCCCTTAGCATTATCCCCAAAAGTGACAAATCCTCCATCCTTGGGTGTGATGGATGTGAACTTTGCTTTATCTTCGGTCATATGACGTGAACATCCGCTATCCATATACCATCTGTCTTTTGAGGAGGATGATCTTAAGCATGTCTGCAAGATACAATCAGATAACTACTTTTGGTACCCAGATTTTCTTGGGTCCATGGGGGTTAGTACTAGATTCTCCTTTGACCTTCTAGACTTTCTTAATTTTGACATCTTTATTTTTGAAAAGACAGTCAAATTTTATGTGATCCAGCCTCCTACATTTAAAACATGTAATATTTTTATGATAGTCTTTAGATGGACATATGATTTTGACTCTCTTACAAAATATCTCATGTAAAGATGTCTCTGTTTTTGATTTTCCTTCCCATTAAAACTAAGACTTTCCTTTTCTAGGGAATTTCTTTGAGCTCCTAGGAGTTTTTCAAAATTATTTTGTCTTTCAGTAAATTTACAAATTGTCTCAGATTTATCTTTCAAATTCTTTTCTAACTCCTCAATTTTCAAATCCTTGTCTTTCATGAGAGATGCATGAGATTCATTTTGACGTTCAACTAAACTTGAAAGTTCTTTGATTTTATTTTTCAAATCAGGAATTTTCTTAGTTTTCTTCTCAAGTATTTTAATAGAGTACAAATATTCTTGTTTCAGTTCATCATATGAAAGCATGTCATTCTCATTTTCAGAATCACTAGATTATAATAAGAAGATGATGAGAATGATGATTGTACCTCAAGGTCATCATGTGCCATTAGACATAGATTGGCAATCTCGTCATCATTGGATTCAGATTCTGAACAACTTGTGTTGTGCGTATCCCAACCAACTTTTAGTGCCTTCTTCTTTTTCTTGGAGACTTTCATTAGATTGGGACACTCAGGCTTGATGTGTGCAACCTCTTTGCAGTTGTAGCATGTTGGTGAATCTTTCTTCTTTTTCTTCATGCTTGACTCTCCTCTTTCTGATTTTGAGTTTCGGAATTTTCTATTGAACTTCTTATTCTTCTTCAAGAACTTCCCGAACTTCTTTGTTAGTAAGGCCATGTCATCTTCTGTATCGGAATTACTTCCTTCACTAGAGTTGTCTGACGATGCCTTAAGTGCTGTGCCTTTTTTTGCTTTGTTTTGCTCATTCTTTCTCTCATTTATTGCAAGCTCATAGATGATGAGCGATCAAATGAGTTCGTCAACCGACATCTCCTTGAGATTTCTTCCTTTTGCTATTGCAGTAGCTTTAGCCTCCCAAACTGGAGGTAGTCCCCTGAGTATTTTCCTGATCAACTCATAAGTATGGTAAGATTTTTCAAGTGCATTTAAAAAATTTGTAATGTGTGTGAACTAGTGTACATGGATTGAATAGATTCATCAGCTATCATTTTAAATGCTTCATATTCACTTGTGAGCATGTCTATCCTACTATCTTTTACTTCCTTAGTGCCTTCATATGTAACTTTTAATTTTTCCCAAATTTCTTTAGCAGAGTTACATGCCATTACCCTATTAAATTTATTTACATCTAATGCACAGAAAGGCAAGTTCATTGCAGTAGCATTTATTTATACTGATTTCCAGTCCTCTTCAGTATACTCATCTTCAGTTTTAGGTACATTTACCTTATCAATTACTTTCATGGGAACATAATTTCCCTTAGTAACTATTTTCCATACCTTCCAATCTACATTTAACAGGTATATGCTCATCCTAAGTTTCCAATAGGTGTAATTTACACCACAGAAAATTGGTGGTCTAGTGGATGAGTGTCCCTCACCGAATGAAGTTACACCGATGTGTGTCATGTGATCTTTTTACAAATGAACTATTAAGCCTATGTAAACCTTGCTCTGATAACAAATGTTGATTTAGGTGAATCCCAAGAGGGGGGGAGGTGAATTGGGTATTTTAAAATTCTTTAAAACCTATTTACCTCTTAGTCCCTCTTTCTAAATTTAACAAATTACTTATCAAGTTCGTGTGAGGTTATTCAACATACATACATGCAATATAAGTAATGAAATGCGTTGCGGAAATTAAAAAGATAAGGGAAGAGAGAAGGCAAACACGATTTTACGAGGTTTAGCCAACTCGGCCTACGTCCTCGCCTTGAGCAACCTACTCAAGGATTTCACTATAATCCTTGCTCCTTAAATTGGGACGGAGCTTCCCTTACATCCGCTGCTTATAAGAGGTACAACTTCCTCATAATCCGCTGCTTACAAGAGATACAACTCTCTCCTCAAATTCGGTTCACAACCCGAACCGTGATTACAATATAATTTCCAATCTGCAAAACACTCAATGTTACTTCTAACAAACAAAGCTAGTGAGTACAATTGAAATTCCTAATACATAGTCATATGATGAAACTTGAAGCTTAATATATATGTAACGATACAATCGTTATATGCAAGAATATGCTTCACCAAATTTCTCTTTTATCAAATCTTCCAAAATATTTGTATGAGTTATAGCTTTGAAGACAAGATGCACAAATATCAAATATGATTGTTAAAAAATTTGTCTTGAATATTATAACGATCTGAATCAAGAAATTTACTTCCAAATATTCAACCACAATGTGATTTTTGTAATATGCAAATATATATACGATATGTATTCCAAGGATCAAAAAACCTAATGTAAGAAGATTAATGGAAAAGTTTAGGAAAAAGAAGAGGGACTTGCATATGGTATTTATTGACCTAGAGAATGCATATGATAGGATACCTGGGGAAGTTCTATGGTGGGTTTTAGAAAAAAAGGGTGTATGTAGTAGGTATATTGATGTCATTAATGTCAATAGAAGGCCATAAATTATGTCTTGTTAATAGCTATTAACCTAGGCTGTATATACTTTCATAAATAGGAGAGGAGATTTAGCTTACCATGTATAGCTACCTAAAATCACTCTATGTAAATTAACTGGCTTACCATATATAGCTTCCTAAGATCACTCTGTGTAATTAGCATGTATAGATTTAAGTTTCCTTGTATAACTGGCAGTCTTGCCTATATGATGAAAGACCTTCTCAAAAGAGAGGATAATTCGAACCTTTCTGTTATGGTATCAGAGCTATTCTATAAGAAATCTCAGTCCTAGTTTTCTCAATCATAGCCTCAGTACTTATGGAGAAGTCAGACCATGTTTGTGTCAGATTCACTGGCAAAAATTATGCTGCTTGGGAGTTTCAATTGGAGACCTTTCTCAAAGGTAAAGAGCTGTGGGGACATATAGATGGCAGCAGCAAAGGGGGATCTACTGCAGAAACGTCTGAGGCCGACATGGCAGCTTGGGATGCCAAAGATAATCAAATCATGTCCTGGATTCTTGGTTCGATGGACCCACATCTGATTCTTTCTCTGCGTCCTCATAGGTCTGCAAAGGCTATGTGGAATTATCTCAAGCAAGTCTATAACCAAGACAACAATGCTAGGGGCTTCCAGCTTCAGTTTGCCATTGCTAACTATACTTAAGGGGATCTATCAGTTCAAGACTACTACTCTGGTTTTCTGATTTTGTGGAATGATTATTCCAACCTTGTTATGGCCGTGGTCTCTGCAGAAGGATTGGAGGTAGAATTGGTGACAGTTCAACATGTACACAAAACCAGCCAAAGAGACCAATTTCTAATGAAATTGAGGCCTGACTTTGAATCTATTCGTGCCTCTCTAGTAAATAGAGATCCTATTCCGACTTTGGAGGCCTGTTTTGGAGAAATCTTGCATGAGGAACAATGCTTCAATACTTAGAATATTATTCTAATACTGTCTCAGTTGCCTATGCTGCTCATGGCAAGGGGAAGGGTCGTGACATGAGCACCACACAGTGTTATAGTTGTAAGAAATATGGTCATATTGGCCCCAACTGTCCTCAGAAATTTTGTAATTACTGCAAGCAGCTAGGGCACATTATTAAGGACTGCACTATTCGTCCTTCACGCTCCAACAAGGTCTATCATGCTGTTGTTACTGATGATTTACAGCCAGCTATGCCTGCTGCTACTGCTGCAACTTCTGCTGTTGCTTTACAGCCTCCAGCACCTTTTCTAACTCGAGAAACGGTGCAAGAAATGATTGTGAGTGCATTTTCAGCATTGGGTTTTCAAGGTACTGGTTCTTCATCTCCCTCTTGGATCTTTGACTCGGGTGATCTAATCATATGACTAATTCTCTCCATGGTTTAAGTAATGTCAGAGAATATTGTGGCTCTTCACATATTCAAACAGCCAATGGTAGTGCTCTACCCATTGTGGCAGTTGGTGATTTATCTTCTTCCTCTAAGGATGTTCTTGTATCACCTAATCTCTTTAGTTTCTGTTGGCTAGCTTGTGGACCAAAATTATGATGTACATTTTACTCATGGTGGTTGTGTTGTGCAAGATCAGATGTCAGGGCAGTTGATAGCGAAGGGGCCTAAGCATGGATGTCTCTTTTATCTACAACTACCTGTTCGACGAAGCTTACATTTTTTTTCTGTACTGTCTTTACTTTGTAATAAGTCTAGAGTGTCAAATGAAGTTTTGCATAAGCGCCTTGATCATCCTAATTCTAGGGTTCTATCTTATTTGTTGAAATCTGGTCTATTGAATAATAAAGAGCATTCTTCTTCCACTATGTTTCTTGATTGTGCAACTTGTAAACTTGGCAAAAGTAAGACTTAACCCTTTCCTTCTGAAGGAAGTAGAGCCACCCACAATTTTGAGATCATTCATAGTGATGTCTGGGGTATTAGTCCTATTATTTCTCATGCCCAATACAAATATTTTGACATTTATCGATGACTACATCAGATATACATGGGCGTATTTCTTGTGGCACAAATAAGAAGATTTTCATATGTTCAAACTGTTCTTAGCTCTTGTTGACACTCAATTTTCAGCTGTTGTTAAAATTCTTCGGTCCGACTCGGGTGGGGAATATATGTCTCATGAGTTCCAGTCATTCTTGCAATCTAAAGGTATTATCTCTCAACTTCTTGTCCATATACTCAACAAAATGGAGTAGTTGAATGAAAGAATCTTCATCTTTTAGATGTTGTCCGGACCATGTTCATTGAGCTTCGGTTCCTCCTACGTTTTGGGAAGAAGCACTTACCACTACAACCTTTCTTATAAATAGACTTCCTTCCCAAGTTTTGGATTTCAAGTCTCCATATTTCAGGCTTTATAATCACGATCCTACCTATACAAATCTTCACATTTTTGGGTGTGTAAGCTTTATGCATCTTCCCCCACCGAATAGAAACAAGCTTTTTGTTCAATCCATCCGTTGTACCTTCTTGGGATATAGTGTCACATTGGGATATAGTGTCACACAAAAGGGTTATTTATGTTATGATCCAAACTCAAATCGGGTTTGTGTTTCAAGGAATGTGTTTTTTTTAAAAAAAAATCAATGGTTCTTTCCTATGTCTTCCTCACCGGAGTCTTCCGTTGCTTTCTTGCCTTCTTTTGATGACACTTTTAGTGCTCCTAACACTCATGTTGAAAGGTTCCAGCCAGGCATGGTATACCAGCAGAGACCTCTAGTGCTGCCCCCTTCTGCTCCTGTCTTGCCATTTGCTACTTTGTGCCGCTCCTTTAGAGTATCTGTTCCTCCTGACCGTTATGGATTCCCGTCACATATGGTAGGTACTACTACTTCTGCACTGTCTGCTACTCTATCTTCTATTGCTATTCCTACTTGTTACTCACAGGCAGTCAAAGAGAAATACTATCAGCAGGCCATGCAGGAGGAACTATGTGCTCTTGAGGCTAATAAGACTTGGGAAGTGGTGGATTGTCCTGCAGGTGTGACTCCACTTGGATGTAAGTGGGTCTATTCTATTAAGGTTAATTCTGATGGTAGTATGGATAGGTATAAAGCCTGCTTAGTAGCTCATGGAAATAATCAAGAATATGGAGTAAATTATGAGGAAACTTTTGCTCCGGTGGCCAAAATGACCACCATACGCACAATTTTGGCTATTGTCGCTTCTCAAAATTGGGGTTTGCACCAAATGGATTTGAAGGACCCCTTTCTTCACGGGGATCCCAAGGAAAATGTTTATATGCGTCCTCCTGCAGGTTTACTTTCCGCCCCTACTTTGGCAGTGTGCAAGTTGCGTCGCTCCTTGTATGGTCTCAAACAGGCCCCTCGTGCATGGTATGAGAAATTTACTTCTACCCTACTCAAGTTTGCTTGGTGTTGTCATTCTCTTGGTGTATGTTGACAACATAATCATCACGGGTACTGATTCGGTTATGATCTCCTAATTAAAGCAGTATTTATTGGACTCTTTTCACATGTAGGATGTGGGATCTCTTACGTATTTTCTTGGTCTAGAAGTTACTGCTGGTTCACATGGTATTTTCTGTCACAGTATAAGTATGCCCAGGACTTGGTGGCTGCTGCTGGTCCCCAGGACTCTACCCCTCTTGATACTCCCATGGAACTTAATCTCAAGCTGTGCAAAGAAGAGAGTGACTTGTTATCAGACCCTGTAGCCTATTGTACGCTGGTTGGCAGCTTGGTCTATCTTACAATTACTAGACCTAATATTTCTTATGCAGTCCAACAAGTTAGTCGTTCATGGGTTCTGCTCGGCACCTTCATATGGCTGCAGTTCAACGAATCATTTTCTATGTCCATGGCACAGCTTTGCGGGGACTTTTCTATCTTGCTGGTATTTCACTTGATCTTGTAGCATATAGTGATGCCGATTATGCCAAGTGTAGTGACACTTGAAGTTCTACTACAAGTTGGTGTATGTTTCTCGGTCCGACTCTTATTTCTTCGAAAAGCAAGAAACAAGGCCATGTTTCTAAGTCCGCTACTGAGTCCGAATATAGGGCCATGTCCCAAGCTTGCGCTGAGATACATTGGCTCCGAGGGCTATTGGCTGAACTTGGCTTCTCTCTAGGTGGTCCTACTTCCCTTTATGCAAATAATACTAGTGCCATTCACATTTCAGCCAATCCCATCTTCCATGAACGCACTAAACATATCGAGGTTGATTGCCACTTCATCTGTGAGGCATTTGAAGCTCAAACTATCTCACTTCCTTATGTGTCTAGCAATCTTCAAGTGGCAGATATTTTCACTAAGGCTCTCACACGGCAACGACATAATTTTCTTACAAACAAATTGATGCTCATGGATAACCCGCATCAATTTGACGGGGAATGTCAATAGAAGACCATAAATTATGCCTTGTTAATAGCTATTAATCTAGGCTGTATATACTTTCATAAATAGGAGAGGAGATTTAGCTTACCATGTATACCTTCCTAAAATCACTCTATGTAAATTAGCTGGCGTACCGTATATAGCTTCCTAAGATCACTTTGTGTAATTAGCATGTATCGATTTAAGTTTCCTTGTATAATTGACAATCTTGCCTATATAATGAATGACCTTCTCAAAAGAGAGGATAATTCGAATCATTCTGTTAATTAAGGATATGGATGATGGAGTAATGACTAGTGTAAGGACTATAGATAGAGAAACTAGAGAATTTCCGATCACCATAGGTGTACATCAAGGATTTGCTTTGATCCTTTGTCTTTTTTTTGTAAGTGATGGACAAGCTGACTAAGAGTATTCAAAATGAGGTTCCATGGTGTATGTTGTTTGCAGATGATATTATATTAATTGATGAAACTAGGGGTTGACTGCTGAGTAGAGTCTGAGTTAGAATTATGGAGAGAAGTTTTGGAATCTAGAGTTTAGGATAAGTAGAAATAAGACAAAATGTATATAATTTTAGTAATAGTAGAAGGAATATTGGAGACAAAATTAAGCTTGATGATGAAGAAATAAATAGTACTTGTAGATTTCGGTACTTTGGATCTATTATGCAAGTTGAAGGAGAAATTGAGGATGATGTAATGCATAGAGTTAAAGCAGGTTGGGTAAAATGGAGAAGTGCTTCAAGTGCGCTTTGTGATAATAGAATACCCTTAAAATTAAAAAAAATGAAGTTTTACAGGACAGTTATAAGACTAGTTATGCTATATGGATCAGAATGTTGGGCGACGAAGAAACAAAATATCCAAAAAGCCAAAGTTGCCGAGATTAGAATGCTTAGATGAATAAGTGGTAGAACATTGAAAGATAAATTAAGGAATGAACATATTTGCGGTAGGTTAGTTGTAGCTTCTATAGAAGATAAGATAAGGGAGGGACGACTCAGATGGTATGGACACTTGCAATGTAGGCCACATAGTGTTCCAGTGAGGAAGAGTGAGTTAATTACTGTGGGGGGCTATAGAATGGGTAGGGGTAGACCTAGAATAACTTGGAAGGAGATAGTGAGTAAGGATATAATAGCCTTGAATCTATCAAAAGAAATGGTCCATGATCGCATAAATTGGCGGAAAATGATTCGTATAGCCGATCCCACCTAGTGGGACTTAAGGCTTGGTTTTGTTGTTGTTGTAGATGGAGAGTCCAATTTTTGTGATTAGGTCTTCCATTTTTTACTTAATATTTCAACAATTCAGCCATAAAGACAAAAAGAATTTGGTATAAAACATATAAAACTTTGAAAAGTATAAAGAGACATGAAAAGAGACATATATATAATAATTTAGAGCATATATATAATAATTTATATACTAGACTAGATACAAAAGAAGGGAAAGAGACATATTTGAACTTGCTAGAGCTAGAGAGAGAAGAGAAAGGATTTAGGTAATATAAAATGCATAAAAATGAGGATGATAGTGTCTTAGTTAAAGAAGAAGACATAAAGGAAAGATGACGAAGTTACTTTAATAAGTTGTTTAATAAAAACCAGGTAGAAGGCTTAAACATAGAATTGACAAATGAGGGAACGATTAAAAATTTGAGATTTATTTGCAAAATTAGAGTTATGAAGTTAAGTTTGCTTTAAAACAGATGAAAAATAGAAATATAGGTTTGGATGACATCTCAATTGAAGTTTGGGAGTGCTTAGGTGACAACATATGGTTAACTAATTCATTTAATGCAATTATAAAAATTAAGAAAATGTTAGTCAAGTGGAGGAAAAGCATTTTAATGCCTATATGCAAAAATAAAGGGGAGATTTAAAATTGTAATAATTATCACGGAATTAAACATATGAATCATATAATAGAAAGACTAATGTTAGTGTTAAAGATTATTTTAGTCTTTTAGTATTAGTATAAGTGTGTTAGTATGCTAATTAGTGAGAGTTAGTAAGGGTATTATGGTCATTAGAATGTATTTGACTTTTATTATAAATGGAGGGAGAGACCTATCTTCAAGTTAGATCATTCATTTAACCAAAGTCTCAACATGGTATCAAAGCATGATCCAACTTAAACCTTATCACACTCAGCTGTCGCCAGTAAACATGCTTCATCGCTGCCCTTCTCAAAATCACCTCAACCTTTCATTATTTCACAAAACCAACCCTATAGCCAGAAACAGAACCATCTAAAACCCTAACTCTACCAAATCCCATCCTCGGATTGCTCCCCATGTGACGCCGCATGCCGGCGAACTAACAGCAATCCTGACCCCATGCGACGGCGAGAGAGATTTTGACCACCTTTTTGTGAGTTTTTCTTCCATCATGTTCTGATTCCTTACCTAGACCATGTTACAAAGCTATTGGGCATGTTTTTTGCTCAAAGATTCAATCTTTTTTCAACCATGACTTGTGGTAATCCATTAGTTGTTATTTGGTGTTCATAAAGGCCTTTTTTTTTCTTGGAGCAGTGTCAGTGTTCATAAGTTGATTTGTGAGGTTGTGGCAATGCTATATCAATTTGTAGGTGGGTGACCTTGTTTGTGGTTGTTTCGGTGCTTCACATCATTTGTGGTTGTCCTAATTAGTTTTGATTGTTCTTCTTGTTTGACGTTGATGTAAATGTTGGTTTGTGAGAGTTGGGACGGAGTCTATGAATCCCAAAAATATGCTTCCTTCATCGCTACCACAACACAACTGGAAAGTTGGATGGAAAGAATTATGTTCAATGGTCTAAGGCAGTTCAAGTTTATTTAGTAGGATTAGGAAAATCTGACCACTTGCTCCAATCAGATCATTTTGATGACAAGAAAAAAGAAGTGTGGATTCAAGAAGTTGCCTTGATTGTTTCCCTCTTGTGGAGTTCGATGGAGCCCTAGATTGCACGAATGTGCATGCATATAGATACATGCAAGGAGATTTGGGATTATGCCAAGCTTCTGTACTCGAGTAACATTACACGTGTGTGATTTATCCCAATAGTATTTTCAGTTACAACAGGAAGACGGGAGCATTGCAGATTATTTTGGAGAGATGAAACATATTCATGAGGAGCTTAGTGTCGTGCGTTGATGTTCGTGAGATGTTGAAGCAAAGGGAGCAAATGATAGTTCTTCGGGTTCTAGCGGGCTTGAAACTGGAGTTTGAGACAATCCGGTCCTAGATACTTAATAGTGCAAAGTTGCCATAATTTGTAGATGTTTATTCTACTGTATTTTGTGCTTCCTTTAGCACATATTCTCTTGCTCTTGCATCTGGCTTTGAGAGGACAACTTTTTCCGCACATGGTGATTTTAGTTCTCTACCAAACAATCACAGAAGTTATCGAGGTGGTTCGAGCAGTCATGGTGGTAAAGATGGATGAGGTAGAGGCACTCCTTGCAAGAGCGCTCATTGTGGACAAGGTAATCATACTATTGAGCTGTGTTGGGATCTCCATTGTAGACCTTCACTTGCTGCCAATGCAGCCACCATCGACTCTACACCTTCGGGCCAAGTGGAGAGGAACGTATTATATCTATGTGAGAGGAAGATTATTCCAAGTTCTAGCAGTATCAAGCATCACAACAAGCTTCTCTTCCCATTGCATCTATTTTCTAAATATGTAATCCCACAAACTGCCTGTCATCTAGTACTTCTCATCCTAGTCCTTGGGTTATAGACTCTGTTGCCATTGATCATATCATAGTTATACCTAATTTCTTCTCTACTTTTCAGTGTCTTGCAAATTTACCTTGTGTTACTCTTGCTGATGGATCCACCATTGTTGTTAAGGGAATTGGGATTGTAAATCCCACTTCTTCTATTTCTTTTCCTTCGGTTATGTATATTCCCAAGTTTCCTTTCTATTGTTCGTTAGGAAGATTACCAAATCCATGAATTGTTCAGTAATATTCTTCTTTGATTCTATGGTTATTCAGGATTTGAAGACAAGGAAGACGACTGGCAGAGGGTGTGAAGTTGGTGGACTTCATCACTTTGAGCCGCTATCTTCTTCTACCACCTGCACTGTTGCTGCCACATCCCTCCAAATTCATTGTCGCCTTGGTCATCCTTCATTGCAAAAATTGAAATGTCTAGTTCTTGATTTGAGTTCTTTGTCTAGTCTTGATTGTGAGTCATCATGTTCTTTTTTCTTCTTGGGTCAATAGACGGGCTGCAAGCCCTTTCTTGTTAGTCTTTTATGATGTTTGGGGTCCTAGTAGAATTGTGTCCAAGTTGGGTTTCTGGTACTTTGTAACCTTTGTGGATGATTATTCAAGGATGACTTGGCTATATTTAATAAAAGATTGTTCTGAGTTATTTCATATATTTTGTGCTTTTTGTTATGAAATATAGACTCAATTTGGTTTGACAATTCGAATACTTCAGAGTGATAATGCTAAAGAGTATTTTAGTGCTCAATTCACCACTTATATGACTCAGTTGGGTATTGTTCATCAATCATCCTATGCCCACACTCCTTAACGAAATGAGGTTGTAGAGAGGAAAACTAGACATATCCTTGAAATCACTCACACCTTACTTTGTCAAATGCATGCATTTGAAGTGTTTCAGAGTGATGCTGTACTTATTGGTTGCTATCTTATCAATAGGATGCCATCCTTTGTTCTTAGTGGTAAAATTATTACTCCATTCTCGGTATAATTCCGTACTCCATTCTCTTTCCTAATTCACTTCTATTCTCTTTACCACCTTGTATATTTGGGTGTGTGTCCTTTGTTCATCAACTAACTCCTAGGGTGGATAAGTTAGATTTTCATGCCACTTTTTTGGCTACTCATATACTCAAAAGGGACATCCTTGTTATAGTCCTACATCGCATCGCTTCTTTGAGTCAACTCCTTACTGCACTCAGTCCCTAAATGTTTCTAATCTCAATGAGTCTCTTCGTTTGCCCAATCTTCTAGATTGTAGTTTGCTCTCCTTACCCAATCAACCACTTGTGTCTCCATGTAGTTTAAGTCCTTCTCATTGTCTCGATCGTCCTAATTTGTAGGTGTATTCATGACGGCAGCTCAATGGAAGAAATTTGCCTCTAGCTCCTGCTACCACACCTTTGGTTTCCTTGTCTAATGATCATATTTTCCACAATATTGATCCTCCCATTGTTGTCCAAAAAGTTAAATGCACATGTACACAACATCCCATTTCCAACTATGGTTGCTATGACTTCTTATTGCCCTCTTATTATTGTTTTGTTATTGTTCTATTATTTGTTGCCTGTCCTAAATCTGTTTCAGAAGCGTTAGCCCACTCTAGGTGGAGGAATGCCATAGTTCAAGAGATGAATGCTTTATAGGAAAATGATACTTAGGACTTGGTATCTCTTCCTCCTGACAAGTTTATGGTTGTTTGTCACTGGGTATAATTGTGAAAGTCAACCTTGATGGTTTTGTGGCTCATTTGAAGGCACATCTTGTTGCTAATGGGTATACTTATGGTTTGGATTATTTAGACATTTTTTCTCTAGTTGAGAAACTTACATTGGTGTGTTTGTTCATCTCCTTGGCTACCATTTGTCACTAGCCTTTGCATCAGTTAGATGTCACGAATGCCTTCTTTCATGGTGATCTTAGGGAGGAGGTCTATGTGGAGCAACCACCTGGGTTTGTTGCTCAGGGGGAGTCAAGTGAAGTGTGTTAGCTCAAGAAGGCACTATATGGTTTAAAATAGTCTTCTAGAGCATGGTTTCGTTGATTCAGTGCTGTAGTACTTGCATTTTGTCTTTAACGGTGTCCAGTGGACCACTTTATATTTTATTGTCATACTTCATCGAGTAGAATCCTTCTTATTGTGTATGTGGATGATGTTGTTATTACAAGTGATGATGATAAAGGTGTTTGGGACCGTTGAAATATTTCTTGGGTATATAAGTATCTAGATCGCACATGGGAACTATTTTGTCATAGAGGAAGTATGTTCTTGATTTGTTGGACGAGACTGGACTGGTGGGAACCAAATTGGTTAGTGCATCCATGGATCATAACAGCAAGTTAGTGTCGGATATGGGTGATTTGTTGCCTAATCTTGTACAATACTAGAAACCTGTTGGAAAGTTGAATTATCTCACGGCCACTTGGTCGTACATATCTTTGCAACAAGTATTGTGAGCCAATTTCTAGATTCTCCAAGGACAAGTCACTAGGATGCAGTAATTCACATCATGAGATATCTCAGAGATGCACCTGGGAGAGGTCTTTTATATCGAGATTTGGGTCACACTTATATTTAGGGATATACAGGAGATTCAGCGGGGTCACCTTCCGACCAAAGATCTACAATTGGGTATTGTATCTTAGTTGGTGGTAATTTTGTCTTAGAAAAGTAAAAACACGTTGTGGTGGTTAGGTCAAGTGCGGAATTAGAGTATAGTGTTATGACTCACACTACTTGTGAACTTGTTTGGGTGAAAACATATAAGAAGAATTGGGTTTTTCACATTCTTAGTTCATGGAGTTGATACGTGATAATCAAGTTGCTCGTCATATTACCTCCAGCTTGGTCTTTCATGAGCTAAAAAACACATTGAAGTTGATTGTCATTTTGTTCGGGAGAAACTTGTGCAGAAGCTCATTACTACTAGTTATATGAAGTTCAATATGTAGCTTGCTGATTTGTTTTCCAAATCTTTTAAGAAGATTAATGGAAAAGTTTAGGAAAAAGGAGAGGGACTTGCATATGAGTTTTATTTACTTAGAGGAAGTCTATGATAGGCAACCTAGGGAATTTCTATGATGGGTTTTAGGATCAAAAAGGGTGTATTCAACAAGTATACTAAAGTCATTAAGGATATGTACTATAGAGTAATGACAAAGCGTTATAACTATAGGTGGAGAGTGAGGAATTTCCAATAACAATATAGGTGTACATTGAGGACTACTTTGAGTTTTTATCCTTTTGCATTTGTAATTGATGAACTTGCTCGGAGTATCCAAAATGAGGTTCCATGGTGTATGTTGTTTGTAGATGGTATTGTCTTGAGTAATGAAAATAGGGCTAGAGTAGAATCTTAGTTAGAATTATGGAGAGAAGCTTTAGAATCTGGAGGGTTTAAGATAAGTAGAAATAAGACAAAATATATGAAATGTGGTTTCAATCATGGTATGAGGAATATTGTGAAAAATATTAAACTTGATGGTTAAGAAATTAATAGCCCAAGTAGATTTCTATACTGTGGATCTATATGCAAGTTGTCGAAGATGTAATACATAAAGTTAAAGCAAGTTAGGTAGAGAAGTGCCACGGGTGTGTTGTGTGATCATAGAATGCCTTCAAAATTAAAGGCAAAGTTTTTTAGGATCGCTATTAAACCAACCGTGCTCTATGGATCATAATGTTTGCCAACTAAGAAATTATTATCCAAAAAGTAAAAGTTGTCGAAATGAGGATGTTGAGGTTGATTAGTGGTATAACATTAAAAGATAAATTAAAGAATTAACATATTTGAGGTAAGTTGGGCATTTGCAATGTAGGCTAGTACAACATTGAGGAGTGAACTAGTAACTATTAGTGCAGTAGACGGTGTAGGGGTAGCCTTAAAATAACTTGGAATGAGATTGTAATGATTTAATAGCCCCTAATTTGTCCAAGGAAATTGCCCTTAACCGTGTAAATTGGCGGAAAAGTATTCATGTAGCCGACCCTACCTCGTGGGAATTTGGGGCTTGGTTTGTTGTTGTAGTATTCTAATTCCTTGAGTCGATGATTCATTTTCTTTTCTTAGTCTTCCAGATTGGTAGCCTAATCTCAGCTAAATCCTTCTAGTTGCCTGAATCATTGTGGTTTGCGGGTATACACTTGATAACAAGTCAAGGGAAGAGAGCTTCCTCTAGATCCTAATGCTATGTCTTTGATTTTCTTATATTATTATGTATCGTCGAATGATATTGACCTTCCAATTATTGTCCATGAAGGTAAACTCACTTGTACCCAACATCTAATCTTTAGTTTTGTTTGTTATAATTCTTTGTCAATGTTATATCTCTGTTTTGTTAACATTTTATAGACTCTTTTCTTCCCCAAGTTTGTGTTTGAAGCCTTTTCCCACACTAGGAGGAAGGCTGCAATGGTTTAAGACATGTGTTCCTTATAGGATAATGATAATTTGGAATTGGTGGTTCTTCCCATTGATAAATCTATGGTGGGATATAGTTGGGTGTATTGGTGCCTCTTCCTTGTTACCAATGATACACTCAGGTGTATGGGTTGGACTATTTTGATCCATTCTCCTAGGTTGCCAAACTTACATTGGCCCAAATTTTTACTAAGTGCCACTTGTCATTGGATTTGCATCAATTAGATGTTCCTACATGGTGAACATTAGGGGGGGGGGGGGGGGGGGGTTGTCTATGGAGCAACCACTTGGGTTTGTTTCTTAGGGGGATTCTGCATTAGTTTGTCGTCTCAAGAAATCCTATATTTTGAAGCAATATCCCATATCATGATTTGGTAGGTGTAGTGTACTGCTTGAGTTTGGCCTTCAATGATTCGCAACATATCAATATGTATTGCCTCTGTAGGATTTTATTGGTTGTGTACGTGGATGATATTCTGATTATTGGTGATGATGATTAGGCTATCCAAAGTCTATGAAAAAAGTTTAAACTAAAGATTTGGTATTATTGAAGTACTTCTTGGTCATAGAAGTATGTAGATCTCATATGGTCTATGGGACTATCTTGTGGAATCATGCTCTATATATTTTAGATGAGAGACTAGGCTGTTGGGATCCAAACATGAAACCAAACAACAAAATTCCTAGTAAATGTGGGTAACATATTCACTGACTTGAATGATATCAGAGTTTGGAGACTTGTTGGGAGGTTGGGCTATCTCATTGTTATCACACATATCTTTTACAACAAGTGTCAAAAGCTAGTTTTGCGATTCTTCCTAGCATGTCATTTGGATGCTTTCATTTGTATCTTGCCATACCTTAAAGGTGGAAAGATCTCTTGTATTAGTATTGAGTTTGAATTTGTTCTTTAGGTTTAACCTCCCCATTATCACACATATCTTTAGCAAGTGTTGTGAGCCAGTCTCTTGATTCTCTTGAGCATTTCACTTGGATGCTGTCATTTGTATCTTGCCCCACCTCAAAGGTGGAGAAGTCTCTTGTATTAGGATTGAGTTTGCATTTGTGTTACGTTAGAGTACCACTTTACCTTAAAGCTTTAAGTTGTTAGGTTGTGGGCCAACAATGTATATCAAGCTTTAACACTCCCTTGCATGTGCAGCCTAACAGCACGTGGAGAGATAAACACATTATAAATAACACCCATGATAAGGACCACAATAATTTTTTAAACACCATACAATAAATGTGAGAAACAAACAAGAACCCAAGATCTCTTGGTAACCAACTTTCATACCACCTTAGAGTACCACTTTACCTAAAAGCTTAAGTTGTTAGGTTGTGGGCCTACAATGTATCAAACTTTAACATGTTCCAAGGATAAATGCAAATTGGGTTGGGTCACCCTATGATAGGAGATACACAACTTGCTATTGTGTGTTTATTGGTGGTAACCTGGTATTGTTGTGGCTCGGTCTAGTGTTGAGTTGAAATAACATATGAAATGGTTTGGCCGAAGAACATGTTAGAAAGAATTGGGTTTTCTATGCTCTAAGCCTATGGAGACGTGTGTGATAATCAAACTACTATTCATATTGCTTCCAATATAATCTTCCATTAGAGGTGGAAACATATTTAAGTTGATTGCCATTTTGTTTGGGAGTCACTTGTTAGAAGCTCATTGATGTGAAGTTTGATATTGGCTTGCTATGTTTTTGCTAAAGCTTTTGTTAGGGGTAGGGGGTCGCTCGAGATAAATCTATTTGTAATAAGCTAGCTCCATCTATGCTCCAAGTCGAGAAGTGTGATCAACTATTAGTATTATTGCTTACATTAGTAATGATGTTGTGATCATTGTAATGTATTAACGTAAATAGTAAATAGAGAGGGAGACCTATCTTTGTAATTAGGTTTTCCAATTTACTAAGCATTGTTAACATTAAAAATGGAATGTATTACTTTTGGGAAAATGAAGAGTAGCTTTTTGTTCTTGCTTTGTCTTGGCCTTATGGAAGAACAACGAATTTGAGAGAAGAAAAGGAGGAAGATGTAGTGAATGCTTTGGGTAGAGGCAAAGTAGTAGTTTGTATGAGAGAAAAAAATATCATTGGTGAATACAACTGAAAAAATAAAAAAGGACAAATTGGAAGATAAATTGATCTATGAGCGGAAACATTGAGGAGGAGAGATTGAGAACATATGCAAGCAAATAATGTAGACTATAATGAACAAGGGTAAGGATTTGAATAAACGAAGTATATGAACTTTTAATTAACAAAATCATAGAATTTGTGTGAAAGAAAACCTATCTCACTTATCTTTGTACATATAGTTACATATCGTAATTTTTCTTTCATTTTTCCATTTTTATAGCATTATTGTGTTGATAAAATTATACAATTTTGTTTTGTAAGAAAGTTGTTGTCATAAAGCACTTGAGGAAGTATTTGGTTTAAGGTATCTTCCAAGATTCTGCAGAACAATGTGTCCATGGCATCTCATTTTTATGTTTGTTTGGGGATGGAATTTGGGGTGGTGGTGATCTCACATTCCTTGGCAAGGAAAGATTCACACAAAACGAGGGAGCCCATTCTCATGCTCTACCATGGGTAAGTTTCATGGAATACCATTCCCATGGGAATCCTTTTTGGGGACTAAATTGCCACCATTATTTTGCTGATTGGACATTAACACCCCAAGATATAGTATTATTAAGTGCTATTGTTATATTTGAAATAGATAACTTATTATAATAATGAAAATAAAAAACAATAAAAAATGAAAGTAATATTATTATGCTATAATAATACAAAATAATGGTTGAAATTTTGCAACTGTATTGGCCCATGTAATTTTAGTTAATTCGGATTTTACAAGTTGGATTTTTTTATTATTTATGATGGCTGAATATTCTAGGACATGAATTTAATTTGGTACATGTAAAGCAACCACTTTGCTTGAAAAATTAAACTATTATCAACAATGTATATCAAGCCTTAATGATACATATTCTTGGTAAGTTTTATGTTGGAAATATGATTATTCTTCATATATTGTTCATACACAGGTCAAGGGTCCAAGGATCATCTTTTTGAAATGCATGCTCTGATCCTTATGTTGAACCAAACAATGGGCATCGTGTGAACATTCATAGAAATCTTATAGTGCGAACTAAACAAAAATATTTCCGTGACCTAGGCATCTCATTCTCATGAATGAGATTCCTAGGAATACTTTTTTATTTATTTCATGAACCAAATGCAACCTGAGTCCTAGTACATGGCGTTGGCTTTATGAATCCATTTCTTACAACATCTTGCATGATACAATTCAGTAGAGTAGGAGGGTTGTGACATCCTATCCTAGGCATACCACTACCATTTTACTACCTCTAGCATCAACTAGATCACTCTTCTCATTATTATTATTATTGTTATTATTTTTGTATAGAAAAAGAATCTCATTAACAAGAGAGAGAAGAATTTACAAGGGGTGGAGAATAAGAGAACCTCTAGAAAAACCAGAGATACAAAAACAAAATTATAGTAACTCTCCCCTCAAATTCCTATGAAGGTTTGACAAAAGTAATCTCCCCAAAAAACCAAAAGAATAATCCCAAAAAGATGCAAGGAAAACCTCTCTATCCCATAGAAGACTTGTTTTGCCATTAAAAATCCTTGCATTCCATTCCGTTCAAAGGGTCCAAAGGAGGGCAAAGATTGAGCATCTCCAAAGAACCATCCCTTCCTACTCCTGAAGCCTTTATAATGCACTTTTAAGAAGGCTTCAACTGTCGTGGGAAGACCACAACCTCACCGAAGACTAAAAACAACATAACCCACATCTCCTTAGCCATTTGGCAATGAAGAAGCAAATGGTCAATAGTTACTTTAGAATCATAGCACATAAGACAAATATCCTTTGCGAGGCCTCCTCGTCTACAAAAAATCATTGGTATTAAGCCAGTAAAAGACTAAAGTCCAATGATAGCTCTTATTTTTTCGAAGGAACCTTAGCCTTCTAGATGAAGTTATTCAAAGGGAAGTGCAATACTCTAGGATTTCATAACTTAAAGAGAAAAAGATTTGATGGAAAAAGAACCAGGAATCCCCTACCAAATCCTCAAATTTTTTCTCACCATGGGAAAAAAAATTCCAACACTCTTAATAAAATAGTTAAATCATCAATCTCTTTCTCATTAAGATTCTTGAAAAAAATGAAAAGCACAAGAGAGAGCCCCCTTTCCAAAGTGTAGATATCAATTACCAAAAAATTATGTAACCTAGACAATCTAAAAAGAGGGGGGACTTAAGATTCCAATAGAACCTCAACCACCGAGGTTTCTTCCAAATAGCCTGTAAATGAGGGAGATCTAGGAAATGAATTTCCAAGGGCTTACATGTGAAGCGCAACCACTTCCTTTAGCATCCCACCTATACCGATGCAGACCATATTTACTTCTAATTATCATGTGCCAAAGGGAGTCAACCTCCAAAGGAAAGCTCCAAAGCCACTTTCCAATTAGCAAGAAGTTTTTAGTTGCCACATGGTTGAGACCCAAACTCTCTTTAAACTTAGGTCTTGTAATTCTATCCCAACTAACTGGATGATCTGTCTTGTCCTCCCCAACTCCTAACCATTAAAACTTCATCATAATCCTCTCTAAGGTCTTTGCCACCCCAACAAGAATTTTGAGAAGGGAAAGTGTTAGAAAGAGCAACATTAATAAGAGTGATGCAGCCTCCTAATAAGTAAGCTGTTTTCCACCCCTACAATCTACTCCCCATTTTGTCCACCCTGTGGTCCCAAAATGAAGTATAGTTAGGATTACAACCAAGTGGAAGACCCAAATAAGTCAGAGGCCACCCCAAAATGGGGCGACTTGCTAGGTTAGTCAAGCCATCTAACTCTGTCAAACCTAATTTCATACCCACTATCCCCCTCTTAGATGTTAATTTTGAGGTGCGTGGGCAATGGAAATTTTAAGGGGATGTGTTTAACAGATGTTCAGCGGGATTGGCAGTCCCTTCTAAAGACATGCTAATTTGAGTTTGCTGTATTTTTTGTGTTTTATTTTTTATGTTTTGTTTTTTTTGAGGATTCCCATATTTCATTAAGGAGATGTCTTCTCTCCTGATTGTACATTCTCTTTTTATCTAATGAATTTATTTTTCTATCAAAAAAAATTTTGAGGCTCTAAATATTCTCGTAGACTTTTAGAAGAGTAAGAGTGTTGCAAAGATTTAGAGTTCTATCCTCAAGAAAAAGAAGCTTATCATCAACAAATAAGAGCTGTGACACTATGAACTCCTCCCTACCTACCTTGAGACCTCGGATGACATGAAGATCTTGGGCATGGTTTATCATCCTACTTAGCATATCCATAACTAAAGTCAAGAGAAATAAGGAAAGAGGATCTCCTTGCCTCAAACCTTGTGAGGCTTGAAACCACTTCCTCAACTAAGGTAAATAGAAACAAGGAAAGAGGATCCCTTGCCTCAAACCCCGTGAGGCCTAAAACCACTCCTAGGCAGGCTATTCACCATGAAGGCATCATGTAATCCACTTAAAACCCCACCAAAACCCTTCAAGGCCAACACATGATCTAAAAAACTCTAGTTAACCATGTTGTAAGTTTTTTCAAAATCTAATTTGAGCAAAACACCCCTCCCTCCCCTTTTCCTTGCATCCTCCACCACCTCATTGGCCACCAAAGTAGCATTTGGAATCTGCCTATCCCTAATAAAGGCAGACTATTCTAGAGTAACTGTTCTCCCTAGCACCTCCTGAAGCCTCTTAGATAAGACCTTTGTGAGATTTTTGTAAAGGTTAGTTACTAGGCCTATTGGTCGAAAGTGTCTCACCCTCTTAGAATTTTCCTTCTAAAGGACAAGAGCTATAAATGTAGCTTTCACATTCTTTCTCACCACCAGTTTTTGTCAAACTCACAATAAAATTCCATAAAACCTCCTAGGTTCACCTCTTAATTATCCTGGAAAAAAGTCATGGTAAACCCATTGGGGCCTGGGGCCTTACCCTTATCCATCTCAAAAACTGCACCCTGATCAATGTCAAAAGGCCTTTTCAGCCAAGTAACAAAGTTTTCACTAATGGGACTTCAATTTATATCCTCAATCATCTACCTATTCGAGCGCTCCTCAGAGAACAACCTCTTTTAGAAATCCATTGTCACTTACCCGATTTGTCTTGAATCCCTCACCACATTTCCCTTATTTGTTTCAAATTCCTTGATTAAATTCTTTGCCCTCCTCCTAGTGGCCACTTTATGGAATAATTTGGTATTACTATCCCCTTCTTTCACCCACTTCACCCTAAGTTCTTGTTTCCAACTAATACTCTCCCCAAAGAGAATAATCTCCAAACCATTACCAAGTCGGGCCCTTCTAACCCTATCCTCTTAGCTAGCCAAACCACACTCCTCACATATATCGAAATACTCAATCTCGTCTAAAATTAGAAAATCACTGTAAACTTCCCTATTTCAAATTTGCAATGTGCTTTTCCACATCCTCAACTTTCTCACAAATCTAAGGCATGCCCTTCACTGAACATTACTCTCTCTCCACCAAGACTTCATGCACTCCCTAGAAGAAGGGTGCGTCGACCACATATTCTTGAAGTGGAATGGAGTAGGACCCCAACGAACAGGGTTGGTATCCAAAAGAAGCTGGCAGTGATTCAACAATTGTCTAACCAGAACCTCCTAAGTGGCATTCAGAAAACCTCCCATTCATTGGTGAACAATAAATGATTAGTATGAGTGGAAGCAATAATGTCTCTTGAAGCTACCCAAGTAGTCATTATTCAGAAGTAAATCCTTAAGACCTCACTCTCGAATATTGGTATAAAAAAATTCTAATGCTACTAGTCACCCTAGGGCCCCCACCTCTCCTTTCTAAGCCAAATTGTATCGAAATCCCCACCCACCACCCAATGCGGGTTGCAAAGGTTAAAAAGACTAGCTGTTTCTTCAAAAAAAAAAAAAGAAATCTGCATAGGATAGTGTTGGTCCATAAATTGACAAAAACCACCAATCCCAAGAACCCTTAACATCCAACAACATAAAAAGAGAAATCACCAAGACCACAGTCCCTAAATGAAGCCACCCTAGTATCCCAGACAATGATTTGCCCTTCCAAAGCACCTGAAGAGGGAAGAACAACCAATCTCTAAGCCTCTAAACTTCCAAATACTTCTCGCAAAGAAAGCATCTACTGAATCAGTCTTAGACTCTTGGATATTTGGAGAAACCTTACTGATTAACTCTTTCACTACCTCTTGCTTCGTATGACTTCCCAATTTCCGAACTGATGCAAAATGGATGTAAGAATACAATTTAGAAATAATGACTGAGATTTCAGAATAGTGTTTTAGAAACCTTCTTTGACTCCAGTAACTACTAAATCCGTAAAATAATAAAGAGATTACTGCTGTGAATTTCAGTTTAGCAAATAAGAGAATTTCTAGGCAAAACAGAAAATTAATCCTCAAACCAGTACCTGTTTTGGCACTGTTTTAGAACAGTAACACCAGCTTTCTGCTAGCCTCTCTTGAATCTTTAGCAGCAATGGAGGGACTGGTAGGCACCGCGTTGTCTGAACTCAAAACCCTAGCCTCAAAGCCTTCATAACTCTAGCTGGTCTGGAGCTGAGCTCTAAAGAGAAATCTTCTCAAAGATAAATGCTAAAAGAAGGCCTCCTTGAAAAGTGGCTGAAGAGTGAGACTCCTATTTATACTAGGCCTATGGCTTCCAAGAGCAGCCAACTCCTATTTTGCACGCAAACCCCTCTAGAAACCACTTATCTTCTAAAGCCCCTCCAAAAATAACTCCCACCCCAAAGATACCACTGACTATTACAAATTGATCCTCCCAATGCTAATTTGACCAAAATAAACCCCAAAATTCTGAAATTGAAAAAAATACCCCTAGCACCCCTAAATAACATAAACAGAAAATTTAAATTAATATTGCAAAATTTCATCATGAACGTTCCATGAGAGAATCTTCATTGATAACTTATATCACCACCCAAACTCCTTTCCCCCTCTTCATAATTGACTGTGGAGGCAAGGCTACCCAGTTCTCTACTCAACTTTGAAGATTTTTATTTTATTTTTGCTCCTTCACCTCACCACCAATCCTAACAACATCCCTCTCATGATAACAAGATTAAGACCTAATTCATCAAGCAGGTTTTGGGCATCACGATCGTCCCTCTCATCTCCTAGAAGGTCCACTATTTGCAAGAACAAGGAAATGGAATGCTTTGGGTTGTGAAGAATACCTTTTGGATTAGCTTCACTAATCATTGAAGTCTTGAGAAGCTCAATCCTAGCGCTGCAAATTGTGGTATCTAATATAGTAACAGGAACTGAATATTGGAATTTCCGAAGAAGAGATGATAGGGGAGGATGTTCTGGCTAGGTTCCTCAAAAAACAAAGCTTCACCTGGACCTTGCGTATCCCCATCATCTTGTGTGCTCTGATTGTCCCCCACTACCCCCCCCCCCCTCCCCACCAAAAGTTTTGTTGGCAGCCAGTATTTCCTTGGGCTGAGAGGATGAAAAGCCTCTCCTTGATGCGGACAAGTTTGGTTCTAAAATCACGGGCTTTATTATTCTGGTTATGGCCCATTTGCTTAATATGACCAGCGCAAGCATATTTAAAATTGGAAGTGATTTTTAAAAGTTTCCGGATTCTGAAATATCTTCCTCCCTTTCTTGTGTTCTCAACCAGGTCAAACTTTACTTTCTCATCAGAGCCCTTCTGAGGTCCTCCTTACCGGATTTCCTCCAATTCCTGCGAACCAGGGCTTTCAATCTTGAGAATACTGAAGGTCTGGAGAGTTAGTCTCACCGGCTGGTTCAAGGTTGCAAAGGAAAATGACGACTGTTTCAAGGTCCTCGACTCAAGTTAGCATTCCATCAAAGAGGGAGTCTTGCTGGAGAAGACAGATTTTTCTCTTCATCTCTGAATCTTGTGGAAGAGGGAATCTCATTCATTCTGCTCTCTCCAATGCTCTCAGAAAACCTTGAACAACATCACTCCTCTCATTGTTCTGCTCTTTGTTCAATGTTGCACGTGTCCTGACCATCTTGCCTGTCCTCTTCCTATCTTCTTGTCTTATATGTTCTTTTCCTATCTTCTACAATTGCTTCTCATTATTAGGGTCCTATATACATTAACCTTTAGGATTATACCATTCATCCATCATTTTCATTTAGCTGCACTGCCGTTTTGTACCTATTGTTTCTTAGTTGTCCAACACTCTAATTCATATAACACGTTTGGTCTTATAATGTTCCTGTAAAATTTTCCTTCTAATTTTGAAAGTATTTGACTATCACACAGGACACAGCAAACCTGATGCACTTCTCCATTTTGACTAATTTGCTTTAACTCTATGCACAACATCTTCAATTTACCATTTGCTTGAATGACTGATCCTAAGTATTGTATTCTGCTGTTTCTAGGAATTTATTGATTATTAGTTTTAGATTTTTCTTCCTTATTACATTTTTGTTTTATTTCTGCTTATAATGAAACTCTATAGTCAAAATAATATAGGCCATATGTTATCATAATTTCTCTAGATATTGATGAACGGGAGTTTGTAAGTTGCAGTTTTGCATTCTGTGGCAAACTTGCCCCCCCAGGCCTTCTGATACTTTTTATATCCCTTCTGTGTGATTTTCTTGCTAGGTTCTATGAGAAATATGGACACTCTCATGTTATGACATGGCTGACTCTTTTAAAAGCTAATTTGCTGTGCTCCTTAACTTACCTGTATAGAGTTGTCAATCACTTTGATTAGAATGTGGCTTATAGATTTTGAAAGGGGATGTTTAGTGTGTTATCAAATGAATCAGACTTGCACCCAATTGTTCATCGTCCCACTCCCAAATTGAAGCCTACAATGCTATATATAAAAATATTTTTGTATATATAGTAATCTTTTTTCCTTCCGAAGGATGGAAGGGGCATACAGCAAAATGAAGCCAAAGGGGTCATCCTAGGTTACTGAAGAGTCATCCAACTGCTCAGTGACCAAATCAGATAAGTTTCTACTGCTTTCTCGGCTCTCCTGCACTCTCGGACTGATCAAGGGATTCATTCCTGCTATGAGGGTGAGCCTTGACCCTGAAGGTAGGGGTGTTACAGTAAAACTTGAATGTCACAAGTCCAGGTCATGGAAACAGCATCTCATGATGTGGAGGTAAGGCTGCATACATCATGCCCTATGCAGATCCCCAGTATGGTGTGGAACCTTGTGTATTTGGTGTTGCATTTGTGTAGCATGTTTAGAGTTACTAAGGCCGCCTGGAGTTTCATGTGCTTGCTGTGGAGTCCTGATGATTTACTCTTTATTCTATTAGTATAGGGCGACTGTGAGAGAGCACAAAAATTCTGCAATTGGGACAGTACCATTTATAGTGGTGGATAATGCTTTGTAGTTTGTAGTTCCAATGGTCAAATTGCTTGCAGGTTCTTTGGGGAATAGTCAAGGTATAGGACTTACCTGAGAATCTGCATTCTCCTTTTTCTTTTTTGGGTTCTAGTTTTTTAATAAAAAAATATCACATTTGTTTCCTGAGAAAAACTAATGGCAGATCATTTATTGCAGCGTTTCTACCATCATCTTGAGTTGAAGTCAAAGTACCCAGATGCAGCTGTGCCTCCACTTGATGTTACTCTCAAGATGATAACTGAACCTGATTCCGAACTCTTTTCTCAAAACAAGACTGTTATTGATGCATTTTGTAGGCATTTTGAAGTTAAAGAGAACCCAAAGGTCTTTTTTTCAAAATGCTATTATAAATTTTTGTTTTCCTCTATGAACTGGGTTTAATGATTGAGCTTTTTTGCAGCTGAAGAAATCTACTAAGCGATTAATGAGTGAGAGGCCATCTGGATCTAATGGGGAGAAACAGGAGTTTGGAGCTATCAATGATGCTCAAATGGGTGATTCTATTAACAATACATCCATGGTTATGGTTGAGAAAATTGGGAATTCGACTCCTGTCCAAGATTTTGAGGCCATGATGGCACGAAGAGATAACCCTGAATGGGTTAGTAAAGCAATCAAAGATATGAAAAATAAAGTGTTTGACCTGGTGGAGGACTCCTATGAAGGGGATAACTATGACAAAGCACTGGAATGTTTAGTTGCTCTGCGCAAAGGCTGTATCCTTGAGCAAGTATGTGCACTCTTCTCCCTCGCACACACCCCTCTATGTATATATATCCAAGATAATCATGGTTTGTATGCTTGATAAATTAATGCATATTAGTTCTTTGTTGCTAACTAGTTAGGGACAAGAAATATATATATATACATGCTTCTTGCTTTTCTCACTATTTGATACTTTTGAAAAATATCGAGGATTTCTTCTCTCGTTTTTAGTCATGATCATTTCAACAGAAAGCTGGAATTTCACCTTGCTTCTCCTTTCTTTCATTGCTTGTTGGCTTAATAAGCTTTTGGATATATTGATATGCAATATCTAATTTTTTTGCCCTCTTTTCAGCCTTGACTGTTTCATTGGAAAACTGTTTCTACCCCACTTCTTTCTTTTCTTTTTTATTGCTTCCTAGCTTATAGAAACTTCTAGATAGCTAATGTGCATGTTTTAGTTCTTATATGTTGATTCCTTTAAAATAATAATGATCATGTAAGAAAGATTTTGCTATGCATTGTGCAATCATATCAACCTAATTCTCTGTATTGTTAGTATGTTACAATTTTTTTTTGTATTTAGTGAAAGTTTTCAAATGACAACTATTACATATCATTAATTTCGTCCTTTTTTTTTTCCAATAAATTCACGTATGTTTTGCCACCATACCTTAAAGCTTAACCTATTAGGTTGTGGGCCAACAATGTCTATCAAGCCTTAACATTTCTCTGCACTTGCAACCCGACAACATGTGGAGAGATAAACAAATGATAAACAACACCCATTATAGGAAATAAGATAATTCTTAGCAAACAAAAACAATAAATGTTGGCAACCAGACTAGAACCAGGATCTCTTGGCATGTCAGATTACCACTTTACCTAAAAGCTTAAGCTGTTAAGTTCTGGGCTAGCAATATATATCATGCCTTAACAACATCTCCATCAAAATTGTAGTATGATTTTGATGAAACTGCAATGAAATTTAAAGGTAATTTTGAAACAAACCAAACTTATGCAAGCATATATGTATTTCTAAATTAGTGGTAATTAAAATTTGCGGTAGTAGAAAATTGAAATTAAAAAATGATTATTTAAGGATAATTTTTTGATCTGTTATGTGCACGTGCACAAGTGGGTGTGTTCACTCGAGCTCTTACAATTGCTGATAGAAAAGCGACCACAATCGCTGCAAGTTTATAAATTTTTATTTTTTCTAAATTTCGGTGCTTTAGAAGTACAAAATCTCAAAATTTTGATTTTAATTTCAATTTTTAAAAAATTATGGAGAGATTAATAGTAAAGCATGGATATTTTATGGAACTTAAGAAACTGTTAATAAATCGGTTAAATGTTAGTTATTATGTAAATACAACTTATTTAGAGATAAAAGGTAAATGTCACATAAAATGTTGTAGCTGATAATCTGAGTTCAATTTTTATAAAATTTCAAAACTTTGAAAGTTACCATTTATATTCTTCTTGTAATAATATTTGGGGGTGATTAGGGGTTTGTCAGTAGGGAGGGAGGAGGTAGAGGTGTCACATTTCTAGTAGTTTGCTTGTGACATTGCTGTTTTTTTGGGGACAGTGTTATGAATTCTGAAAGGCTATCATTTTGTTGAAAAAATTTGAAAAGATTTCGGAACTAAAGATAAACTTGTCCAAGAGTAGGGTGGCATGCAATAATTTGGGTGGAGGGGATTTAAGAGAGTTTAAGATTTTTGGTGGGCTGCGGTTCTTTAGTTTGGCTGCTTTCCTATCTAAGTCTCCCTCTTGGAGGCAATCCTATTGTTGTGGTTTTTGGACGTTGTGATTGAGAAGGGAGGAAGGAGGCTAGAGGTGCTGGAATGAGGGCGTACTTATCTCTTGGGGGTTGTGTTTACACTCACTAGTGCTTCTCTATCCAACACTCCAATTTACCTCTCATCTTTTTTAGAGTGCCCAAGAGTGTTGTGAGGGCTCTAGAGAGGTTGATGCATGTCTTTTCTTTGGTCTAGTTTTTCGGAGAAAAAGAGAGATCGCTTGGTTGGGTGGTACTTGGATGACCTAAATATGGAGAGGGGAGGGGGGGGGGGGGGGGGGGCGGGGCTTATTAATGTGGTTTCTGAGAACATTTGTCGAATTGGAAAATGGTTGTGAAGGTTCCTCTTAGAGGTTAACTACCAAGGGTATGAGGTAATAAACCAAGTATAGGATTCATTAGAATGGATAGGATGATGCTAGAGGAAGTGGGCCAAGTGGCCTTGTTTCTCATGCTAGCCCCTAGAAGTTTGTTTCCTATATTTTTTAATTGTTCTTTCCTTGTAATTGAGTAATGGAAACAACTTTAGGTCTTGAGAGGACATTTGAGTAAGCAAGTGCTCGTTGGAGATGATGGTGCCTAAGCTTCATACTCTTCACAAATGCACCTATCTACTCTTTCTTTTCTTCTAAGAGGGTTTTATTTCTTAAGATCTCCATTTCTTTAAGGAATCTCAATGAAAGGGAGGTTCATGGCTCATTAACCTTTCTCAAAGGCCTGGGTCATTTTGTTCCTTTCTTTTAGTGGGGATGAGAGGGTTTGGAAGGGTGATTGGTCTCTTCTCTTCTGAATCTTTTTCCCTTCACATCTCAAAAAATCCTTCCTTCAATCCTTTTTCTTGGAGACACATCATTTGGAAGGCAAATGTTTCTTTAAGATTTGACTTTGATTTGGATTGTGGTTCTCAATAGGATTAATACGCATTATCTGTTACATAATAAAAGACCCTATAACTCTTGTAGTCCTAATATATGCATGATGTACCATGTATCCAATGAAATGAATGCATACCTTTCCCTTCACTGATAGAGTGTTCTCTTTTCTTGTTCTGGGGAAGTTTGGGTGCCAGTCAGGCTGTGGGAAAGTTCTTGCTTGTGGTATATTGGGGTTTCGGCAAGAGGAGGAAAGGAAGAGATTCCTGATGGTGTATGTTTTTTGTTATTCTGTGGACCATTTGGGTTAAGTGGGTACAAGAATCTTCAAGGATCACACAACCTCTCCTAGGTCATTATGGGGTAGATTAATGTTCTTGGCCTCTTTGGCCTATTCATTTGGGGCTTGTCGGCCTTAAGGGATTGGAGGGCAGCTTTGTTGTTATTGTTAGAAAGAAGAGGTTATTTTAGTAATTATGTGGTGTAAGTCGGGGTACTTTATCTTTCATGGTTTATTGTTACTAATGCATAGGGCAGACCTGGAGTTGTATGTAAGATCCAGGGAAACTGCTTCTTGGTTTTTTTCTCTCCTTCTCTTTTCTTTTCTTCTATTCTCCATGTTAAACCCAAGTGCTGTATTTTCTTTGTTGAAGCATTAATTTATTTTGTATCTATAGCACAACATCAGAGCAATACACTTCTTTGAACCTGATTAATCTAATGCAGTTACAGCCCTTCCCTTCCTCTCTTTTTCTCTCCCTCATCAACTCTCAAATTAAAGTTTCTTTTTCCTGGTTTGAGAGTCATTTAGGGTTTCTTATCCTTCTTCTCTTGGCCGCGAGTCACTCTTGTGGGTGTTGTGTGGCTCGTGGTAGTTGCTCATGTAAAGAGAGTGCTCTGGTTGAGTGATTAATACTATTATGATGTTGTGATTGCAGTAGCCTGCCTATGATTCTAGTTGCTGCTATGTTGTTTATTGAGTGCCTGCACTGTTGTTTAAGTGTTTTTTGTGGTCTAATCTAACTTTGACAGGAGAAGTGTGACTATTTATGTCTGTGATTCCTCCTATGAAACTGTACCATCAGTTCTATGGTTGTAGCCTCCTGTTTAAGTTCTTGACTTTTGAAGATCAAGAGTGTTGCCTAATTTTGCTTTGTTGCTTTGTGTTGTTCATTGCTGGTACTTGTGTGTTGATGGTAGTGTAGGGAATGGTTCTAATGGCCTCCACAGAGAGAGCTTCAACTGATATTGTACATATAAATCACAATCATCAAATTGATTGGATCTTCCAACAACTTGTTGTAGTCTTGGGCATAGTGTGTGTGTGTGTGTTGTGTGTGTATTGACGCTAAAGAGAAGTCTAAGTATCTAGTGCATTCTCCTCAATCTCCAGAGTCCAAGAATTATGAAGATTGGTTGTAAGAGAGTGACATAATACTTGTGTGATTGTGGAATGGCAAAGGAGCCTAGGATTGCTCTGAACATGATTTTTCATGGAATTGCCAAGGGCGTATGGATGTTCTTCATGAAATATTCTCTGAAGATAAAAATCGGACTTGTGTTTGAGAATAATTGCAAATGTGACCAAGTCATCGTTGATGTTGTCGACACTAGATTCTGTCCAAGGGTGTCGACGAATAGGAGTTGCGTGGTGATCTCCAAGTAAGAAAACCATAGGAAATGGAAGGCTCAAATAAGATGACCAAAAGATTGAAAAGTGGAGTCGCCTTTTTTATTTTCCTAAAGAGAAACATAAGAAAAAAAAAAATCCTAAAAGATCTACGAATCAGAGAAAGGGTTTGAGAGTACACTTGTGCGTAAAGAAGGTGGCTAACCAACCATTTCTAAAGGAGATCAGTCAACCAACATCCCTATCGAGACTCATTCTAAGAATGGTTACTTGTTGATTATGTGTGTGTGCACTTTAAATAAAAAAAGAAGGAAGAAAGAGACTTTTCGATCATTTGATGAAAAATCATTATCTAAGAGTCCCAAACAATAGGGTTAGCAACCCTAACATGCTATTGTTTGAAAAAAGGGGTGGCCTCAGGAAACCCTAATGTTTAAAATTTTAAAAGTGGAAAGGATGAAAAAATGAGATTCAATTGATTGAAATCGATGAATTCAAAGATGATCGGATTTCAAAATTGACTTATTTTGGAAACGGTTGGGGAATGGAAAATTTTGATTTGCAATCAAATTTAGGATGAGGCTTGACTTGACTAAAATTAAGGAACTTGAAGATGGTTGGATTTGAAGACTGGCCTTTTTAGAAAGATGAATGTAACCGAAATTTGACTGGTAGCCAAATAAATGGAGTTTGATTTGATTGAAATCAGTGATTAATGGTGATTGGAACCAAGATCTGTCAACTAAAATCGGGGATTAATGGTGATTGGAATGCAAATCCGTTGACTCAAATAAGGGATTAATGATGATTTAGATTGAACTTCGTTGATTGAAATCAAGGATTAATGATGATTGGAATTGAAACTTGTTCATTGAAATCAAGGATTAATGATGATTGGAATTGAAACCTGTTGATTGAAATTAGGAATTAATGATAATTGGGATGGAAATCTGTTGATTGGAATAAGGGATTAATGATGTTTGGGATTGAAATCCGATGACTAAAATTAGGGATTAATGATGATTGAAATTGAAATTTAATCTACAATCAATCCAAAAGGGGGAAGATTGGAAGAGGATATTTGACTAGATTTGAAATTCATCAAAATAGGAAAGTTTTTGAAAGCAAGAATATCTTTTTTCTTTTTAAAGAATTTTTGAAAAAAAAAAATAGTTAAGATTTCCTCATCAGCGATGAAAGGAAATAATTTGAAATCAAAATTGAGAAACTTGTTCAAAAACCTCCCTTCCAATTTGGTTAATCTCCTCTCTTTGCACATTATTGCCATACGTACCACATCCTATTTTCTTGGCTAGAATCCCAATCTGAAGGTTTCCTGATGTTCCCTAAGCACCTTAGGCTTCGTCACCCCTTGTGAATGTTTGCCCAATCCCTTGCCAATTTGGTAACTCTAGAGTAGTATAAGTTTGGCTACTACAATGCCGACTTTGGAAAGTTTGGCCCCTGAGGATTCACCCTCCTTTTTACCATAGCTCGGAACTCAAATGCATGGTAGGAACAATTCATTGTTGGGTGCTTAGCCCCAATGTAAGGTATCATCCTAGGCTTGTGAATCCCTCGAGTCTCTTCCTCACTTAATATAATTAGAACCTCGCTTGTTATAAACTTGAGCATGGCTTTGGTGCTGTGGATCTAAGGCCTCCCTAACAACATGTTAAATGTGGGGGTGATTTCCAAAACCTGAAAGGTGATTGTGACGGTGGAAGGTCCAATGTTAACATTTAGATCAATTTCACCTATAATCTCTCTCACCATACCATCAAAGGCCTAGACTACTAATTTGCTTTTCCGCATGTGGGATATGTCGATTCCCAATCTCCTCAAAGTAGACTTGGGGCATACATTTAGAGCAGTTCCGTTATTGATTAATACCCTAGAAATGATCATTGAATTGCATTTGACTGCTATGTGCAAGGGGTTTACGCGCCCACGCCCCTAAGGAGAGATCTTTTCATTGGTGAAGGAGACATAATTTGTCGATAGAATGGATCCAACTAGATCTTCAAACTTATCTAGCAACACATCTTGGGCCACATGAGCCTCATTGAGGACTTTTAGAAGTGTCGTCTTGTGCTTCTTCGAGGCTAATAGCAAATTTAAAAGGGATATCCAAGCCAGTGTTTGATGTAGCTGCTTAACCACGTGGTACTCACTATTTTTTAAATGTTGTAGGAATCATCACTGATCTTATTCTAGCTGGCGTTCTCCTCAATCTTTTTTTTTTCCTCTTCTCTAACTCCTCTGGAGTGTAGCATCGACCACTGCGGGTCATTCTTTTTATTCTAGAAACATTTGCTACACTATGATTCTCTTCACTGTTCAATACTGTTGTCTCATACCTCCAAGGAACTGTATGGTTCGATTCGAATTGGAATGGTGTCGGGGGCTTTAGGGTGATGACTGTTTTATTTGATTTGGTGGGGAATATTGGATGACCATCAGGGTGCAAGTAATGATGGTCGGGGTGACAGGTTGTCTGCTTTGGTTATTTGGGGCCTCTTGACAACCATCCCTATAGTGTTGTTATAATCTCCTTCGGCAACTTCTAGCAATTTTGCCTCGATTAGGTTTATCAATGGGCCCTGTGATTGGGTAGTGGGCTAATCTTGACATTTGGGCTCTTAGGCTCTTTGTTCGTCTTAAACATAAGTATCTTTGTGTCTATCAAATCTTGAATTTTATGTCTTAGTGTCCAACATTTGTTTGTAGTATGGCTAGGAGCTCCTATATGAAAGTCACATGTTACATTGGATTATGCCATTTGATTGGGGATGTGACAGAGTCTCTCTTGAGCCTGGAGTTGTTTGAAGAACTCAGACATAAGGAGAGGCAACGTTGTGAACTCACATTTGGGAGTGTCTGGTTTTCTTGGTTTGAGTTTGATTGACTGGGTGTTCCAAAATGAGGATTCATTGGTTGGATTCTATAGACTAGAGATGGATAGGTTGAGGGTGCATAAGTGGTTGAAGGGTAGGCAGACACAGTGTGTGTTTGGTTGGATTTCTCATTTTGGCCTAGGTTGCTTACTACATTGATTTCTTCTTCTGTCCTGTCCTTCCTCCCTTACAGAGCCTTCCTATGGTTAGCTAAATGCGATTCCCCTATATATGGAGCCACATAGTCTACCAATTTTCCAATTTTTAGGCCCATCTCTAATTTCTCACCCATAGCAATGACCTATGCAAAATTTGTTAAGTTGGGGCTTAGTAGTTTGTCATAATATATATCCTGGAGGAAGCTAACAGAAAGCTCCACCATGTTCTTGTTGTCAATTGGTGGTTTTACCCGCGTCACTTTTTCTCTCCATCGTTGCGCATATTTAGGGAATGCCTTTGTCCTCTTCTTTTCCATACCTTGTAATTGGGACCTAGTAGGGGCTATATCGGTGTTGAAACAGTACTATATTAGAAAGGCATTAGCTAAATCCTTCCACCTTTGTATCGTGCTCTTGTCTAGTGTGGCGTACTGTCGTAATGCTGGTCAAATAAGGCTGTCGTGGAACACATGTATTAGCAACTTGTGATTTTTCACGTTCATCATTTTTCTTACATATATCTGCAAGTGAGTCTTTGGATGCCAGTTTTGGTGTATTTGTCAAACTCCGGGGTATGAACTTGGTTGGCATGTTTAGATCTTAGATCTGTGAACAGGAATAATTCCTCAAAGTCGCTCCCTCCATAGTCCTATATCCCCTAGATACTCTTCAACTATTCCTCTAAATAAGCCATCCAATCATTCACCGAGAACTCTTCTACCATCTATGCTTTCGGGGTTGGTGCTTATGGTGCTGAGAATCTGAAAGAAGAAACTCCTTATTGGTTTTCCTACGGAGGTGGGGGAGTGTGGTCCAGTACGACCTTTCCTTTTACCTAGGCCATTAATTTTGCCATGGTTCTTTTCTAAAGCTTTGAACCTCCTGTATGCCATTCCTTCCTCATTCTATTGACACGAAACATCCATTTCTCTTGCTTTTGAACAGGTGAGTATAGGATCTTGAGCAATGATTGGGTTTTTCTTCGAACGAGGAATTTTTCCAAGCTTAAAAATCGAAACAACATTAAAACAAAGATGAAACCAACGACCACACAAACATGACACATGCACAAAAAATTAGTACAAATACTTAGACATTCACATTTGGTAAGATTGAACCATGTCTCTAGTCCATTTTATAATTTTGTTGCTCATGCGGAGATTTCATCTCACGGGAGTCGTACTACTTTTATTATCTTGAATTAAAAATGAATTATATAACCCATAGATATTAGAGGTAATACAACTCAATCCTCATTACAAGGCAATTCTCTAGCATTTTGGGCCTAATACATATTCGCGGCCTCCTTGAAAAATTTCATGACGTCATATAAGAACACTCAAACTGTTTCATTGGCAGTTGTCAGGTACAGGCTGTTCCATAGACCTTCATCTCTTAGGTATATAACTCGAGCCATCCTTCTTGCTTGCCATAGTATAGGGTCCAACATGGTCAACCGGTCCCACATGGCATGATGGATTTCTGTTATGTACGTAATTTTGGTCATGGATTCACGTAGAAAAGTCTAATGCATCGCTAGCTGATCATTTGGACGTTGTATCCTAAAATCTATATACCATGTTCATGAACCCTATGCTACAATTGCTTGGTCTCCAAATCCTGCTTCCTCAATTCTTCCCTTAGGATTTGATTCAGATTTTCTAGTGCTCTTACCAGCTCTTCTCCTTTCTACCCCCCTCATATCCTTTTGGCTAACTCCTCATTCTCAGCATATAATTCCTTTTTCCTCATCCCGTGATTGCTCTTTTGCATTGTATCAATCACTTGTTGAAGTTCTTGTCGAGCTTGTGTCTTTTCCTCAAGTTGTTATTGCAATAGTTCATTTTCTACCTGTAATATCCCATGTTTCTTTTTTCAGTCTTTGCCTCTTGCGTTCCCCCTATTCTTATGCCACATTGGGCACCCAGTGGTGGTTAGTCGTGAGCCCTTCCCTTTTTCTAGGGATTTTTAGTGGTACCAAGATGCTTTGGCTTCCCTAAATTTCTCCATGTTGGCCCAATCTCCATAGAAAAATCGAAACTGTGCAAGTCTTGCTGTGTGCGGGATGAATTGATGCTAGCCCATCTGTTGGAGTACTAGGGAAGGAGCATAGCTGATGCATACTCTAGCCTTAAATAAAAGGACCAAATGGAACCGTCCACATCGAACTAATAATGATCTTGGGGGCATCCATGTTGCAACCCACATAACATATCCATTACTGAGTTGATTTATGACGTCTTCCCAACTCTGCCACTTGTGGTTCCACCATGCATGATGTGCAAATTCTGCTAAAAGGGATTTCGATCCTTCTGATATACCTCCTTGAAGATCTTGAGTTGGAATAGTGTGTGGCTAACTGATCAAATATATAGCAATTAAGTGCAACATTTGAGGGTCCTATTGCCCTTTGTGCAGTGAAAATTAAGTGTTATGAAAGTTTTTTCCAAGATAGCTGGAATTAGGTTGCCACCTCCTTTTGCAGCCTTGGCAAATACCATTGCGGCCCCACCATAAACTACATGAACTGTCGAGGTGAGCAACACGAGACCATAGATGGCCAACACTAGGATCTTTAATTTGAGCTAAGGATGATGATCATTTTAGATGGCTTCAAAATCTGCCTTCAAACTACCCTTCAGTCTTTCCCTTCTTTATAGAGCAATCAACCAAAAATTTAGTCTTGTATTCTAATAAGTTGGATAAGGCTCTAGCTTCAAACTATTTTAGGTTATGGATGCATACTCAATTTCAATCCATTAGCAAAATCCCCAGTAGTTCATTGCATTCCTCGATAAGGGGGACAAGATAAATGATCCCGAAGGTAAAACATCATTAGGCTAGATCCTAGTGAGGGCTTCCAATGATGTTTGCTTCACCTTAATTTTCTAGACATTTATAATTCTATCTTATTTAGCCCTAAAAAGCTTCTAATTTGATGTTGATAACATCTTCCAATACCTCAATTATCCTTCATCATCATTGTTTTGCACATAAAACCTGATAGCATTGGGGAGAGCACTATGTTAGTCTTGAGGCAGCACATCACCCTCCATAACTTGATTTCTCTCAAACTCCAAGGCCTCCTCTTTTAGGCTTTTCGTTTCATGAGGCATGGTGAATCTTAAATGTAAATACCTCACCTGCATACATATCACAACGGCAAATCATGCAAAAATTAGTTGAATGGAAAATACAAACATCACCAATGTCCTATCTAAATATGGTTGCAAAATTCATAGGTTTACCAATGCATGCCCACTATTCTAGGGTGAAATGGATATAAGGGTACTAGTGCAGAGTTTCGACTTTATGTTGAAGTTCAAAAGGCTACCAGACCATCCTTACTATCGTCGTTATTGGCTAGCACGGTCCCCAATCCTTAGTCATGAAAGACTCAAAGTGAAAAGGGTTCAATTTGGGTGAGGGATTTCATAAGACCTATGCGGAGGACTGTGCCTCACTAAGGTCTCACAACTATCTCTCTCCTAATTCTTGTAGGTAGGAGTCCAAGTGTAGAACACATGCAGTGTTAGTGATCAGTGTGTGTTGGAGCTATCATAGTTATCATAAAAGCAATAGGAGCGAGGCAACTCAATTTACACAACAATTTGTGTAACCAAACACACCACAAAACGACAACAAACATCACAAACTGAAAAAAAAACAGGACTGTTATAAGAGAACTACTCAACCAAAGCAAACAACAAACAAAAAGAAAACAACACATACAAGGAGCAGCTTGACTCTCAAAGTGTCCCTAGTGGAGTCACAAAGCTATTGACACCGGATTCTGTCTGGAGGAGAGACAAATTACAGTTGCATGGCGATCCCCAAACAAGAAAACCAAATTGAAAGACTCAAATAAGATAGCTCGAAAAATTGAAAAATAGAGTCGTCACCTGATTTTTTTTTAGAGGAAAACAAAAGGAAAAAACTCTAAAAGATCCAAAAATCACAGAAAAGGGTTGGGAGTACACTTGTGCTTAGAGAAGATGGTTGACCAACCATTCTAAGGGAGATCGGTCAACCAACACCCTATGAACACCCATTCTAAGAAGGGTTACCACTGAGTATATGTGTGCGTGTGTGCTTTAAATTTAAAAAAAAAAAAGGAAAAAAGAATCCCCTTTTCGACCTTCCAATGAAAAAGCATCATCTAAGAGTCCCAAACAATAGGGTTAGAAACCCTAACATGCTCTTGTTTGAAAAAAAGGTGGCAATAGAAAACCTTATAGTTCGAAATTTTAAAAAAAGTTGGAAAGGATGTATTAGAAAACCTTACAGTTCGATTGCAGATTTCAAAATTGACTTGTTTTGGGAAAGGATGGAGAAAGAGAAATTTGGTTTGCAATCAAATTTAAGATGATGCTTGACTTGACTAAAATTAAGGAAGTTGAAGATGGTTGGATCTGAAGACCGACCTTTTTAGAATGATGGATGCAACGGAAATTTGACTAGAACCAAATAAAAGGGGTTTGATTTTATTGGAATTGAAATCTATCAACTAAAATTGGGGATTAATGGTGATTGGATGGAAATTCGTTGACTGACATCGAGGATTAATGATTATTAGGATTGGAATCCGTTGATTGAAATCAGGGATTAATAATGATTGGAATTGAAACCTGTTGATTGAGATCAGGGATTAATGATGATTGAGATTGAAATATGTTGATTGAAATTAGGGATTAATGATGATTGGGATTAAAATATGATGACTAAAATCAGGGATTAATAATGATTGAAATCAGGGATTAATGATGATTGGGGTTGAAATTTAATCTGCAATCAATCAGAAAGGGGGAAGATTGGAAGAGGATATTTGATTAGATTTGAAATCCATCAAAACAGCAAAGTTTTTGAAAGCGGGAATCTTTTTTTATTTATTATTTTTAAAGAATTTTTGAAAAAAAAAAAAAGAAGAAGGAAAACTAGGATTTCATCATTCAGCCATGAAAGGAAATAATTTGAAATCAAATTGAAAAACTTTTTTTTGGAAAGGTGGCATTTTGAAACTAATGAGAGAATTTGAAGTTTATCCTTCGTGCTTCAATCCTATGGTGTAAGCACCTACTTCCATTCACCTATATAGGCTTAAGGAAGAGTATTCATACCGTGCCAAAGGAGAGAAGAGAGAAAAGCACCATATAATGGAATTCTCTCACCTGTCCCATTATAAGCTGGGGTGACATTATGAAGGTTAACAAGGAGATGTCGTACTTTGTAAGATGAATGAAATCAATGTAATTGAAAAGTCTATTTTTACCCGAATAGAATGAACGAACATGGTAACAGATTAATATTCAAGCGTAGTCACTAAACATGCATGCTATCTCAATTATATGAGCCTCTTTTTTGATTTCCAGTCGTAACCTAACATCCTTTGCCTTCTATCAACTCTTATTCTTTTCTTTGGGATGCCAATTTTCCTTTTTTTTTTTTCCCCCGGAAATTTAGAGATCTGTCTGCATTTTTTTTTTTTTTTTAAAATTTTGTAGCTATAAAAGAAAAAATAAAATACTTAATAATAATAGCAGTAATAATAATAATAATAATTGTAAATTATCATAGTAATAGTTAATTACAGTAATAGTAATAGTAATAATGTATATGATAGTAATAATAGAATAAGTACTATTAACAATAATATACTAAAACAGAAATAAATAAGTAATAATAAGTAATAGTATTAATATACTGTAATAATAATAAAAATAAATACTGATAATAATAAACCTAATAGATATTAATAATGCAAATAATAATAAAATATAGATATTATATGAATTTCAAACAATGATTTACCAGCAAAGTATAAGAACCCGAACTGTGATATATGAATTTAATTAAGAGAAGGGTAAAATGGTAAATTGAGCAGGCTTCGTCGACGAAGGT
This sequence comes from Malania oleifera, assembly GCF_029873635.1. Taxonomy (NCBI): domain Eukaryota; kingdom Viridiplantae; phylum Streptophyta; class Magnoliopsida; order Santalales; family Ximeniaceae; genus Malania; species Malania oleifera. The sequence continues at coordinate 78,063,247 of NC_080426.1, read as the reverse complement.
CTTATGTTGCTCGGCGACGTAGTGCAGAGTCTCGTCGACAAGGAGAAGCCGAGGGGTTTCGGGAATGCAATGAAGTGTAGGGTCTCGTCTAATAAAATAAAGAATAATTAAATTTAAAAAACAAAAAAAACAAAGACAGACCGTTCGACCGGTTAGATGATCTGGTTAACTGGTTCAATGGTTATCTTAGGACATGTGAAGAGAGAGGGACAGTCAACAGTTTTAATTAACCGGTTGACCAGTTTGGTCATGTTTTGAGAAGAAAAGAGGTATTGTTCATCGTCTCTCCTGCATGCACATGCGCGCTATGGTTTCTGCACAACCCCAGCTACCTGCTGTCTTTCCCCACAACGCTGCCTGCTGCCCTCACTTGCCGCTGTCATTGAGCTGCTGCCAGACAGGGTCACCGTGACCTCTTCAGCTGACCAAGACTGGAACAAAACCTCCCCACTATGGTTTTTCCTCTCTCAGCCCTATACGTATGCCATGGCCACTAGCTGCTGCGCCTGCTGCGGCCAGCTCACCATGCTCCACCTCCAGTCCACCCTGCCAGAGTTAACGAACTCCAACCATGCCAAAACCACAAAAACTGAGCACTTTCCTCTTCCCTCTCACTCTTCCCTTCTCTAGTTGTTTCTCTTTAAAATCTTACTTGATTCACAATAACAATATCTTGTTAAAAGAGATTCATGCATGCTTGCAGAAAGTCTATCATAATCCTTAAGTTGTAGACATGCAAAAGTATATACCTTTTACTAAAGTTATGTGGAGATTTTGATATGAGAATCCAATGAGAGGACCAATCCTTGCCACTAGAAAGAGTCTTCAAATGTGCAAAATCTCTCCCTCTCCCTTCCTTCCAAGCACGTATGCTCTCCTTTCTCACCCCCCCCCCCCCCCAAAGAGTGTATCTTGCCCCTCACCATAGCCTCCTATTTATAGACAAGGGGCTAGGGGTTAAAGATAATATAATTCCAAGAGTTCCCTTGGGAGTGAGGAAAATTGCTTCTTTGTCCCTTAGGGTGCTTGAAAACACTAAAGAGGCTAAACTTTACCAGGACAAGCTAGCCTAATTAGGATAAAGGTCTAGAACATCAAATGGATGCCCTAAGACGACTCCAAAATGCGAAGTAAAGCTACAAACCCCACAAAAAAGGGTTTAAAACCTCTTTTATGCATACTAAGCAAGACAAGCAAGACTCGATAAAAAATGGACATCGAAAAATATCAACAAAGGTAACAAAATGCCAAAAACCTAATTTAGAAGGGACTCAACTAGGAGTTCACTAGGATATCACACGTGTGGACTAACATGAAATTATTGATTGCCCGTTTATTGATCCAAGAAGCAAAAGTAACATGATGATGCTTTCCTAGTTGACAAGATTCACATTCTAAACTAAACAGAGGACTCAAACTACGAACCAAGTTCTTTAACTTGTCGAATGAGTGATGACCAAACCACCAACGAATATGAAGAGATGTCACTACAGCAGCGTGGGCAGTATATGAGGATAGCAAATTGAAGCTGTAAAGGTGATTGAACAACTTAAATATTTTGTTAGTTACTGGCAAACATAAGGTTATAAAGAATTTTAGAAATATACAGAACAGAAGGAAGAGACACAGAATTAGTGGGATTCACAGTCCCTATTGCACCAGATGTGGTAGTAGAGTGAGGCTAACATGGGGGTAGTAGAGTGAGGCTAACATGGGGTTAAGTGTCAGAATACTGGAGTTAGAGAAGAGACTAGGTATAACTCTCATAAATGAGCGGCAATAAAATCTATGACCCGAGGTCTATAAGAGGTATTCGACAGGCTTACCTTTTTGGGCAAGAGATGTTTGGTTAAACGCCTGATATTGGAGGAACCTAGAATATCTTCCTTTGGTAAAGACACAATAAAGTGCTCCTGAACTACAGAATCAATAGGTGTAGACTCAGTGGTTGCATTAACAACATGACCGACTTCCCATGGAGATCCCAGCATTGATCAATTGTATTACTGCCACATCTGCAATGAGTACACCTGCTGGTGTACCTCCACCATGCCCATCTCTACCACCACAATTTCCCAAACCTCCCAGGAGCCTCTATTACTATCAAGCTGACCATTGGAATACCTTGAGTAATGAAGGTAGATCTCTCAATACTAGAGTTCAGAGTGCCTGAACTCAGAGGAGCTAAAAGATTAGTGCCGGAAGCACATGAGAATAGTCATCTGCAATGGAAGGTGAACTCTGCTCTACCAAGAATCTGGGCTGAACTGGCTCAAACTCGTGTCCTGCCAAGACATGAGGACGTGTCATGCATTCTCTCTATTTTTGCATCTCACAAACATCAATTGTGATAGGTTGCAGTGTTGAACTATATTGAGCTCCTCATGAATGCCCTTCATATTGACAAAGTACTTGTAACTTTCTTATCCCCATGCTGTTGAAGTACCCTAGGAAGAAATCATACATCTGAGTCACATGACTCACATTAATATAATACAAAACTTTTACATAGTCCAAGATCTCTCCTTACCTGTATAAAGGTGCATACAATCCGCGCAATCTGAGTTTCCACAACTTCCACAGCACTGATACAATCAAGGCATCTTCCTGAACCTTAACTCCTTTTATTTGTCTAAACAAGGTCTAGATTGGAAGGCATGTTCAGACTTGCCTAAGCCTGTCAAATAAATTGCAACAGCCTTGGACTACTGTAAGTAATTATTTCCATTCAAATTCGTTGTGGTGATCTGTGGCAATGATAGGGGAACTTGAAACTTGGCTTTCATGGACTCCATTTGATGGAAGGGCACCAAACAAACAGCATCGGAAAACCAACACTACATCAATTGCTCTTCCATCACAAACAACGAACCAACTACACATCACAATCCACATGCACAAACATGGGCCAGAAATGACAGAGCCTTACTGGCTAATGCTTGTGCTAAGTACACAGTCTCAACTTAGCAGAACATCACAACCGAAGGGTGATGGGTGAGGTTGAACATCACAATAGACACAAAAACTTGCAAAGCATCCTGTTGGAATGGCTTACATAGTGAATCAGATAAAAACCAGCTCCAAGGAAGCTTCATGTGCCAGCATGAGGCATTGGAGCTGGTGGCCTGCAAACAGCATGTGAGGGCGCATGAGTTGGTCCCAGTGACGAGGCTTTGGGGGTTGGTCGATTAGAGGTGTCTGTCAGTGATTGTGGTATTGGTTTGCAAAGAAGACGCAGGAGTGGTCATACAAAACTGGTTGTGATGTCCAGTGAAGTTGACACGTTCTCCAGCAAAGCTGATTATTTTTTAATTTCTGGAACACCAGACAGAGAATCAGGCTTACGGGAGTGGGAGAGGCACAAGGGTGAGAGCTGATGGCAGCAGCAGTTTTGATGGCTATGTGGGGTTTAGGGACTCGGGTCTTTTGCTCTGATACCTTGTTGAAATATTGCAGTAACTGGTAAACGTACAGAACTGGTATGTCTCTTTTTTCTATTTTATAATATATATCGTGTGCAATAAATGATGTTTATGCAAGAGGTTCTCTGAAGAAAACTAGCAAAAACAAAATGAAGGAAAAGCAAAAGATACTAATAAAATCTAAATAAGAAAGCCCCATTTTGAACCCTTTGCATTGCAAGTAATTGAAATCCTACCTCACGCTTACTTTTTTTCACCTTGCTCGTAAGTCTTAGTGCCATCGAGTCAAAAGTTCTCATCCACCCATATCAGACAGCCATAAGCCCATATTATCGTTCAGTTATCGAGCTTCTAAATCCTTCCCGTTAATCTCACCACTGGAGAGACATGGTGGCAAAATACCATCCCTAATCCAATCACTCGTTTCTCTTTACCCATTCCATCATCCTTAAAAATAGAAACATCCTCTAAACCTTCAAGTGGAGTAGCCTGCACATTGGCAATATCACAAACTAGATAAGGAATCTGAAGATATCCATATTGCTCACGAACATCATCCAATAGCTCACAACCATCACAAACAAACTCACTATCATAATCATCTCATTATCAGACACATGGTCCTTTTTTTCTTTTTCTTTTTTTCTTTCCCCTCACTACCCTTCACCAGTCTACCTTTGAATCAATCACAGCTTCCTCAATACAAAAATTACATGAATATTCTCTTTGAACCTTTACTCATCTGAACATCAGAATTATTTTGATTTTTGTCAAGAGAGTTCATTGCTCCAAACTTTTCCTGCATAGCTGTCCAATCGGTGTTAACCTTAGGTCCTTAACAGACTTGGCCTTTTCATTCTAAACGAGCATCCAGAGGCTTATTTCCAAATTTATTTCCAGCACTAGAAATTCCTGTTCTCTTCTCCATATCTACATTTGACCCCATAGTGTCTCCTGTTCTCAATTCTTCACTAAGATTCTAACCATGGTTATCAAAATCCCGATCCGGATCATGCGATTCTACAATCTTACTATCCATACTTGCCTAATCATTCCAAATCTTAAGTAGAATCTTAATAAAGTAGGATCCTAGTAGGATCTTATCTGGATCGTTAGGATCTTAGGATTACAATCCTACTTGCGATAACGATCCAGATAAGATCCTACTTGCGATCCTATTGATTCTACTTTTGCAATCAAATATGGGTTTTCCCCATTTAGGATTTTAAAGAAAAAGGCCAAATATACATATTTTTATTTGCCCAAACACTTTACTTTTGCAACAGAGACAAAATTTGTCTAGTTGCCTCAAATGCATTAAAATTAGGGCAAAATAATGAGCATGTTCTAGGATTTGTTTGATCCAAGTCAAGAGAGCAGTTGAGCATCTCTTGAAAGCTCTCTGAGAGCTTAAAGTTCTTGATAGATGGATCCTTAGGTTGTCTATCACTATGCTTGGACTATTCCTTCTTCCAGCAACAGTAGAGGCCAGTTGAGAGCTTTGAGATCAGCAGAGAGCTTCAACAAATAGGGAGTTGCAGAGTGAGGTTGAGAGCTTAAAGTTGCAAGCCTGTTGCAGTTATGCATTAGCTTTGTAGTTTTTTTTTAACTTCCTTTCTCTTCTTTTTCTCTTATTATCGACAAGCTAGAGACATCTTTCTTCCCAAAGCGGAGAACATATATGTAGGACAAAAAGTAAGACCTAAGGAAGATCCTTGTTGGAAAATAATTAAGAGTTGGGTTAAGGAATTGTGGGGTTAAGCTAGTAGTTTATTATGTGTGTTTAGTATTAACTAATATAGGATTATGTGTATTTGGGGTTTATTTGTAATATTTGTGTAAAGTAGGGGTGCATTTGTAATGTAATGTAGTTTAGGGGCTTATGTGTAATTTCATGTGAAGAGGCTTTCTTATAAATAGTGTATGAAAGTCATGTTGTAGGCAATTGTTGATGAATTTGAATTGAAGTTGAACGTGAGTTCTCCCCCTGGTATCTCCTCTTTCGTCCCTTCCCATTCTCTTCTAATTTCTTCATGGCTGCTGAACCTTGATGCTGCCCCTGCATCAATATAGCTTTCTTTTTCCTCTTCTTTTCTTTGCGACTAACAAAATGTTCTCTTCTTCTTTTTTTCCTGCTTCTCCTTCTCTTCTTCTTATGGTCGGATGGCAAAACAGTAGAAACTGAGAAATTTACATCAGTTCATTGAATTAAGATTAGCAATTTCGTCTTCCTTCTTCTCATCCTTTCTTTTGCTTTTTCTTTTTAATTATAATTATAAAATAAATAAGCTAGAAACAGGCTACCCTTTGCAGAGAACTTTGCAGTTCAGGCTATTTATATTTTCTTTTTAGGGTCAAAATTGTTGAAGGAAAAACCTGCTAGGTGCCAGCTAGCAAGCTAGCTACATTTTTTAAATTTGTTTGAGTTCTTAAAGTTATTACCAAGTTTTTAGGATTATTTTATTGAGAATTGTCATAAAATGCCGAATATGTAAATTTTTAATTTACTTTACATTGTAAGTAGAATCTTGCGATCCACGATCTGATCCTATGATCCGATCCTGCAGACCCTCCAATGATCCTATGTAGGATCCTGATTCTAACAACCTTGATTCTAACTTTCCTGATCCTTAAGGGAGTTCCTAAGACCACCATCCAATAAAGAATAATTTCTGGAGGCTGCCTCAGCACAAATATTTCTCTTTCCAGATTGTGACTTGTATTTATTTGCCAAATAAAAAAAAGTAACCAGATCTATCAGCCAGCGTTGGAAGAAGACTTACCTTCCAAAGATTGCTGGCCTCGTAATCCACTTTAACCACCCAAATGAGACTTAGAAATCCTTTTAAAGAGTTACCTGTTGCCTGAGAAAAGAGAATCTCAAGTCACAAACTCTTCTCTGCCCCAACTGAACAGCATATACCTATTTGCAAGACATGAAGACCCCTCTGCTCCCAAATCTTTATCTTGGAACTGCCCTTTATGGTGGGCTTTAGCCCTACCTTTCTGCAATGTGCTTCTTGTGAATTTTACCAATGACTATATGCAAGTTGATTATTTAAAACTTCTGTTATTTGTTTTGTGCTTTCTCTGCAATTTAAATGATGATTGATGATTTATGATTTCCATAATCATTGTTCATATATTTATGTGAAATGTTGTACCTTGTGAATGATTATTGCACAGTTGAGGGGAACTGTGCCCATCAACCTATATGAATTAAGTCATGAACCCTTCAATTGACATCCCTAATTGGTTAGGCCTCCAATCTGTCTGAAAGGGATTTGCCATTTGTAGGAACCAAAACTGTTCAACGATTTTCTGCACCATATTTGTAGATTCTGCCAGGAGAAAGATCTTAACAGTTTCTGTCAACTTCTCGTGTCCAAGGGGATTATCCTGATCACCAAGAGAGAAGCCTTAGACAGGTTTATTACTTTTATCTTTTCCTCTCTTAAATCTTCTTTCCCCCATTGTCTCAACTCCCAGTTGTTCTCAGCCATTTGTACTGGAGATTCATTCTTTTATTTCCTTGAGCAGTGAAGTTACAGAAGATGAAGCTAGAAGCTTTATTGGTAAAACTGAACCCAAGTTTTGAGCGAGGACTCGAGTAGATCTGCTGTTTATTAAAATGGTTAGTTTTCTTGTTTTTAATCTCACTTTCTCATTTCCATTGTACATCTGCATAAACTCTTTATGAGGACCATATCTACTGAGTCATTCAAATTTTGCTTGTGAAAGTGTATTTTAACTTCAAAATTTTATTTGAACCTTACACTATTGCTGGATGAGCTTTGGTTATAAATTGTTCTCATGAAAAGCTATAGGGTATGAAATCTTATAAATTTTGATAATCTCTTAACTGATAATTAAAACATCAAATCTAATATTTTGACAGGATTCAGGATTTTTGCAAGATGCAATCTCTTGGAAATATTGCCACGTGTGCAGGTGTGAGTATGAGAGAGAGAGAGAGAGAGAGGTGGGGGCTATATCCATTTACTCATTTAAAACTTGCTTCCTTCACACCATCAATACATGTCTTGTAGAATCCAAGTTTTAGCAATCCCAGTGTCGAATTAAATGCATTAACCATATATTTGGAGAAGTTTTGAATTTGAATTTGTATTGGATTGCATAAAATATGATATAAAATTATATTAAAATTTGTCTAGATTTACCAAAATTGAAATTCAAGGTTTGAAATTCATACTCTCAAACACAACATAATTGCTTTTTATGTTCATTAAAAATTCCATTGTTAGCCAGATTATGAAAAATATGTTGAATACTAATTTGGAGCAATGACTTTGGCATTTGATGTGCATGAGAAGAATCATATGTATGTTAACATGATCCAACCAAATTATCAAAATGTGAATTTTATGCGTTCAATGAATTCTCATGTTCGCACTCTGTTCAAATCGCATGATATTAAGCTAGATAGGTTTTAGATATTGTGATTGAATATGACTTAAAATTGATCATGCACTATATCTATATAGGTTGAACTTTCAAGCTTATGGTCAAGATATTTTTATGATCTCATGTGGACTCTCTCTCTTTCTCTCTCTCTCATGCTATTACATTTTTCACGTTTCGCATGTGATTTAAGTGTAAAATATTGAAAATGTATTTTAGTTCTAAAACTATTTAATTTTATTAGTCAATATATTTACTTGAAAGGAATTACAAGTTGCTTATATGATTTCTAATTTAAGTTATATTTTTTTTAGAAGAAATTGACCATCTGTTATCATGGTGAAGTTTGTAAAAAATTAAGGCATTTAACACTAATTTATATTTAGTGTTTAGTAGTGTATCTAGGTGCATTTTTTTGCACTAATTAAAATGCAACATCTGTAATATATAGTGCTGATACAATATAGTCTGTTTAATGAAAATTTTAAAAATAAGGTCTAAGCCTTATTCATGTTTTATAAATCATCATTTGATTGAATCTGACAGAATTATCTTACAAGAACAAATATGATTATCTGGTGTGGTGCATGTATTATAAATAATTTGATATCAATTTTGTGACTAAAATTATAATGACCTGACCGGACAAGGTGAAGTTTTGATTATTTTGTATGAATTTTAAAGTCCTTGCAGGAACAAGTAATTTTTTTTATTTGCGTGGTTTGAGCTCTAGTATTCTATTCTTTTAGAGAGGTCTGTGCGTGTGCACGTGGACATGGTTGCTCAATGAAAATTTTTGTTGAAATTGAAAATTTTACTTTATTAGTTTTGAGTTCAATGAATTGGTTGTTCTAACTTGTGTAAATCTCAGTGGTGTTTAGGCCTCGTTTGGTTAAATTTGAATACAGTTTTCTGTGTTTGGAAACACTGGATGTCAAGAATGTACAAAATTCACGTTTGATTAAATATCTTATTTCAGAATCATATAGAAAAGCATCACTAAAAGATGCAAGCTTTTAGCAAATGATTTTAAAGTATTTCTTTTATTTTTGGAATAATAGTGAATTATTGTTAATAATAATAGTTATAAAAAATGTGTATGTCACCCCATCTTCCAACTTTTCCACCCCAATAGATGCATTGGTATCCATATTTTCCTATAAAAGGGCACCCTATCCCTCATATTTGAGACACATCTTTGCATACTTTATACACATTGTATGCTTGTATATTCACTTGTATGTTTAAAGTAAGTAAAGTATATAGAAAGAAAAAGAGAGATAAAGAGAAGTGAGATATCTTGTGAAAAGTTAGTTTTGATATTTTGTACAAAGTCAGTTCCAAATCAATCCTATAATTTCGCCTGTGATAGTGAAGTGTTTTATCCCATCTGCTTGTGAACTACGTAAATTTGTCTTGTTTTATTTAATTTTTTATTTATTTTGTTGCATCTTTTATAACACATTATCAGCACGAGATTCTAACCAACTAAGTTATTTCTTTAATTCTTATTTAATTTATTTATTTCTTATAAATTTTACTTCACAAGAATATAATATTCTTCGGAAGTTAAATCTCTCGAAAAGATAGTCCTCTTGAAGAGGCTATATATTTAAATCTTCCGTATATATATCTCTCAAAGAGATAGTCCTGAAAAAGATAATATATTTAAATTTCTTGTCTATATATTTTTAATCTTCTGAAGTGATAGTCTTCCCGAAGAGGTTATGTATTTAATTTTCAAAAGATATGGTAAATATCTATCTCCCGAAGATGGTATATTTTAACATCTCAAAGAGATGTTAAAATTCGACCTCTTGAAGAGGTGAAACGTTTATCCTCTAGATAAGGTAATATATTTAACCTCCGAAAGATATGGTAAATTATTACCCAATTTAATATTATAAATTAAATTCATATTCTTGAAGAGTACAAATTGAGAAAAATAAAATAATGTTCCTAAAGAAACATATTTAAGTACCCTAGAGGGGTAGAAATAATATTATATTATTATCTCAGTTTTATTTAAGTTTTATATTTTGTTTTCTCACTTGTCATATTATTGTTAATTTATTCAGATGTCAAACCTAAGTAAAATTGAATTTGTTCCCCTTGATATTAAAGGCAACAATTATTAATCATGAATTTTTTATGTTGATATCCATTTAAATGCAAAGAACTTGGGAAACATTATTTTAGATGGAAATACCGCATCTCGACAGGATCGTACAAACGTTATGATTTTCCTTCGTCATCATTTAAATGAATTAAATACTAAATATCTTACTGTTAAATACTCACTTATCCTATGGAAAAATTTAAATGATAGATTTGGCCACAAAAAATTTGTGATTTTATCAAAAACTTGATATGAATGATTGTACTTGAGGTTATAAGACTTCAAAACAGTCGGTGAATATAACTCAGCTCTGCATAAGATTAACTTTAAGTTAAAATTATGTAATGAAAAATTACTAATGAAGACATGCTAGAAAAAACTTTTACTACTTTCCATTCCACTAATGTGCTCCTGCAGCAGTAATATAGGAAGAGGAAATTTACTAAATTTTCTGAACTTAAATCATATATTCTTGTTACTAAGCAAAATAATGAGCTTTTGATGAAAAATCACCAAACTCATCCAACTGGTTCGACCTAATTTCTTGAAGTGAATATGAATGCATCTCATGATCGTGATTGTGGTCAAAATAATCACTGATATTAATGTGAAGTTACAATCCCCCATAAGAGGGATTGCCCCCAGAAATGGGTAAAGGATCAAAATCAGCGATCCAGGCAGCATGGAGTTGAATGTTACAGATGCAGAGAAAAATGTCATTGGTTGCGTACCTATCGTATGCCTAGACACTTGGTAGATCTATACCAAGCGTTTATAAAAGAAAAATAAAAGAGTAAAAAGATTGAAACAAATTTTGCTAATAATATTGTTCCAATAAATCTTTAGATTAGACCATCCAACTCTGTTTATCTCGATGTTGTTGATTTCCTTATAAATTAAGATGAAAATAATGATGTAATATTTAAGATATATTGTAAGTGATGTTGTATTTTGATTTTAATAAATGAATTATCGTATTTATTGTTGATATAGTCAATTATAATAATATGTTTTTAAAATATGTGTTGTAGTGTGAATTGTCTTAAAGCTTTGATCGATCCTAAGATGTCTTTGGAGGAAGTTTGTTTAACTGATAATGTTACAACACACAAATATTTTCATTACTTGAATATATCTTCAATATATGTTAATACAATATTTAGTTCTGCAAATTTATTTGAAGGTTTGGAAGAGTTGATATAAAGTTACCCAACGGTACTTGTCGACACCCTAATTTTTTTTGGAAAAACTCGGCACATAAAGTCAATTTCAAATCTCGGGAACAGGAGGACCATGTTTGGAAAATTTGATGTTCCTAACAAAGTCTTGGTGTTTCAATCGAGTACCGGGGTTCTTAATTGTATCTCAATGAATTTTAATGGAGTCCCGGCATTTTAATTGAATTCCGGTGAATTTTTGAATCCTGGTGAATTTTAATCGAGTCCCAATATTTTAACAAGAGTTTCGGTATTTTTTCATCGGGTACGGGTCCCCCGGCGTTCGGAAATTAAGTCTTTTTGAAACAATTGGAAAAAGAGAAATGCATAAAATACAAAAGAAAACTACCAAGCAAAAAAACAAATAAAACAAATAAAATGCCACGAAATAAAAATGAAAAATGGAGTCACATTCCTCTCTTAGCATATTACCCCGCGGGAATAAAGGAACAAGCAGGCAACTGTTGGAGAATGAGGCAGTTCTGGCGCCAAATCTCACCACCAGACTCCTATAAGAGGAGTCCCTGCGCAGAGCTAAGAGAGCGGGGAGTTCATCTTCATTCTTTTGATCTGGTTTCGTTTCTCACCTTTGATTCCGAGCATTGATCTCACTTCTGCTGCTGTGATCCGACGATGCTTCAATGATAATCAATATGCTCAAGCTCTCCTTGATTTAGGGTTCTTTTTCTTTGAGTTTCTATTCTCCTCATACCCACACAGAAACAAAAATCCGGTACTCTGTTTTTTTTTTGTTTGCCTCCGCATCTCCCATCTCGCTCACGGTGATCTCACACAGTAGCTTCCATCTCCCTCATGATCCCTCTGAAATCTCTCTCTCTCTCTCTCTCTTTGTTTGGTTGATTCGGATTGGAGAATGGTTTCTCTTCTCCTCGAAGCGATGCGTTTCCGGCGAATCTCCGAGCCTCCACAACCTCGATCGAGACCCACCGGAAGGCGCGACCTCAGGGTTTCTAGGGTTTCACGGTGTCGATCTATCATGTACAAAACAACAGCTTCACGATTCAGAGCTCTCAAGGGCCGTGCGGCTAATAGTGTGCCTGCTAGACTTGCGAGTTCAAGTGCTGTTGCTGCAAGGCCATCCTCTTCAGGGGGTTTTTTAAGCTGGTTGACTGGGGGACGGTCTCAGTCTCTTCCTCCCCTAGACTTCCCCTATCAGGGTGTTACACTGCCACCTCCACTACCCGATTATGTTGAACCAGGCAAAACCAAGATAACAACTCTACCTAATGGCGTCAAAGTGGCCTCAGAGACATCAGCGAAACCCACAACATCAATTGCGTTACATGTTAATTGTGGCTCAATGTACGAGACACCAGTCTCGTTGGGTGCTTCGCACCTGCTTGAACGCTTGGCTTTTAAGACCACTACAAACAGGAGTCACTTGCGCATTGTTTGGGAGGTGGAGGTAATTGGTGACAATGTCACATCCTCAGCTTCTCAGTAGCAGATGGGTTACTACTTTGATGCCTTGAAGACTTATGTTCCTGAAATGGTAGAGCTACTTATTGACTGTGTGAGGAATCCTGCATTCTTGGATTGGGAGGTCAATGAACAGCTGCAGAACGTTAAGGCTCAGATTGCAGAAGCTTCCAACAACCCTGAATGCTCGCTCATGGAAGTAATTCACTCTGCTGGATATTCTAGTGCACTGGCGATTCCTTTGTTAGCCCCTGAATCTGCTTTAAGTAGATTGAATGGTACAATTTTGGAGGAATTTGTTGCTGAAAATTATACGGCTCCTCGGATGGTACTTTCAGCTTCTGGTGTTGAGCAGGAGGAACTGTCATCCATTGCTAAACCGCTTCTATCTGACCTACCCAAAGTGCCTTCCCAAGAGGAGCCAAAGTCTTGTGTACATTGGAGGCGATTACAGATGTCAAGCTGATACAGGGAAAACATATTTTGCTCTTGCATTTGGAGTTCCTAGTGGTTGGTGTAACATAAAGGAAGTTGAGACTTTAACCGTTCTTTAGATGCTGATGGGAGGAGGGGGTTCTTTTTCTGCTGGTAGTCCTATTAAAGGGACGTACTCACGGCTGTATCTTCGCGTCTTAAATGAGCATCAAGAATATAATTCATTTTCTGCATTCAACAGTATCTATAACGATACAGGCATTTTTGGAGTTCTAGCTTGTACTACCCCTGATTTTGTTCCCAAAGCCATTGAAATAGCAGCTAAAGAACTTATTGCAGTAACAAAACCTGGAGAAGTTGATCAGGTACAGATCAATCGTGCAAAACAGTCAACAAAGTCTGCCATTCTGATGAATCTCGAGTCCAGAACTGTTGCATCTGAAGATATAGGTAGACAAATTTTGACATATGGAGAAAGGAAACCTGTGGAGCATTTCTTGGAGGCTGTAGATGCAGTTACGTCAAAGGATATTGCCTCAATTGCACAGAAACTCTTTTCTTCTCCTGTCACAATGGAGATGCGCTAAACTTGCCAAACTATGATTCAGTCAGCAGGATGTTTTCTTCAAAGTAAAACTGCTTCCTCGTTGAAATTGAGCTGGCACATGCTCATTCACCCATGCACTAACTCTCTCTCACACACTTACACACACACCCACATATACATCACCCATGCACTAACTCTCTCTAACACATTTACACACACACCCACATGTACATCACCCATGCACCCACTCATATTCACCTGCCTGTGGACACTTTGATGCACGCACTGTTACACATACTAAAACACACGCTCAAATACCCACTCACGTGCACATCACACACGCTCATGCATGCACACATTCATGCACATGCTCATTCATGCATGCATGCGCGTTCACACACGTGCTCATCCACGCATGCACATGATCATGCATTCATGCTCACACATGTATCATGCATCATCCTTGCACTCTAATGTACACCTGAACACACATAGCCCACGCGTAAGGCAACGCGTGTTGATTCTTGGTCTCGACCAGGACCTTAAATTGGTTTTTCCCCGAACTGGTCAACGTTTCACTGGTTCATCATTTTAGGAACCGGTTCACGTCGGTTCTCTCCATCTCACTTGTATATTATTTAGATATATAGAAAATTCACAAAAATCATAAAATTTCCAAAAAGTCCCAAAAATATTTTCATACTTTGATTTTTATGGTTTTATTCAATGCTATTTTGAAGTTCGGGAAAATCACAAAAAAAAAAAATGTTTTCACACTTAGAAAAAATCACAAAAATATTTTTTAGGCACAGAAAATCATTTTTATCCCGAACAAAAGTCCAAAAACCTCCCAGAATAGTATTTTCGTACTTAGAAAAACTTACAATTTTCAAAACCCTCAGGAGCGTATTTTGTGTCATATTTTTTATTTTCCTTCCCGATGATTGCAACCAAGGGCACGGACTCTTTGGAGTACTGAATTGCCCCGGTTTTGAGGGAATACCTATATAGTATTTTCATCCTTTCGATTTTTGAAAGAGAGTAATCTTGACAGGCTTATTAGATTTATTTTTGGGATAATTTTTGGTTAATCTAGTACCATTCATAAGAGTGGGCGCGTAGGAGGCAAATACATTGGCATCCTAAAGGTTAACTGCATAATGAATCATTATGTGGGCATACCAAAGGTTACCTATTATCTAGATAGTCATCCACATAAATATATATGTTTTACAACACTTCCTATTGAATGACTATACATTACGAATATGTCCTTAAGTTGTCGCATTCCAATGTTATGTACATGCTTTTTAAAAATTGAAGTTGGCAATGCTTTTGTAAATATATTTGTTGAGTTGTCACTTGAACGAATTTTGCAAATGTCAACATCTCTTTTTTTCAAAAGTTCATTAGTGTAAAAATTTTTTTGTGAAATATATTTAGTTCTATCACCTTTTATGTATCCACCTTTGTTTTGTGCAATATATGCTGCATTGTCCTCATACAATATTGTTGGCGTGTCATTCTCTATTTTATCAAGTTTATATTGTATGATCTAGTAAATAAAAAGTAAAATTTAAGAAATAGGAAAGATAACAAAATATTACCAAGCATATTATATGTAAAAAATTTTAATAAAAAAAAATTACATAAGTTAATTTTTTCAAAGTAATATAAACATGAAGATAATTTAATAGTAGGCATTTTCATCCCCAATCAAATGACCAATAAAAAAAAAATTAGAAACATCAAAATCAACATCCAAAGGAGACTCGTACTCAGCATTAATGGGGTCAGACAAATTCACTTCAGTATTTTTCCCTTTTCCTTTTAACGATGCCTTGTAAAGATCAACTAGGTGTTTAGGAGTGTGACATATTCAAGACCAATGACCTTTTGTTCCACACCTATAGCAAATATTGTCATTATCTTGCACTTTGTTATTTTGTTCAGAGCTTTCTTTATTCTTTGCCTATTTCCTTTGAGTCTTTAGAATAACTTTATTTTCAAACTTTGAAAGATGATTATCACGGGTCCAACAAATTTTCCTACCATGACCCCTTTTACCACTACGACCTCGTCCATGACCTTGAGAAAAAGTTATATTCATTTCAGGGAATGATGTTGAGCCAATTGGACGAGATTAATGATTTTTTAACAAAAACTTATTATTTTATTCAGCCACAAGTAAACAAGAAATTAGTTTAGAATATTTGTAAATCTACACTCTCGATATTACTGCTGCAGGAGCACGTTCGAGGCATGAAAAGTCGAATATGTTTTTTCTAACATATCATCATCGATAATTTTTTCTCCACATAACTTCAATTGAGAGCTAATTTTGAATAGGGCTGAATTATATTCACTTACAGTTTTAAAATCTTGCAGTCGTAAGTGTATCCAATTATATTGAACTTTTGGAAGAATTACTGTTTTTTGGTATTCATATCTTTCCTTTAAGTTGTTCTAAAGGACTAATGGATCCTTAATAGTAAGGTACTCAATTTTCAATTGTAAATGATGTCGAAGGAAAATCATTACCTTTGCGCGATCCTGCAGGGATGCTTAATTTCGTTCTTCAATTGTACTTTCAAGATTCATAATATTAATGTGAATCTTAGCATCAAGTACCCATGAAAGATAATTTCTTCTAGAAATATCAAGGGCAACGAATTCAAACTTTGTGAGATTTGACATCATAAAGTCACTTTGAAAACAAATAAAAATTCAAAATTAAGTAAATATTAAATGGAAATGTTATTTTCACATATATCCCAACATAAAAATATTTAAGGACATGTACTCAAGATAAGAGATATAGTTAATATATAAATATAGTTTGACGAAAAACTAAAGTTACATAGATAACAAATGTTAAAGAAAACAAAATTCTATCTTAAAATAATACCAACGAAACTTGTTATATTATTAGAGACTTGATCGTGCTGATAACGTGTTGTAAATAAAATAAAAAAGGAAAAAGTTTGGAGTTATAAAAAGTTAACAGTCTAGTTCTTCAGGAGCTAGATGTTGTCAATCATCTTATTATATCATTTTGTTGTAAAATATGTTCTTATATGGGTAAATATATTGGCATTCTAAAGGTTAACCACATAATGAACCATAATGTGGGCATACCAAAGATATAACCTATTATCTAGATAATCATTCACATAAATATACATGTTTTACAATAATCTTCTTATTTTTCAAAATTTATAAAATATAATTTTGAAATCTTAGATTTTGGGACTTGAATTTGAGTTTGTATGGATTTACATGAAATTGTATGCATAATCCACAAAAATTAAAATTCAAGACACTCATGTGCAAAGTAAGAATTAGAAATCTAAAAAAATAATCATAATCCACAAAAATTAAAATTCAAGACCCTTTCATGTGCAAAGTAAGAATTAGAAATCTAAAAAAAAAAAAAAATGTAAAGATGTTTTCCAAGTTTTTAATGTAAATTTGAAAAATTGAAAAGTAAGGCGACATTTTTGTAATTATTTTAAAAATTAAAAGTAAAATTATTTTTACAAGTAAATAGTATCAAAATTGCTTATTGTTTGTTTATTTTATAAAAAAGTTGTAAAAAAAAATTAACTAACTTTTAACACATGAATTTTTTAAAAAAATAAAATTTAAAATTTAAAATATTTTTCACAAATAAGCAATCCCTAATTGTTGATAATTCTTTTTTTTTTTCCTCTTGAGATTGGTTGTGATTTGATATATTATTTTTGAACAATTGAATCTTAGCAACATGTTCACACACACATTTATGTATATTGTTTGGTTCTATACTTATTTTAACGCATAAGGAAATTTGAGGGATTTGGAATATTTTCTAAGGATAAAATCTAGCAACACCCTATGAGTGTTTTGAAATATGATACTCCACATTATGGGTTTGTGAAAACTACCAGCACCCCCCGGCCAAAAATTTTAATTTTATGGATAAAAAGAATCTTCCGTTAGTCAATAATTGGTTAAATGATCACTAAATTTGGGAAAATGAATTTTATCCTTAACAACATGACATTTTAACCCATTCATTTAATTATGATAAAAATTAATTAGGGAAAAAATAATATTAATCTAATAAATTAAATTAAGAAATTAGTTAGTTAAGTATAATATTTTGAAAATCAAACTACTAAATGAATTGGACACCTAATTGGTTTTCAAGTTAACAAGTCTAACTAATTCAAGTGAACCAACAAAATAAATATGATAACATAATTGTTTTACTTCAAATTTTTTTAAAATATATCAAAATAAAAATATATGAAAATAAACCTATGAATAATACTAATAAATTATAAAAATACTTGATTATTGTAACACTTGAGCGTCATTATTATATACAATTTTCAAATGACTAAATATATTATAAAAATAAATACATAATAGTTTAATATTTTTATATTGTAATAACTTATCAGTGTTTGAAAAAACGTAAACTAAAAATAAGCTTATACTTCATAAATTAAAATTATAATACTGAATGTTATTCTTTTTGTGTCTAAAATATAAATAATTAAAAAATAGATTCAAATTTATGTTATTTTATTGACCTTGGTTTGAGCCAATTTCTCAAACTTAGTTGGTTGATCTGTTTTTCCAATTTTATTATGTTGTTATGTTATGAAATTTGGCTGGCCTAGATCAATTTATAATGACCATGAAATGTATTTTCTATTTGACCTAAATGTAATTCAAATTTTTAAGAGTTTAAAGTGCATTGCCACTTTCTTGAATTGTACAATATCACTTATTTTATGGTGAATAAATTGTAATATTTATACATTTATCAATCACATTAAAATTACCATCACTTTCTTTGCTTGTTTAGTACATTTAGAACGCAATACACACACCTAGAATTGAAAATTTGTTGGTTGGTGGAACCAGGAATGGGCTCACTTCTCACCTACTCTATTTGAAGGTAAGGATGGGGACATTGGCAAGATTATATAAGCTGCGGCAACCATCTACTCTGTGTGGAAGACTAGAATTATGCTCTTTATGCAAAAAATTTACAGGATCCAGAAGAGATAACATAGAAGATTGTTCAAGATGTGAAACTAAGGATGATCTGTATAATCTTTATGCAAAAAGTTTAGAGAACCAGAGAAGAGAACATAGAAGATTGTTCAAGATGTGAAACTAAGAATGATTTGTATGCTCTTTATGCAAAAAGTTTATAGAACCTAGAGGAGAGAACATAGAAGATTATGATATGTATGCTCTTTATGCAAAAAGTTTACAAAACCTAGAGGAGAGAACATAGAAGATTGTTCAAGATGTGAAACTAAGGATGATCTTTATGCTCTTTATACAAAAAGTTTACAAAATCCAGAGGAGATAACCTAGAAGGTTGTTCAAGATATGAAACTTGAGCCATAGGCTACTGTTTTGTATATGTTTTCCTTCTCAAGTTCTTGAAATTACAAGAAGTAATTATTCGTTCTTGTATTTGATTCCCTGAAAGGGTAGTTGAACAAAGATTAAGGTTAGAAACGAAGGTCTCAGAAAATCAATTTGATTTTATGCCTGGGAAATCTACCACAGAAGTTATTTATTTTTTAAGAAGATTAATGGAAAAGTTTAGAGAAAAGAAGAGAGATTTGCATATGATTTTTATTGACCTTAAGAAAGCATATGATAGGATACCTAGGAAAGTTTTATGGTGGGTTTTAGAAAAAAGGGGTGTATGTAGTAGGTATATCGATGTCATTAAGGATGTGCACGATGGAGTAATGACTAGTGTAAGGATTATAGATGGAGAAACTAGAGAATTTCTTATCACCATAGGTGTACATTAAGGATTTACTTTGAACCTTCATTTTTTTTTTTTAGTGATGGACCAGCTGACTAAGAGCATTCAAAATGAGGTTCCATGGTATATGTTGTTTGCAAATGATATTATATTAATTGATGAAACTAGGGGTTGACTGCTGAGTAGAGGCTGAGTTAGAATTATGGAGAGAAGCTTTAGAATCTAGAAACTTTAGGATAAGTAGAAATAAGATAGAATATATAAAATGTAATTTTAGTAATGAAAGGAGGAATATTGGGAACAAAGTTAAACTTGATGATGAAGAAATAAATAACACTTATACATTTCGATACCTTGGATCTATTATGCATGCTGAAGGAGAAAATGAAGATGATGTAATGCATAGAGTTAAAACAGGTTGGGTAAAATGGAGAAGTACTTCAAGTGTGCTCTGTGATCGTAGAATATCCTTAAAATTGAAAGGGAAGTTTTATAGGACAGTTATAAGACCAGCAATGTTATATGGATTGGAATGTTGGGTGACAAATAAACATAATATTCAAAAAGTAAAAGTTATCGAGATGAGAATGCTTAGATGAATGAGTGGTATAATATTGAAAGATAAATTAAGGAATGAACATATTCGTGGTAAGTTAGGTGCAGCTCCTATAGAAGATAAGATAAGAGAGGGACGATTCAGATGATATAGACACTTGCAACGTAGGCCACATAGTGCACCTATGAGGAAGAGTGACTTAGTTACTATGGAGGGCAATAGAAGGGGTAGGGGTAGACCTAAAATAACTTGAGAGGAGATAGTGAGTAAGGATTTAATATCCTTAAATCTATCAAAAGAAATGGTCAATGATCGCATAAATTGGCGAAAAAGGATTTATATAGTTGACCCCTACCTAGTGGGACTAAGGCTTGGTTTTTGTTGTTGTATTTGATTCCCTAATGCTAAGAAAATATCTCTTATCCTTTTTAAAAAAAAAATAATAATTGTTGAATAAAATTTAGGAAAATTTACATAAACCATTGTTGTGGTTTCACCAAAATTTAGTCTATAATTTTATTGTGTACTAAACCCTTATATGGTTTTCAAAACTATGGAAAATTATAAAGTCATTAGTTTTCTTGATGAAAATAAATATATAAATGAAAATGCTATTTTAATGGGAAAATGCCTTAAATGATAACACTCTTTTTCTTTAAATTTCTAAATAACAACCAAATTGTTTATTATTGTTTCCATTAGTATTAGATATAAAGTCTTGATATGTACCTTAAGGCCTATGAAAATACTATATACATTAACTCTACTTGTGATGCACTTAATGTCCTAATTTTTTCATACACAGTTAGTCCCAAGCCCGAGTAAAGGAGGAGGGTTGCGTTAGGTAGCTGACAGCCAGCGTAAAATTTGTCAGATCACTATGATATCAATCCTTACCGAATATTTGCTAAGGTGGCCCCTACGAGCGACGTGTTGCACTTGAACCACCTGGGTGTAGCGAAAAGTGGGCGAGAGGGGGCTAGGTCGTCGCCTCAAAATGACGCGCCGTGTCGGCGCCCGGGTACGGTGTCAAATATGCAAGAGTTCCTGCATCATTCTGAACGTGGGCAAGTAAAGACGTTAGTTCAGGAAACTAGGATTAGATTAGCAACTTGGAATATAGGGACACTTACCGGTAAAAGCATGAAAATTGTGGATACAATGATTAGAAGAAGAATTAATATAATTTGCCTTCAAGAAACTAAGTGGGTAGGGGAGAAAACTAGAGAAATTGATAAATCAGAATTTAAACTTTGGTACACTCGAAAAGAAAAACATGAGAATGGAGTAGGTATTATTATAGACAAAAACTTAAAAGATAGCATTGTGGATGTAACAAAAGTAAGGGATAGAATTATAAAAATAAAGATGGTATTAGGACAAGAGATAATAAATATCATTAGTGTTTATGCTCCTCAAGTTGGCTTAGCAAAAAATCATAAGAGACGATTTTAGGAAGATATGGATAGTATTATACAAGGCGTACCAAGGACTGAGAAAATATTTATAGGAGGAGATCTGAATGGACACGTTAGAAGAGATAATAAAAATTATGAGAGGATACATAAAGGATATGAATATGGAAACAAAAATGAGTTTGGGGAGATGATCTTAGACTTTTCTATGTCATATGATTTTAGCATAATGAATACTTGCTTTAAGAAGAGAGAAGAACACTTAATAACCTTTAAAAGTGGACAAAATAGAAGTCTAATAGATTTTTTTTTTTAACTAGGAGGGTAGATCGTTTATCATGCATGGATTGTAAAGTTATTCCAGGTGAAAACATAACTACACAACATAGAGTCTTAGTGTTAGATATATGTATTAAAAAATGGAAGAAAAAGGCTAACATAAACCATTGTAGGAGAATTAGATTGTGGAACCTAAAAGGAGAAAATATAATAAAATTTAAAGATAAAATGATCAAAGATGGGGATTGGACCATAGAGGATGAGATAGATACAAATACTCTTTGGAATAGATTAGTTAGCTCTATTAAAAAAATAGCAAAAGAGATTTTAGGTGAATCAATGGGAAGATTCTCGAATAGCAAAGAGAGTTGGTGATGGAATAAATATGTACAAAAAATCATAAAGATAAAAAGAATTTGGTATAAAACATAACAAAAATGTAGAAACAGAGATAACTTTGAAAAATATAAGAAGGCAAGAAAAGATGCAAAAAGGGTCATTAGTGAAGCTAAATATAGATCTTTTAATAGTTTGTATGATAGATTAGGTACAAAAGAAGGGGAAAGAGATATATTTAAACTTTTTAAAGTTAGAGAAAGGAAGAACAAGTACTTAGGAAATGTAAAATGTATAAAAAGTGAGGATGATATTGTCTCGATTAAGGACGAAGATATTAAAGAAAGATGGCGAAGGTACTTTAGTAAGTTATTTAACGAAAACCAAATAGAAGACTTAAACTTAGAATTTTCAAATGAGGAAACAAAATTAGAGTTAACAAAGTTAAGTTTGCACTAAAAAAGATGAAAAATGGGAAAGTCATGGGATGAGATAACATCCCAATTGAAGTTTGGAAATGCTTGGGTGATAACGGAATTATATGGTTAACTAATTTATTTAATACAATTGTAAAAATTAAGAAAGTACCTAGGGAAGTTCAAAAATAAAGGAGATATTCAAAATTATAATAACTATCGTGAAATTAAACTTATGAGTCATACGATGAAATTATGGGAAAGGGTAGTTGAACAAAGATTAAGGTTAGAAACAAAGATCTCAGAAAATCAAATTGGTTTTATGCCTGGGAGATCTACCACAGAAGTTATTTATCTTTTAAGAAGTTTAATAAAAAAGTTTAGGGAAAAGAAAAGGGACTTGCATGTGATATTTATTGACCTTGAGAAAGCATATGATAGGATACCTAGGAAAGTTCTATGGTGGGTTTTGAAAAAAAAGGGTGTATGTTGTAGGTATACCGATGTCATTAAGGATATGTATGATGGAGTAATGATTAGTGTAAGGACTATAGATGGAGAAACTAGAGAATTTCCAATTACCATAGGTCTACATCAAGGATTCGCTTTGAGTCCTTATCTTTTTGCTTTAGTGATGGACCGATTGACTAGGAGTTTCAAAAGGAGGTTCCATGATGTATGTTGTTTGCAGATGATATTGTATTAATTGATGAAATTAGGGACGAAGTAGAGGCTGAGTTAGAATTATAGAAAGAAGCTTTGGAATCTAGAGGCTTTAAGATAATTAGAAATAAAATAAAATATATGAAATGTAATTTTAGTAATGATAGGAGGAATATTGGAGACAAAGTTAAACTTGATGATGAAGATATAAATAACACTTGTAGATTTCGATACCTTAATTCTATTATGCAAGCTGAAGGAGAAATTGAAGATGATGTAATGCATAGAGTTAAAGCAGGTTGTGTTAAATGGAGAAGTGTTTCAAGTGTGTTATGTGATCGTAGGATACCCTTAAAATTGAAAGGAAAGTTTTATAGGACAGCTATAGGACCAACTATGTTATATGGATCAGAATGTTGGGTGACGAAGAAACATAATATCCAAAAAATAAAAATTACCGAGATGAGAATACTTAGATGGATAAGTGGTAGAACATTGAAAGATAAATTAAGGAATGAACATATTCGTGGTAAGTTAGGTGTAGCTCCTAGAGAAGATAAGATAAGGGAGGGACGACTCAGATGGTATTGACACTTGCAACGTAGGCCACATAGTACACTTGTGAGGAAGAGTGACTTAGTTACTGTGGGGGGGGGGGGCAGTAGAAGGGGTAGGGGTTGACGTAGAATAACTTGGGAGG
This sequence comes from Malania oleifera, assembly GCF_029873635.1. Classification (NCBI taxonomy): domain Eukaryota; kingdom Viridiplantae; phylum Streptophyta; class Magnoliopsida; order Santalales; family Ximeniaceae; genus Malania; species Malania oleifera. The sequence continues at coordinate 78,039,495 of NC_080426.1, read as the reverse complement.
AGATAGTGAATAAGGATTTAATATACTTGAATCTATCAAAAGAAATGGTCCATGATCGCATAAATTGGCGAAAAAGGATTCATATAGCCGACCCCACTTAGTGGGACTAAGGCTTAGTTTTGGTTTGGTTGGATGATATAAAATTAAAATAAGAATTCAATTATATTTATTTTAGTGACTAATATCCATAATTTTCTAATAAACCTAAAAAAAGGGATTGTTCAGTATTCCAACCACAACACAACAGTTAAATAACGGTTATAATGTTGAAACCGTCGATATACAAAAACAACGTTGAACATGTGGGAAGTGGCAAAATTTGCACTACCCTTGTTCACACTTGTTGGTTGTGTGTGGATTGAGGAGAGTGGGTACGGTTTCACGATGATGAAGTATTACGCCACATATACAATGGACTTCATTCCCGTTTTGCATAAAGATTATTTGACAGATCTATTAACTCTAATGTTGTATCAGAACCAACATTTGTTTAACATAAAGGTTGTCTGAAGAGCTTGCACTTGCATAACAAGATGGACTAGCGAGAGGATAGGAAGAAAATGAGGAGCAATGTTCGCCACGAAGAAGGTTACAACTATTATCTGTGTCCAATGAGGGTTGCAGGTCACGATGGAGTTGCAGCCCTTGCATTGATGCAAAGTTCATGTATTCTTTATTTATATAGTTTTTTGTTTATTTTTATACATAATATTATCATAATGTATGCATTCCATTTGTAACACCTGTTAATACTATGTAATAATCTCAATGATGTACTATTTTTTGATAATAATGGAACAATAACCCTCTTCCATGGACGTAGGCTTTATAGCCAAACCATGTAAATTTGTTCCTTGTTGGAATTCTACAATGATGAATGACATTAATATCGGTACATTACGATCTGAATATGAAATTATTTTATATTTCTCATCGAATCTCAAAAGAAAAATGACGATGTCCTTTGGCCAAATTTATTGAAATGTGTTGTGAACATAAAAACAAGCAATGTGCTCTACTCTAGAATTTTCAAAATCCACTGCTAATGAGGAGGTAAAAAAGTTTGTTTAAAAAAGAATATAAACTGCCATGAAGTAGTAGAATTTGATTTGGTCCTATACGCTTACTTTTACTTAAACATGCATCTGGTTGTGTAAGGAAACAAAATTGCTTCATCTCCATATGCTACTAAGACCGATTTGGGTGAATATAATTAACCTCCTAACTATTATATCAACTGAAGTAGCTAATTACCAACCTAAGTGTAGTGAATCTCAAGTATTTACCTTTATGTGCATGCAATTAACTTCCTGCTTATCGTGCTAGCTGAGGTAGCTATTTACCCGCCTATATTTGCCTTACGTCAAGTATGAAACTTGAAGAAATAGATAACTAATTTTTATTATTTATTTGAATATAATTATGACTTATTTTATTAATTATTTCAATTTATGCATTATTACTTATCTTCATTAATATATTTGTTTAAGTAACTACATGTTTCCTTTTCTATATTTTTTTACAACATGGAGCCCAATCCAATTAATCCATGTATACTGAAGTTGGGGGCACTCCGTCCACCGTACAAGGCTTGGGAGGAGAATCATTTTGGCGCCTTCAAATCTCATCAGTGTGCTTGGACTTTAGAGTCTAGTCAGCATGTCGATCCGAGGATCACTCCATTGATCCGTCGAGTGTGTTTTACCCATTATACCATATCCAATACATGCAGTTGGACCATCATCTCATCAATGAACTTATTAAGCATTGGAAATCAAAGACCCACACGTTTCACTTGCCATGCAACGAGGCAATAGTGACATTGCAAGATCTTGCCATGATCTACGGACTACCTATTGATGGGGAAGTAGTTAGAACCACCATGAAGCAAACATGGGACACACTTTGCTAGAGCTCCTTGGTGTTGTCCATCGACAGGTTGGAGTGAATTGTATGGATCCTGACTATTGATGATGTGGATGGACAAATAGTTACCATGGCTATCGACTAATAAATCTAAGGAGAGTGTCATACAACGTGCCCACCATACATCTTGCACCGCATATATGGCTTGATGTTTGTCAACAAGTCATAATACTATGCATCCTTGATGTTCTTGCCTCTCCTCGAGGACTTGGATTCAACATTGATGTACAACTTAGGTAATGCCGCACTAGCCTTATTATATAAGAGTTGTGTCGTGTTGGTCGAGGGAGGGTGTACTCACTAGGGGGACCCTTGATCCTTCTACAGGTCTAGGCATATGAGTGAATTCCCCTTCTTACTCTGATTTGACTCGATCGACCACATCTTTCAGTTGATGAAATTGATCCACCCTACCCACTTACTATGAGGTTAGTGTTTATTTTAATTGTTATACATTTTAAATTTAATTTTTTTTATTCAAATAGTCGTATAACAATCACTTATATGCAATTTATGTCAATATGTTATAGGTGGTGAGATTCATTCCATGCTCCTCACGGCTCATGCATATGTTATAGTCATACCAATATGACACAAACATGATGCATGTGGATCAAGTACCCCCCTTTTTATTACCATTCTTACCGATACAATGTGAATTGTTTATGTGGATTATTGTTCTTATGTGCCTGATGTCTTTCGCAGTTTATATGAATGTCGTACAAACCAGACATCTACAAGGAGCTCCCTCCCATTAGCGTTAGTGGGTCAAGGGCCTGGCTCGTCTACACTCCATTGCTATGTTTTCACATATTAAAGTGGCATCTATTGAACATAGTCTTGCAATAATTTGGGTTGAGACAATGGATCTCCAGTGCACCTAATATGGGGTACAACCCAAAGGGTGAGCATGCAAATCTCCATGAGCTAGATCAAATCGATCACATCAACACCAATTATATGACATTCTATTGTCATATCATTGGAAATTTGGGAACAACAATTGGACTATGTTGTACATATATTGATGGAGAACACCATATACTCTATGTGGGGACAAGAAATTATGCTCTCTATGCAAAAAAATTTATAGAATCCAGAGGAGAGAACATAGAAGATTGATAAAGATATGAAACTAAGAATGATATGTATGCTCTTTATGCAAAAAGTTTATAGAACCCAGAAGAGATAATCTAAAAGATTGTTTAAGATGTGAAACTAAGGATTTTTTTGTTTGCTCTTTATGCAAAAAGTTTATAGAACCCAGAGGAGATAACCTAGACGATTGTTCATGATGTGAAACTAAGGATGATTTGAGCCATATGCTATTGTTTTGTATATGTTTTTCTTCTCATGTTTTGGTAATTACAAGAAGCAATTATTCTTTCTTGTATTTGTTTCCCTAATGCTAATAAAATATCTCTTATCCTTTTCTTTTTTTTAAATAATAATTGTTAAATAAAATTTAAGAAAATTTACATAAACCCTTGTTGTGGTTTCACCAAAATTTAGTCTATAATTTTATTGTGAATGCCAACCCCTTATATGGTTTTCAAAACTATGAAAAATTAAACCCCATTAGTTTTCTTGATGGAAATAATATATAAATGAACTTGCTATTTTAACGAAAAAATGCCTTAAATGATAACAATCCTTTTCTTTAAAATTCTAAATAACAACCAAATTGTTTATTATTATTTCCATTATTATTAGATAAAGTCTTGATATGTACCTTAAGGCCTATGAAAATACTATATACATTAATTACTTGATACATGATATAAAATAAAAATAAAAATTCAATTATACTTATTTTAGTGACTAATCTCTATAATTTTCTAATAAACCTAAAAAAAGTGGGAGAATAATAATATAGTATTAATAAAAATTAATTAAGATATATTAACATCAATAAAAAAAAAAATATAGAGATTAGGGGGATAGATGACGCCCTCAACACTTGGATCCACCCTTGGCCCCTTTAGGTTCCATCCATGTGATTGGAAGATCCCAATTACTCTCATCTATTCCTTATATTAATTAACTACATGGGACATTTTTAGTACTTCAACACATTCGAGTAAACATGAGTTAACAATATTAACTTTTAATTGTTTTAAAAATCACCCACGGGGGGAGGTTAATGATCATAATAAAAGCACAGCATGGCTTATTAATTTTGAGTTAAATCATAAGTGGGATTTATATAGTTTCCCCTAAAACTTATTGTCCTAAACATATAGGCAATATTAAATAATAATCCAAGAAATTTTCTATAAAATAAAATATGGCACCCTTTACATCAATAATATTTTTGAGGAAAAGAAAAGAAAATAAGAAGGAAATTACTTTTCTACATATTTTTTCTATGTTTTAACACTAATAATTTTTTAAAAAAAAATTATCTTAATTTGATTAAAAATAAGAAAATAAATGTTAACTGCATGTAAAATCAAAATTTTATTAATTAATTTGTCATATATATTATTTTCTTTCTTACTTTTCTTGATAATTAAATATGAAAAAGTGAGTTTCTTGATATATTATTTTCTTTCTCACTTTTCTTGCGTGTAAACTCTACAGAAATTCTATTAGAGACAAAGGTGAATTGAAGTTAGTTTTTGTTATGCTGAAAAGGTAATAAATATATTAGTCTAGTTAAAATTTTAATAATTTTATTTGAATTAATATTTACTTACACTAATTTTTTGAAATTCTTGCTTTGTGACAAAATAATACTCCAATTAGTTTAGTGAATGACTTTATTTGATTTCAACTTACTTATTAAAATATATTTAAGTTGAAAGTGTTGGTACAAAAGAAATTGAAGGCATTTTTTAATTTATGAAAAATTAATCATTGCCAGAGAAATTAATAATTTGTAAGTTGCAATTAATTTTTTTTTGTGAGTAAATAACAATTACATTAGTTTAGTGAAAATTTTAAATATCTTCATTTGTTTTCAATTTACTCACTTTAATATAGTTTAGTGCAAGAAAAATTAATAATTAAATGAGAAACTATTATTTTTTTAAATTGAAATAATCAATAAGTTGCAATTAATTTTTGTTTTTATGATAAAATAATAATTACACCAGTTTAGTTAAAATTTTGAATATCTTTATTTGATTTTGAATTATTAGCTTGCTAAATATATCTTAGTGCAAATTTTTGGTGGAAAAGAAGTTAAAGTTATTTTTTAAATTTATGAAAAAATAATTATTACATAATAAATTATTAATTTTTGTGAAATTGAAAAATCTATAAATCCCAATTAATTTTTATTTTTGAAAGAAAATAATAATTACATTACTTTAGTTAAACTTTTAAATATCTTCATTTGATTTCAAATTACTCATTTACTTAAATATATTTTGGTGCAAATATTTGGTAGAAAAGAAATTGAAAATATTTTTTAATTTATTAAAAATTAATTGTTACAATAAGCTTTATTCATTTTTCATTAAATTTAAATAATCTATAAATCCCATTAGTTTTAGTTTTTAAGTCGTGGATTATCATTTTTAAACAATATTTACTTAGATTACGTTTTTTTATATTAGTGAGTGAGCAAAATTTACTCTAATTTAAAATTGATCATAGTAATAAAACTGAAGGTTACATAAAAGTAGACATAATTGAGTTATTTTGAGAAATATCTCTGGTGTTAGAATTTTGAGAAAATCATTCTTGAGATATTCTGATTACACTCTTAAAAAAACTTTGAAACCCTACTTGTGATTGAGATATATTGATACATAGTTTCAAAAATAGTTTGAGAATACACTTTTGCTCTTGATTGATTATTGGCATTAGATTGAGTGTTATCACATATATTGTACTGAGCTTATAGTTCTTATCTAGTGGTTGTGCATTGATTATATCGGTACAAATCTGCTTGTTGGAGAAGCATATATTTTGTACACCAAATTTATATTGTAAATCTGTTGTATTCCAGGCGTGGCCTGAGGGGGTATTGATCTAGCTCATAAGGATCGGTAAGGCCTTCTCTGCCCCGTAAGGAGAGTGTAAAGGTTGAGATCAACCCTGGTGTAATTTGACCTAGTTGTAACCGGTGTCACTCCACCCGTTAAGTGAGCAATAGTAGTAATCCTCGAGCTTGCAAACTAAGGCGGGGACGTAGGCACGTTTGTCGAACCCCAATAACATATTCGGTGTCACATTTACTTTTATTACTTTATATTCTACTTATCACTTGATTTAATTTCTTTGTTGAATATATTGCATATCTGATTGACACGTAATTGCAATTAGTTGAGCGATATTGGAACTGTGTTGCATATGCTGAGTATTGATCGATTTATCTTTTCTGCAACATCATACGTGTATAGACTGCCCCTATGTTGATGTTGACTTTTTGAGTCCATCTCCTGTTTTGATTATGAAAAACAATAGTATCTCATCTCTGTGTTTAGTGTACGAACATGTCTTCCTTTCTAAAGCATGGATGACAGATGAGAAATGGAAACCGAGAAGCACTCAAATGAGCACATCTTTCGGTGCAATCCATGGAATTCTTGAGGAGCAAAGCATGAAACCTTTGTCTGTTTTAAGTTGCATTTTTATATTTATCATTTGGGTCTGTAATTATAATGAAAGGTCTATAATAATTAATGCATATCATGCATGTAGGGATTATAAGTTCAAGACTATAGATGGACCTTAGGGATCACCCTTTGGTCAACCGATGCCAAATTTTTGGGACTAATTAAAATGCTCAAAGACTTTAGATCGACCATAGGTCCCAATATATTGCATGAAAAAGCCCCCATATATCTTAAAAGTAACAATCATGTGAATAGGGGTGACTTCAAATGAAACTAGAACTTGAACGCACAAAGTTAGTGTATTCGGTCAACCGAACCCTAACATACAAAACAACTTCGGTCGACCGAACATCCCCAAGTCAACAGTAGACCATTTGGTCGACCGAACCAAAACATACTAAGACCTTCGGTCGACCATCCGTAAAATGAACATCAACACCCTGGTTGACCGAACTAGCACGTGGGGAAATCCTAATGCCCTGGTCAACCAAGCTTGAAGTAGAAAAGTGACCTGCTCAACCGAACATCCAAATTCGGTCAACCGAACTTAGCCCGATTGACCAAACCTCAGAGGTTCAAAAATTGCCTCATGTTTGGTTGACCAAATTGAGCAATCCAGTCGACCGAACCTTAAAAATGGTCGACCAAACCTCTCAGGTTGCTCAAATTTTACTAAAGTTAAAACGTGGTTATTTTTTATTAACCATACTTAAACTTTTCTAAAATTTCATCTATGTCCCCCAACGGTTATTGTTTTAGTGTATCTATATATATGGGTTCATTTGCAAAGATTAAAAAAAGACTAAGGTTTTTGATTAAAAATTTTCCTCTAAAATTTTTATAGCTTTACTTCCACGTATAAACCCATATACTCTACCCTTTTTCATTTTCTTTGCTAAAACCAATTTGGTAAGTATTGTGAGATATCCCATAGTGTTAACACATGCTTATACTCTCATTCAATTTATTGTTTGCTTGATTTTGAGATTGAGAGTTGAGCATAGTTTTCCCCCCATATTTAATTTAATAAATCTTTTGTGTAGGAAAACTTAAACTTGTGGGTCTTGGCATTCAAATTGCAAGACACCTTAGCTTGTGTTTTTGTTTGAGCAAAAATTGTTTTCACAAGCTTACTTTTGAATATCCCTTTGTGCTTGAATATTGAGAAAATATTTTTGAGATATTTTGATTACTCTTGGTGAAAATCTTTGAAACCCAAAACTGCGATTAAGATATACATCTATACGTAGTTTCAATGATTAGCTTATTGATACACTCATTGCACTTGATAGAATATAGACATTACTCTGATTGTTGATTGCACACATATAGCACTAAACGTATAGTTCTTACATTGTTGGTGTGCATTGATTATACTGTGCTGAATCGGTACATAGTCTCATATTGATTATTGTATTATAGGCATGACCTGAAGGGGTATCGATCTAACTGTTAGCTTTGGTGCAATCCCAAGAGGGGGGGTGAATTGGTGTTTAAAAATTTTATCCCTTAGGTCAATCCTCTAGCAACAGTATTACACAAGCCTAAGGTCAATCTAGTGCATGTAAAATGAATCAATGTAAATATACAATGGAATTTAAACTGCAATAAACGATTAACCAAGCATGCACAATAAAGCAGTAAAGGAGACGACACCCAAAAATGTTATCAAGGTTCGGCAAACTGCCTACGTTGTCGCCTTGGCTAACAAGTACAAGGATTCCACTAATGCTCACTTAAAAGGTGGAGCGACATCGATTACAACTAGGTCAATTACCACAGGACTAAGCTCAACCTTAACCAGATCAATTAGCGGGGCTGACCTCAACCTACACACCTTACCAGGATGGCGCACCTAACTTTCATAATCGGGTCTAAGCTAGTCCGGGACTATTCCAGGGCTAGTCTCCCTCTTCAGGCCCGTGCCTAGAAATACAACAAATGTGTATATAATTTTGCATACAAGGAAATGCTTCTTACACTAAGCTGATTATGTACCACTAAGCACAATGTATTTAATACACTACCAAGAAATAGGATTTGATAAGCTCGGTGTAGTCTAAGTGTGTCTACTCTCAAATAATTATGCAAATATTTCAATTACTGCGTGAGAGTGCAAATAATGCTATCTTTGTATCACACTATATTTTCAATCACAATGCTTAAGCAAAGATGATAGCAATACTTCAAATATCTCAAATGATATTTCTCAATGTATAAGGCTCAAGAGATATTCATATTTAATTTATAAAATAATTTGATCTTTGTGTTCAAGAAGATAAAATCAGTCAAAGGATATTTCAACAAAGATCTTTCTGCGTATGCACAAATATCTCAACAAAATATTTCTCAAAGTAGATCACACGAGATATTTGAAATCAATTTGCAAAAATTTATCAAAAAGCAATACGAACTTTTGAGTATTGCAACGATTATGCAAAACTCACAAGCTCTATGAAGTTTTCTTATGGAAGACTTATTAACGAAGTCTCCTAGAAAAACTTCAAGCTTACTCTCAGATAAAAATATATATATATATATATATATCAATCAACTAGAACAAACGAGAGAGTAAGCTAAACTAGATACTCATAATAGCACTCTTACTTAGCAAGATTTGCAATGAGGATTAGTAAGAATGGAAAAATGAAGTTTGGATGTGAGAAATAGAGCTTTTGAGAGAGGATATTTGCTAATTGTTTTCTCTGTCTAATTATTCCAAATGAGGGGGTATATATAGACTTCCCCCAAATATAACTGTTTAGGACACACTTGGAATTATTAGGAAAATTTTAATACAATTTAATTATTTTAACCTCATTTAAAAAAGTTAACCACGGTAAAAAATTAGGGGCAACCTGAGAGGTCTGGTTGACCAGAAACATTTTCGATCGACCAAGTTCATATGGTTTGGTCGATCGGGTCAAATTTGAACTACAGGGTTGGTCGACCGAGAAGGGCGATTTTTCCAAACAGCGCGGTTCGGTCGACCGGGAAGAAATGAACTAGATGATTCGGTCGACTAGACTATTGGGGCATCTCCCGAGGACCCTCGGTCGACTAGAACGTTGGCGTTCATTTTGGGCTTGGTTAACCATGAGGTCAAAGTGTTGACTCAAAGGGAGTTCAGTCAACCGGATGTGAATGAACTATATGAGTTCGGTCGACCGGACTGTGGTCAAACTATTGACCAGGTCCGGGTTCGGTCGACCAAGAGTATATGTACTATGAAGTACGATCGACCAAATGTGCCCATTTCGAGCATTTTGGTTCTGTTTAAGCATGCAAACACCCTATTCAAATGACCATTCATATACCCTAAGGTCCATCTACGGTCATGAGCTTATTGATCCTACCATGCAGATAAGACATTAATTATTACAGACCATTTCCTATTTACTATTACATACTTAATATGATAAATTACAATGAATACACATTTTGAGTCTTCGTGTTCTACAAATCCATGTGCGTGCACCATATGATACATTCAATTGGTCCTGCACACAAACTCATCAAACCATTAAATACTAGAGTATTTGTCATAATCAATACAGGGCATGACCCATAGGGTCAACAATCTCCCCTTTTTTTATGATGACAAATACTTGCCTACTTCTCCCCTTTTAGCAACATAAAAAATGACCTAAATAAACATTTAAGCGTATAGGCAAATAATCATCTAAATATAGGAAATTTTTGGAAAAAGGTTTTTAGAAAATTCGGCAGTATGCCGTTTGAAAATAGAACATTTCCCAAAAATTTATGTATGCAAGTGACCTGATTGAGTAAAATATTTTCAAGATATCCACAAGTATGTAATCAAACAGTTCAATATTCTCAAGACATGAAATAGAAGTTTAACTTTTAGTCATTCAATAGATGGAATAGTCATATAATGCAAAATGAATGACAAAAAATAATTTCAACAATTTAGCACACAAACAACACAACTGGTTATTTAAAAGATTTAAATGACATGAATAACAGAATTAGACCATAAATATGCACAGACCATTTCAACTGACGCATATCATAAGACCCGTGAAAGATTTGAGTTAAAAACATACGGCATATGATATCAAAAAGAAGGTTTGAGCATAGACATAATCTAACTAGTTCGCATGCATTTTTATGTGAAGTTACTGAACTAGTTATACGACTTTAAAACATGTATGTATATAATAGTAATAATGAGGCAAAAGAAAAAGTTTGAGTTTTGAAAATAGTTCTTGCCATAAAGTATTACAATAAATATATATGAATATATGTACACATAAAAATATATATCCCCTTTTTAATGTTTGCAGAATAGTGCTGGGGGTGTGCTTGTTGAAAAAGAAGCTTTAAAGATAATGCAAGCACTACTTTTCTGGTATTTCATTTTAAGTACCAAATTAAGCATGACCAGAAAAACACAACCATAATCATCCTAAAGATTTAACAATCACATGCAAGATCATATGGCAAAGCACAAACAACTTGTGGCAACGTAATGAACATCAGCTTAAGATTATCACAAAGATTATTTTATTTAAGCACATGCCACACTATATTTAAAACATATCTAAGCCTCAAAAGTTTGTGAGCATAATATGATAAGCATTTTAATTTTAGATGCTCCCCCTATCAATTTGAATTATTGCTTAGATATTATAAATTACCTATACTTTGAAAGGGATTGTTTTCATTGAATATACCAAAGTATAAGTGAGCACACAAACCATTTTTCAACAACTATACTTGATATCTATTAACAATATTTATCTCTAAACCATATAGTCATCCCTATAGACAACAAGTGCATCGGAAATAGATATTAAGGCATTCCATGCAATTCATGACCCAAAAACATTTTATATCAAATCAAAGAACTTTACGTGCTGGATATAGTGTTCAGGGATATCAGAAAAGCCTCAATATTTCAATAAATGATAGTGATGCATATGAGTCCTATAAGTTCTTTCTATAGGGTAGGTGCTCAGCTCTCTAAGTGCTTTATGATTATGCAAGGATGAAATTTAATTTTCAATTAGTTTTTACTCATCCTTTCAAAAATATTTTAATGTTAATTTTATCATAATCATCTTTAACACAAGGTTTTATATGGGAAAATCTTAGCAAAATTTCGACAACATGCCGTTTGTATATAAGACATTTTCCCATAAAAATTGTACCTAGTAGGTTCAAACAAGCAATTTATGTTTCAGTTCAAGGCACACGAGAACATATAATCCACTACCAGCATGCAATTCACATCAACTGCATCCACCATGTAGGAGGCATTCTAAAGTAAGCATGCACTCAGGTAGTATAATCAACTGTCCATATAAAATGTAAACCATCCAACTAGATACTATGAACAATAAATAACCATGGATAGTTAGGAATTCGGTGCAATACTTATATGGACATTTAGGCATGAAATAAATATATGAGAGCATTTTAATTTATATAATCATGTAAGAATATATGCTCCCCCTGAGTTATGCGCTAATTTCTTTTAATGCCTTTTTCTTATTTTTCAAATCATTTGGCCAATAGATCTATATTTTTAGTGATATATGCTTGGCTTTAGATGAATAGGCTTAGAGGACCAAAAAGTCACAATGTATATATCTTTAAGTGAGTTAAGCCAATATTTTGCATCTTTTCTTATGATTTACAATATGTGAGAGACCTAAGTTCAAATGGCTTTCAATGTTAAGGTCCGTGCATAAGTTTCTTTGAATTTTGTTCTATCATCTAGATTGAAACCTATATTAATCATATTAGCTATTTAACTTAATTTGTGAGGATATAGCTCTAAATGATTTTATATAAAGTTTGAGAGCTCGGAGGAAAATTGAATACTCTTAATAAGTAAATTTCTATTATGTTCAGAGGAGTATTTATTATGAATGGACATGATTCAAGATTTGCATGGAAGAGGATATGTCCAAACAATTTAGATAAAGAGCAACTAGAAGAGTATGAATTTTGGAATACTGCTCTTTGGTGATTGGAATGTATCCTTTAGATATGATCACACTTTTGGAGTAAGGATACGAACCAATGAGAGGGTGGATCTTTACCTATTGTGATCGTGGTTGGTAAAGATTTCCAATGGAGGATACAAACCAAAAATAGAGGATTTATAATTTAAGCTCAAAGGGAACTTTTGATTTAACAATGAAACTTGAATCCCCTAGTGGATGCCTTTAGTTTTGATCAAGAAAGAAGTGTCTTTTAATAAGCACCAAGAATATTTGAAAATTTATAATCAATAGTGCTTTAAGCCTAGAATGATGACTAAATATTTTATTAGGCATTTTAGGCTTTCAAGATGAGTTTAGGACATGATTTTTAACTTCATTTCCTAAAACTCAAACTTGTGCAGTGGACAAAGTATGCTTAACTTTAGATATTCATATTTAAGTGTGAGTTAAGCAATTTGAAATTTAAAAAATAAGGCAAACATGCCATGTCCATTTGGAAGTGGATTTTTATTCAAACAGCCAATAATTTCATATTTTAACCAATGAATATATGCAATAAGTTCAGATAGGTTATTTTGCTTAAATTTCCGAATTGGCTTGATTTTTCAAAATACTTAACATGTAAGATTTTAAATAGTGGACAAATACTAAGATTTTACACTTTCAGCCCCGAACCACTTCCTAAGCCTTTAGAGGACACTACCCCCTATGGTTGATCCTAGATGCTAAGGAAGAATTATGTGATCATGTAATTCCTGTTTGAGTAGATTCTTCCTTGAGTTTCAAGGGATTTGCTTTCTTGACAACCCATACCATTTTTTTTTCTTTGATTTTTGATGGGTTAGGATTGGTGGTACTTTGACTCTCCAGACTTGTTTGGGTTTCACACCTTTTCTTTTAAATGAGCAATCAAATTTTGTGTGTCCCTTCTTTTTACATAAGATGCATGTGGTGTGAGTGTATGGACTGGAGGAGGTACTAGCATAGTGTTTCGTTTCTTTTACAAAGTACCCCATGTATAGGTTCTTTCTTTTCTTATTTTCAATCCCATTATAACCTATACCTTCTTTATCTAAGGTCATCTTTTGTGAGCCTAGCAATTTATCAAAGTTTTTCTTGCCTCTAGTGTACGTGTAGATGATCTTAGATTGGTCTTCTATTTTTTTCTCTAGATCTTGAATTTTGAGTTTTTCAATTCTTTGCAAACATTCTGAAGTTTCACGAGTTCTTTTGACATATTGTTTGCTTTATTTTCAAGATCATGGATATGAAGATCCTTTTCATTTTCAATTGTAAGTTGGGATCTTACTGCACTCAATTCTTTTTCTAGTTTTTCATTATTGTTTACTAATTGCTTGATTTTAAAATCATTTTCCCTTTCAACAAGGACTTTTGATTCACATTCTTTCTCACACGTCTCATACTTGTTTTTCAAAGCAGTATATCTTTTATTAGCTTTAACAAGTGACTTATGAGTTCTAACATATTCAACTTGCAATTCCTCATAAGTAGGCATGCTTTCACTATCAGTACTATCACATGATTCAGTATCAGATGCATCATTCAATTCATCACATGAATCATTACCAAATTTATCTACTATAGCAGAAGGAACGGAGATAATCTCATCATTTATTAAGGCAACAAAGCACTGGTTACCTCCTTCAAGATTAGAAGGGCTTGAGTCACACGGAGAGATCACATTGTTTTGCATAGGTGCTCCATATCTCCTCTCAAGTTCATCCCAGATCTGCTTAGCATTACTACACGCCATAACCTCACATAAAACATTAGAATCTAAAGCATGCAGTAAGGTATTCATGGCATCAAAATTTATTTGCACTAAGTTCCTATCGTGATCATTTAGTTCACACTCAGATTTAGGAACACTAGTACAACCAATGAATTTAACAGGCACACTATCACCCTGATCAATGACAGTCCAAAATTTCCAATTTAAAGCTTTCACATACACAGTTATTCTGAATTTCCATACAACAAAATTATCACCACAGAATGTTGGTTGGTGTGTGACTAACCTACCCTCACATGCATGGGATGCACTAACATGAGTCATCATGATCTTTCACTAAATAACGTTTGAGTATAAGTTACGAGACTCTAATACCAATTGTTAGCTTTGGTGCAATCCTAAGAAGGGGGGGGTGAATTGGTATTTAAAAATTTTATCCCTTAGGTCAATCCTCTAGCAACAGTATTACACAAGCTTAAGGTCAATCTAGTGCATGTAAAATGAATCAATGTAAATATACAATGGAATTTAAACTACAATAAACGATTAACCAAGCATGCACAATAAAGCAGTAAAGGAGACGACACCCATAAATGTTATCGAGGTTCGGCAAACTACCTATGTCGTCGCCTTGGCTAACAAGCATAAGGATTCCACTAATGCTCACTTAAAGGGTGGAGCGACACCAATTACAACCAGGTCAATTACCACAGGGTTGACCTCAACTTTAACTAGGTCAATTAGCAGGATTTACCTTAACCTACACACCTTACTAGGATGGCGCACCTAACTTTCATAACCGAGTTTAAGCCAGTCCAGGACTATTTTAGGGCTAGTCTCCCTCTTCAGGCCCGTGCTTGGAAATATAACAGATGTGTATATAATTTTGCATACAAGGAAATGCTTCTTACACTAAGCTGATTATGTACCACTAAGCACAATGTATTTAATACACTACCAAGAAATAGGATTTGATAAGCTCGGTGTAGTCTAAGTGTGTCTACTCTCAAATAATTATGCAAATATTTCAATCAGTGCGTGAGAGTGCAAATAATGCTATCTTTGTATCTCACTATATTTTCAATCACAATACTCAAGCAAAGATGACACACTTGGAATTATTAGGAAAGTTTTAATACAATTTAATTATTTTAACCCCATTTAAAAAAGTTAACCACGGTGAAAATTAGGGGCAACCCGAGAGGTCCGGTCGACCAAAAACATTTTCGGTCGATCGAAGTTCATATGGTTTGGTCGATCGGGCCAAATTTGAACTACAAGGTTGGTCGACCGAGAAGGGCGATTTTTCCAAACAGCGCGGTTCGGTCGACCGGGAAGAAATGAACTAAATAGTTTGGTCAACCAGACCGTTGGGGTATCTTCCGAGGACCCTCGATCGACCAGACCGTTGGGGCATCTTCCGAGGACCCTCGGTCAACCAGAACGTTGGTGTTCATTTTGGACTTGGTCGACCAAAAGGTTAAAGTGTTGACTTAAAGGGAGTTCAGTCAACCGGGTGTAAGTGAACTATATGAGTTCGGTCGACCAGACTATGGTCAAACTGTTGACCTGGTCTGGGTTCGATTGACCGAGAGTATATATACTGTGAAGTACGGTCGACCGAATGTGCCTAATTCGGGCATTTTGGTCCTGTTTAAGCATGCAAACACTCTATTCAAATGACCATTCATATATATATATATATATATATATATATATATATGCATGTGTGCGTATCCTAAGGTCATTTTTAGGTCTTTTTTAGTTCGAGGACATTGAAAAAATTTGGTGTCGGTCGATCAAAGGGTGCTCTTGAAGGTCCATCTATGGTTATGAGCTTATCGATCCTACCATGCAGGCAAGACATTAATTATTACAAACCATTTCCTATTTACTATTACAGACTCAATATGATAAATATAAATTACAATGAATACACATTTTGAGTCTTCGTCTTCTACAAATCCATGTGCGTGCATCATATGATACGTTCGATTGGTCCTGCACACAAACTCATCAAACCATTAAATATTAGAGTATTTGTCATAATCAAAACAGGGTATAACCCATAGGGTCAACACTAACCTGTAAGGATAAATTGTTAGGGCCTTCTCCACTCCACAAGGAGAGTTTGTAAAGGTTGAGGTCAGCTCTGATAATTTGACCTGATTGTAACCGGTGTCGCTCCACCCATTAAGTGAGCAATAGTGGTAATCCTTGGGCTTGCGAGGCAAGGACGGAGGTAGTTGACTGAACCCCAATAACATTTCTGGTGCCTACTTTTAATTTATGCATTTTACATTTCAGCACTTGAATGTTTGTGTATTATTATTGTGAATGATTGTGTTTATGATTTTATAGAAAGACCCTAGGTTTGTATAGTATTGTTTGTGGAATTTGGACCAAATCTACCCAATTCACCCCCTTTTGGGAATACACCAATTCAGTTGAGATATACTGAACTGTTGATCATTCAACTTAGGAAATTTAAATCTCCAATTCACCCCCCCTTTTGGGATTGCACCAAAGTCAACAAAGAAACATTTTCTTCTTTTAAAGTAGAGCAAAGACATATTTATTTTTGCTTGAATTTTGAGTGTGCTTCTTCAAGATGTCTATTTTTCCTTTTAGTTGCAATTAACCCATTATAAAGTTTTTTGCAATTTTCTTTCAATTCATCATAAGAAGGAAAATATTCATCATCGGAACGCACCTCATCTTGCTCATCCGCCATGATGCCAAAATTTGCAACTTCCTCTTCATTTTCTCCATCTGTGGAAAGCTCGTCAAGTTCGTACCATCCGGTTGCATTCGTGGCTTTGTACTTTTTTTTTGTCTCCTTGCTGATTATTGCCTTTGTTTTTGAATTGTGGACAATCAACCATCCCGTGTCTGGGTTTTTTGCAATTGTAGCACTTCATGCTGGATTCTCCCTTTTCCTTTTGCTTACCAGCCCTCTTGTTCAACAAGAATTTTCTAAATCTTCTTGTAAGGAGAGCTACTTCGTCTTCATTATCATTCTCTTCTTCCTCCACTATTTCATTTTGACTTGTTGCCTTTAAGGCGAGTCCCAGTGTCTTTTTGGGCTTTTCAACTTCAAGTGTTGCATTTTTCTTTTTGATCTCATAAGTCATGAGAGATCCGATGAGCTCATCAAGTGTTACCTTTAAGAGATCTTTTGCTTCTTCAATTGCAGTAGACTTTGCATGTCATGATTCCGGTAATCAACGAAGGACCTTTTGCACATTATCTTCCATAGAATAATCCCTACCAAGTGCTTTTAAACCATTTGTTATATGTGTAAAACGGGTAAACATGAAAGTAATTGATTCTCCTTCTTCCATTTTAAACACTTCATATTCTTTAACTAACATATAAATTTTATATTTCTTAACTTGTGATGTACCTTCATACATTACCTAAAGCTTATCCCAAATTTGCTTTGTGGTGTCGCACCCACAAACACAGTTGTATTCTTCATCACTTACATCACAATAAAGGAAGTTCTTTGTTTTGAAATTAAGTTGAACTAATCTTGATTCAACATCTGACAACTCCTTGAATTGTTTAGGTACACCTTTATCATCTTTGAATCCGTAGTCTCCTTTTGTGATAACTTGCCACATTTTAAGATCGTAAGATTGGATGAAAATGGTCATTTAGTTTTTCTATGCTAGGTAATTGCCCCAACTATATTTTGGTGGACAATCAATGGATTATCCCTGGGTGAGAGGTGCCTCAATCGCATCTGCCATTTAATCTTTGCACTCTAGAAATTACTCCGAAAGTCAAGCGACTAGCTCTGATACCACTTATCAGCTCAATAGTGGGTCTAGAGGGGGGGTGAATAGATACTTTTCGCAGATAATGTAATTTTATACAAAACAATTAAAACTTGGCAAGATACAAGTAATTTTTATCACAATAAATAGAAAGGTAAATGACACAAACAAATAAAGTAATCGAGAGAGAGAGAAGAGCTTAACACCGAGATATTATCGTGGTTTGGCACCCAACCTACGTCCACGCCTTGAGACCAACTCAAGGATTGTCAAATCTAGTAAACAATCTCCTTTCAAGACGGAGAAACCTTTAAAAATCGAGTACCAAACCTACTCACCAAGAGCCAATACACGAAGTTCACCAAGAACCTTCTTTGATACGGTTCACCAAGAACCAATTTAAAATCACAATAATGTAGATGAAACAAAGAGTGCTCCTTCTTGAGCTGATAGTACAATATAAAACCTCACACTACTCCCTTGTGATGTATAACAAGAATAAAGAGCGAGAGAGATTTGAGCAAAATGATGAATTAGAATGCTTGCAACAATCAATCAATCACTCATCAAGGTGTTTAATAATTGCTAGTAGCTTGTATTTATAGGCAAGGGGGTAAACTAGCCGTTTTATGGCTGTTGGACATTTAATATAATAAGACAAGTTGAGAACTAGCCGTTTTTCGCCCATTTAGCATTTTGTCACCTTACAAAACCGTCGACGGTTTTTCTGGGCTCTCCCAAACCATCGACGGTTTCCTATAGGCCAAACTCATTTTTGGCCCTTTTATGAAACCATCTAAGCACTTGACTTGTTCCATTCCTTTGGGTGCTTAACCATTACTTAAGCTAAATGGGGATCAAGTTTATGAGATATTATAATGCTAATCTTGTTTAAAACTTGTCCTTATAAAAATTTATGTAAGTATAAGATATCTTGTATAAAATGCATTTGAAAACTCATTAAGTTTGTTGTTGATATCCTATAAACTATCATGCAAATGCATTTGCTCAACTCTTGCTAAATATTCTTACCAACATCATGCCACAAGAGTTACAAGAATTTCCTACCTCACACACAACCCAATATTTATATAAGATTTCATATAGACTTCAGTTGGTTGTTCTTTGAGTATTCCTTGTGTACATGGCCGACTCTTCACAATATGGGGCCTTAGGCGAATGATTTAATTAGGGGATCTTAATATTTTGTTTATTTTTATTTAAAATTATTTTTCTAACTTTTTTAGATGCAAAATCACTAATTAAAGTTTTATATTCAACAAGTATTTTATTTACTTGATAATGAGAAAGTCAATGTATGGGAAGAGAGCATCATAAATAATGTTAATATTATTACATTAAAAAAAAAATTGGGGGCTCTAAAATTTACTTGAAAAAGAAAGAATTAAATTACATTTTCTTTACATTTTAAAATACAATTTTATTTACTTGATAATGGGAAAGTCAATATATGAAAATAGAACATCATAAATAATGTTAACATTATTACATTAAAAAAAATAAAATTGGGGGCATCAAAATTTTTGGAATCCTAGGCAAGCACCTTAAATGCCTTAAGGTCAGGCTGACCTGCTTGTGTATGCTTTTAGTCATTGCTTCATCAAGGTTCGCCTAATCCTTATGCTTGCTTTAGTATCCATTTGTTGTCTTGTACTGAACTAGAGTGCGTAGGTTGGTTAGTCCTGAGGGCCACGAATGGGTTGTTATCATCAAAACTAATTGATTTGGATGAGGTGTTGCATCTTTAGTACATATAACATTCAAATTGGAAAAAAAGTAAATACATCTTTTTTAAAAAATTAGTCCAACAGAAAATATGTTTTAAAGTCAAAAATATAAATTTATTTTGACATAAAAAAATTGTTACAAGCAATATAATGATAATTTTAAATATTTGACTAAAGTAACATTTCTCTATTTTTTCAATAAATATATCTAATTAGATTTATTAAAATAAATTTCATGACAGTTTTTATGAAAGTAATATTTTCAAAATTAAAATGTTGGTCGGAATTTAAATAATTTTAGAATAATTAGAATAAAAAAAATTAAGATAAATTTAAGTATATCAAATAGCTTCACTCTTGCAATAAATGTATCCGACTACTTTTACTTTAATTTATAAATATATAAATCTCTATTTTGTTATTTTATTTATTATAATTTGCAAAAAAGGCTGTATCAAATACCGATTTTTAATCGCCGTGGGACGGGAGCCGTTTTTTGGGACGCATTGGGAAATAAAGTTCATCTAAATTGTTTTTAAATAATTTTAAAATCTGAAAAAACTCGCTACTGAACTGCGAGGCCATGGGAGTTCCGAGTCAAACCCTTCCGTTCCCATGGATTCCAACACTCTGGTACTCTCTCTCTCTCTCTATCTCTCTCTCTCTCTCTCTCTCTCTCTGTGAAGTTGAATTAATTCGCAAAGCATTTCGGAACGCGCGATTCGATTTATACAACACTCCTTCTTTGGTGCATTTTCTCAGCGAAAGGCTATCGATTCGTCGGCATCGCCTTCAAAACTCGTCTTGTATTCTTTCTGGCAGAGCTCGTGCGCGTGGCGCGTTCGCTTCGCTTTGAGCCTAAAAGGTCGAGGCTTTTAAAGTTTTTGAGGCTTTGTTTGCTTATCGCGTCAAGAGTACTTCTCGTCTGTTGAAGCTGAAACCGGTGCTTTTATTTGTATTTTTTATTTGTCTTAAAAGGCAGATAAGTTACTTGCGAATTTTTTTCTTTGGTTTTATTTTAAATGGATCTGCAGGGCTTCCGTACGAATACAGAGCGGTTAATCTTGCTAAGGGAGAGCAGTTTACCCCAGGTGATTTAAAAAATAAAATACTGTTGATCTTGCAGACGGAAGAAAATGCAATTGGTTGTGCTGAATCTCTGCTAAATTGATGTGGGCGGGGCACTTCTAAATTGAGAACATATTGTTGGTAATTTTATTTTGAAGTTAAAACACCTAGTGAGGAACCATGCTAATGTTACTTCATGTAGAATTTTAGTCCAAGTTCTACAGTATTGCTCCCTCTGCCACCCATCCCGTTGCTTCCCCCACAACCTAAAGAACCAAAAAAAAGAGAAGAAAGCAAGTACCTTTACCTTGGGTGGCTCGAGTGAAGTGAATCTGCAAATTGTCATGCATTCAGGTTTTAGCAATGAAGGTTTTGTGTGTGTGTGTGTATGTTTATATGCGCACCCACAATTGATTTTTATTCATGCCCATGTATCTTTGTAATGTAAGCACTAGTTCATGAGTAGCTGCACAATTGGTAAACCTCGGAACTTAAATTCTTATAATCAAATTGCAGAGTTTGGGCAGTTGAACCCTCTTCATTTTGTTCCAGTGTTAGTGGATGGTGACTTGGTTGTTTCAGACTCATATGCAATCTTAATGGTTGGTTTTAGTTTTTTGAATTTGTGGTTTTGACCTGCATTTGGTTTTCTCAAAATCTATGAATGGTCAATACGGTGTTATTGTTGTTCTTGGCAGTATTTGGAAGAGAAATACCCTCAGAAAGCCCTACTGCCAGTTGATCCTCAGTTAAGAGCTCTCAATCTGCAGGTAAGATCAGAGTGATTATTTTCTTTCATGAAAATTTTTGATCAAGGATGGCAACTTAGGTTGCCTATTCAGTGCACTTAATCTTCTGCAGGTTTAGGAAGTTAGGAATTGTATTTAATTTGGGAAGTATGTTTGTTTTAGAATTTTTAGCTCATTGTGGGTTGTTTTGTGAATATTTATTTTACTTCTAGGTATAGTTTGCATACTTTTTTTTTTGACAATACAAATGCTTTCAATTAATGTGTTTAAAATTGAACTAGAATTTTTTTTTTTTTTTTTTTAAAGTCAGAAAAGTGTAATTATATTAAACGAGGCATCAAGGGGATGCCACCCAAGCACAAAGAACGAATAGGAAATAAACACCCCCTTGCTGAAAAGTTCAGTATCAAGAAAATCAAGGATAACAAAGGGGTCCCTTTCAACTAGTCTAGAATGCCAAGTAGTGATCGTAGCAGTGTGTAACAGTCTGAGCCCAACTCTGGTGAGTATTGTTTGCTTTGGCCCACTGGCCTCATGGGTTTATCTTATAAAAGGCACCACTTAGTTTGAGGCAAACCCTTCTTATAAGTTCAAGATCTCCCTAGTACACATCTGATATGGGATTGTGACAAAATCTCCTATCCAATTTTCGACGTCCACGTTAGAGTGATCTCTCTAGTACGCATTACTCCCGTCTGATCTTTGATGTCCTCGTCAAAGTGGCTTACACCTTTATGTAGGATCCACTCACATGATAATACCTCTAGGGCAGATCCGTCACATGATAGTACCCCAGGGTGGCTTTGATACCAAATATAACGATCCTGGGCCCAACCTTGGTGAGATATTGTTTGCTTTGGTCCATTGGCCTCACAACTTTGTCCTGTAAAAGGCGTCTCACTTAGTTGGAGCCCAAACCCTCTTTATAAGCCCAAGATCTCCTTAATACACATCTGATGTGGGATCGTGATAGGATCTCCTGTCCGATTTCTGACGTCCTCGTTAGAGTGATCTCCTTAGTACACATTCGATGTGGGACTGTAACACAGAGCAATGGTCCGTGACACCCTGAATAGGAGAGATAATTCTTTGAAAGGCTCTTCTATTCTTTTCTCTCCATGCAACCTAGAAAATAGCAAGGGGAATAAGGGAGAGAAATCTTCTCTCTTCCTTACTACTTTCCAAGCCCACTGTTTACCTCCTACTGTAGCCGCAGACCCATTTCTAAATTAAACTTAAGTATCCATAATCTAATGTATAGTAGCAAATTAAACTTCAGAACGCCCCGCCCCCCCCCAAGCGTATCTAGTCTCTTCTCTTTTATTTTTTTCTTTCTTCTTCTGCTTCCTCTCTTCTTCCCCATCCATGTCTCCTTTCTTTCTCTCCGTTTATTCTTTCTCTCTGTCCTGCATCAATTTGATATCAAGCTATTCCATGTAAAGCGGTTTGAGTTTGCATTTTTGTTGAATTGCTTGTTTTGTAACATCAATTCTTTTGTTGTGTTGTGGCTTCCTTTCTCTGATTGTGTTTCTAATTTTTCCGATTTTGGAAAATATTTTAATTTATTATTTAAAACTTTAATGGTAAGTATGAAGGATTTTTTAGAAAAATAACCATTCTTATTGAATTTCAAGAGACACAATTACAAGATAAATTGTAGAGGAAGACCACCTAAATTAGGAAGGCGACAAAGTCAGCAAATCAAATCACCACAAAATCAGCAAATCAAACCGGCAGATCTCTAGGCTAGAAAATAGGAAATTGAAACTACTAGAAACTGAAATAGTAATTTCAGATTTAAAAAAATAGAATTTCCTAATTTATTCCCTAGAAATCCAACACCCCCCTCAAGTTGGAGCGTAGATATCTATCATGCTGAATTTACTTACAAAGAGCTCAAAACTAGGTTTGAAAAGTCCTTTGGTGAAGATATCGGCTATTTGTTGAGTAGTAGGAACAAAAGGCATGCTAACAACTCCACTATCAATCCTCTCTTTTATAAAGTGTCTGTCAATCTCTACATGTTTCGTGCGGTTATGTTATACTGGATTTTGAGCAATAATTATGGCAGCTTTGTTGTCACAATACAACTTCATTGGCATGTTCATCGGCATCTGCAACTCTTCAAGAATTCTCTTCAGCCATAGCATCTGACAAACTCCGTTAGCCATAACCCTATATTCTGCCTCGGCACTGCTCCTTGCGACCACTTTCTGTTTCTCGCTTTGCCATGTGACCATATTTCCCCAGACATAAGTACAGTATCCTGAAGTGGATCTTCTGTCAATAACTAAGCCTGCCCAATTTGCATCAGTGTATGCCTCTATGTTCTGCTGTGTGGTCTTCTGGAAGATTAAACCCTTGCCTGGTGTACTTTTCAAGTATTTTGAGAATCCGATAAATTGCTTCAATTTGTTTCTTGTAGGTTGAATGCATAAATTGGTTTACCAAACGCACAGCAAAAGCAATATCGGGTTGTGTATGTGATGAGTAAATTAACTTTCCCACCTACTTTTGATACCGAGTTGTATTCACTGGATCACCTTCCTTGTCATCTCCAAGTTTTTGATTGGGATCTATTGGAGTGTCTGCTGGCCTACAACCACTCATCCCAGTCTCCTTAAGGAGGTCAAGGTCATACTTCCGTTTGGAGACAACAATCCCTTTCTTCGACCGAGCAACCTCCATTCCAAGGAAATACCTCAGAGATCCTAAGTCCTTGATCTCAAATGCTGATGAGAGGGAAGTCTTCAATTTGTTCATCTCAAGTGCGTCATCTCCAATGAGAATTATATCGTCTACATACACAATCAGTATTGCTATCTTCCCATCTTGTGAATGTCTTATAAACATCGTATGATCACCTTGCCCTTGAGTATACCCCTGACTTTTAACAAATTGAGCGAATTTTTGAAACTAGGCTCTCGGTGACTGTTTTAACCCATATAAGGACTTCTTTAGTTTACACACCTTTGTGCCAAACTTTTCACCAAATCCTAGAGGTGCATCCATCTACACTTCTTCCTCCAGGTCTCCATTAAGAAATGCATTTTTTACGTCCAACTGTTACAAAAGCTAATCACGATTCGCTGCAAGTGACAAAAGAACTCTCGCAGAGTTTAACTTTGCGACTGTGGCGAATGTCTCCAACTAATCAATGCCATAGGTCTGAGTGAATCCCTTGGCGACCAATCGAGCTTTGTACCGTTCTACAGAACCATCATATTTATACTTGATTGTAAACACCCATTTGGACCCTACAATTGTCTTTCCTCTTGATAGATCAACTAACTCCCACATGCCATTTTTTTCAAGAGCTTTCTTCTCCTCGAAGACAACCTCCTTCCACTCAGGAGCTTTCAGAGCATCATGCACAGTATTAGGAATCTCTATACAAGACAATTGTGAGGTAAAAGCACGAAAAACAGGTGAGAGATTTTTATATGACACATAATTGGATAATGGATGTTGGGTGCAAGGCCTCACACCCTTTCGGACAGCAATGAGAAGTTCATAATCATCGAACTCAGGATTGGAACCAGACTCGGGTTCAAAACTAGAGGACTTAGAACTCGAAGATGAAATGGACTGAACATGAGGTAAAGGCTCGGTGAGAACATTACCTGGAGGGTTTACGGATTCTGAACAATGTAAAGGATTGGAAGACCCTTTCTTTTGAGTTGTCCTAGGTCGCGAGTAGACAATGTCAAATGGTACCAACGTTGGGGTGTTTTTTTTTTTTTTTTTTTTCCAGTTTCTCCTTTGTTAGTCATTATAGGATCATGAACACCATGAGATGGCACTGCAGGAAGACCTGCCTTTTCAGTATCTAAAAAAATCGACTCACTTTCCCCTAGTATAATAAAGCTTGGGTTTTCAGGTTGAATGATCAAAGGGTTTTTAGGTTGAATGATCAAAGTTGGAGAATGATCATTTTTTGAGTCTTCAGTTTGGAAAAAATCATGAAACACAGCCGAATCTTTGTTTTGGTTCCCCCCTTGAAGATGAGGTGCAAAATAGGGATGTAATTCAAAGAATGTAACATCCATGGTAACAAACATTTTTTTGGAAATGAGTTCAAAACATTTATACCCCTTTTGAGTGGGAGCATAACCAACAAACACATATTTTGTGGCTCGAGGTTCAAGTTTTCCTTGATTATGACTATGAATATGAACAAAACTAGTACAACCAAATATCTTTAGTGGTAAAGAAGAAGACAGCCGATTTTTTGGATAAAACTTATGAAAAACATCAAAAGGTGTTTCAAAGCTTAAAACCTTATTAGGCGTTCTATTTATGAGATATGTAGCAGTAAGAACGGCTTCACCCCAAAGATATTTAGGTACCTAATTGGTAAAAAGCAATGCCCGAGCTACTTCCAATAAGTGTTTGTTTTTTCTTTCAGCCAAACCATTCTGTTGTGGAGTGTCAACACAAGAGCTTTGATGAACAATTCCTTTTTCAAGAAAAAATTGGCCCAAAATGTTTTTGAAATATTCTCGACCATTATCACTCTGCAATATTTGAATATTTTTTTGAAATTGTGTTTGTACCATGGTGTAAATTTTTTTGAAAATTGTTTCCACTTCCGATTTTTCCTTTATCAAATAAACCCAACTTAATCTGGCGTGATCATCAATAAAGGCCACAAACCATTTTTTGCCAGAATACGTAGATGTTCTACATGGGCCCCAAATATCACTATGAATCATTGTAAATGGTGTAGTTGGTTTGTAGGGTTGGGTGGAAAAGGATGCACGATGATGTTTAGCAAACTGACAAACTTCACATTGAAAAATGAACTTTTATTCTGAAATAAATTGGGAAATAAGTATTTTAAATATTGAAAACTAGGATGGCCTAACCTATAATGTCATAACGTGATATCATTATCTTTGAAAACAGAATTTAAGCAAGTACTTTGACATTGTCTACTCGAGTTAGGTCCATCGTCAAAATAATAAAGCCCATCGTTTTCCTTACCACTGCCAATCATCCTCCCCGTGGCCAATTCTTGAAACTCACAATAAGAAGAGTAGAAATTAGCTTGACATTGATGATTAGAGGTAATTTTTCTGATGGACAACAAATTGCAAGACAAATTTGGAACGTGGAGCACATCATGGAGAGTTAACAACGGAGTGAGTTGGATAGTTCCTATCCCGGAAATTACCGAGAACTGCAATTTTTACCTTTTTATTGCCTGCACACGGACTATAGGATGAGAACAATTTGGAGCTACCAGTCAGATGATCAGTTGCGCCAGAATCAATTATCCAAGAATGAATAGAATTAGGAATTACACCTAAAAATGCAGTAGCTAGAGAGTTACCCTTCTGTACCAAAGAACAAGATGGAGTTAAGGACAGTTTTGGAGATTGAAACAATTTGTACAGGTGCTCTAATTGCTCCTCGGTAAAAGGGACTGCATTCGAGGTGTGACTGTTACGTTTGGATTTTGGCTTCCAATTTGCTGGTTTACCATGAAGCTTCCAACACGTCTCCTTCGTATGCCACGGTTTTTTGCAATGTTCACACCATGGTTTCTTACGCCCATTGAGTTTTGTAACCGTGAGATAAAGGGCTGAATTCTGAGAATAGAAATCAGCGGATACAGACTTGGGAGGATTGGGTGGAATGGTAGGATTTCTTTGGGCTCCAGTCATTGCCGACTTATACGACATCATCAGAAGAAAAGAGCACGAGGCTTTGATACCATGAAGGATTTTTTAGAAGAAGAATAACCATTCTTATTGAATTTCAAGAGACACGATTAGAAGATAAATAGTAGAGGAAGGCCACCTAAATTAGGAAGGCCACACAGCAAATCAAATCACCAGATCTCTAGGCTAGAAAACAGGAAACTGAAACGACTAGAAACTGAAATAGTATTTTCAGATTTTAAAAAATAGAATTTCCTAATTTATTCCCTAGAAATCCAACAAAGTCTTTGTTTTATAGACAAATGGAAGCTAATTTTACTAGTTGGTTGCTACACTATTACCAAATCATATGGACTTGGGTTACTATTGACCACAATTGAAAGATGAAGAGCAAAAGTAGTAATAATAATAGTTAAACTGTTGAATTTAAAATTTTGTGGGCTGCCTATGAGTTTTATTTATTTCTTTATGTTGAGGCGCCATATATTGAATATGAAGCGTACTTGAAACGGAGTAATTTAATCTTGTATTAGACTTTTCATTGTGAAAGTGTACTTGATGCAATATGCAAGCAAGAGCTATTCTACTTTTCCATTTTTATTGAATTTTTTTTATTAGAATATTTAAATTGGGATAACTTCTTTAAGATTTTAGGATACTTTTATTTATAAAATTATGTTAAGATCAAACCCTAGAACAAAGGCAACAGTAAAGTAAACAAATGAAATAAAAAAAGATTTACATGGTTTGGCTTTGAAGCTTGCGTACACGGGTGAGGGGTGAGAGAATTTATACTATGAATCAAATAGTGCTGCAAGGAAGATCACAATTGCAAACACTACACCCAACCTCATGCAAGAATGAAACTATAGACAGATTAGCATTTAAAATTTATCTAGGTTTCTAAAATTCATTTTAATTTTAATTTTTTATAAATTTTTTAGGCTCCGCTTATTGGGATCATATTTTAGGATTCTATCATATTTTATTTAAAAAAAAAAATCATGTTCTAGTTTATTTAGGTTTCTAAAATTAGTTTTCTCATGCCCCAAGCATTGTAAACCTCTAAAAGCCTTCTTTGTACTAGTTTTATTCAAGGTTGAATTGCAGTTATTTAGTGTTGGACATTGTTCCTTTGAAATGTATTTTGCATTAGCAATTTAGCATCTACACTCATGCTAATAAGCATATGATGTGACAGGCTGCAAGTATAATCAGCTCCAGTATACAACCCCTTCATATGATATCAGTGCTGGTGAGTTCCTCTTGAATGGAGTTTACTTGCAAAGACGGAGTTTTATCTACATGTGCTCACAGATGTGCATTGAAAAAAAAAAACTGCTTATTAATGTGCTGAATATGTTTCATATTTCCTTTTTATAGAAGTTCATTGAAGAGAAACTTGGTTCGGAAGAGGGACTCTCATGGGCTCGATATAACATAGAGAAAGGTTTCAATGGTATGTATTTCCTTCAAAATTTTTTCACTTGGTTATATTATAACTTCTGAGCTGTTTGTGTGGGAAGTGTTGGAGAACTAATAACTTATGTGTAGTTGTGCGCACAAGTCATGATGTGCATGCATTGCACATGAAAACTTTAATGAACATAAGAAATTGAAGTATAAAATTGGGCGTGTTCAATTAAAAGCACATTTTCAATATTAGCATACATCAAAGTCTAAAAATAAAAAAAAATATATATGTAGGTAGATAGAATTCTTTCTTGTGCAAGGGTTTAATTAGCAGAAGACTAGATATAAGGTAATGAGAGATCTTTAGAATCGGAGAATTTTTATTTTTTATTAGTTGAAAGTGCATAGATGAGGTTTAAATTAGATATGGATACCATTGACATTTTAAGAAGGTAGATAGAACTGTGTCTATGAGTACTTGGTGTTGTAATTTCTTCCACACGCAGCTGGTCCCAAGCTATAGTAAAGGAGGGTTGCCCTAGGCAACTAACAATCAGCGTAAACTGAGCATCCCAGGAGTGATGTATTGCACTTTACCACCTAGGTGTAGCAAAAATGGGTACAGGTGGGCTAGGTCATTGCATTGAAGCCATACACCATTTTGGTGCCTAGATACGATGTCAAATATATGAGGCTTCCCAAAAACACTAGTAAAATTCATTGGGGTAATTGACACAATGATTAGAAGAGAAATTAGTGTAAGTTGCCTTCAACAAACTAAATTGGTGGGGGGAAAAGTTTATAGGAATTAAAAAAACATAAAGTGTAGAGTAAGAAAGTTGTAGACAAAGACTAAAAGATAGCGATAGTGTTGTAGATGTTAAAAGAATTGGAATAGTCATGAAAATCAAGATGGTCTTTGGGTAAAAGATAATGCTATTAGTGTTTATGCTCCTCAAATAGTCTTTGCAAAGCCTTGAAAGGAAAATTTGGGAATATATGGATAATATTATACGTGGGATATTAGGAAGTGAGAAAATATGCATAGGAGCATATTTGAAACATTGGAAAGTATAAAAGTTATGAGAGGATACATTGAGGACATGGATGTGGAGATAATAATGAGTCTGGTGATATGATCTTAGATTTTGTTATCATATGATTCTACAATGAATGATACGAACTTTGAGATGAGACAACACTTAATAACCTTACAGAATGGACAGTAAAAGTCAAATAAATTTTTCCTTAACTAGGTGGGTATTAGTTATTCAAAAGTTTAACTACTACACAGAGTATTATATTTTTACTTAACTAGGTGGGTATTAGTTATTCAAAAGTTTAACTACTACACAGAGTATTAGTGTTAGTTATATGCATAAAAAAATCAAAGAGGCGGTCTAACATAAGTCAATGTAAGAGAGTTGGGTGGTGGAATCAAAGGGAGAAAATATAATAAAATTTAAAGATAATAAAATGATAAAATATGGTGAAAGGAAAATGAGATAATGTAGAACCAAACACTCTTAGGAGTAGGATAGCTAGTTCTATTAAAGAAATAACAAAAGAGGTTTTAGATGAACCTATAGGAAAATGCATGATTGTTAAAGAGAGTTGGTGGTGGGATCAAGATGTCCAAAATGCCGTTAAGACAAAAAGATGTGATTTAAGACAATACAAAAAAGTTTAAAATTGAAAATATTTGAAAAATATAAAAAGGATAAGAAATGATGCAAAAAAGGTTCTCAATGAACATAAACATAGAGCATGCATGATTTATATACTAGACTAGTGGGGAAAAGACATATTTGAACTTGCTAGAGCGAGAAAAAGGGCAGAGACTTGGTAATACTGAATGTATAAAATAAGATGATGTAGTGTTTTAGTCAAACAAGAAGATATGCAAGAAAGACGGCAAGTTATTTTTGTAAGCCATTTGATGAAAACCAAGTATAAGGCTTAAACTTTGAATTGACAAGTTAGGAAAGACTAAAAATTTGAGATTTATTCACAAAACTAGAGTTATAAAGATTTCTTATGTGGAGAATTTTTTTTTGGATTTCCATTTCTATAAAGCTCTGAATGATAGAAAGGTTGTTGAGCTTGGGTCTTTGTTGAGGTCGTTGGTGGCTTGATCCTTCCAACAAGAAGGATGTGAGGGAGTGGAGGTTGGAAACTTCAGGGAATTTTCTTGCTGATTTTTCTTTGAGTTTTTGATTGAGAAAACTGATATTTTTCTATATATCATAGTAGTTGGAAGCCAAAGTTCCCGCCAAAATTAACTTTTATTTGATTGGTTGTTCTTAATAGAGTTAACACTAACAATCTGTTGCAAAGTAGGAGGCCTTCTAAGGCTTTATCCCCATGTGTGTGTCTTCTTTGTTTAGAACTTGATAGTTCTGAATCTCAATTGTTTTTGCATTGTTCTTTCTCCTGGAAGATTCAGAAGACTCTTTGGTGTTTTTGGGGATAGTTGGGTTTGGCCAAGGTCTATGGGGGATATGTTAGATATTTCTTTTTCAGGTTTGGGAAGCAGTGAAGGCAGATCTGTCCTTTTGGAAATGTGGGTTGTATGCTGTGTTGTGGGTGTTTGGATGGTAAGGAACGCTTGTATTTTCAGGGGAAAGAAACCTTGTTGGTCTTTGGCATGGTTGTTAGAATTGTACGATTCTCAATATAAACTGTACGATTTATATCAAATAGGCAGCAAATTGATTCAAATCGTTAGGGGAATCGAGTTTAGATCTGAATCGAAGGTGAATTGATCAATTAAGGCAGTGAATCGATGAATCGAATCGAATTGAATCATACAATTCGATTGATTCTTGTCTCTTGCGGCACGTACATATTTGATTGCTTTAAAAGTCAAGGAAAACCCAATTTTACCCCTATTTTTTTGCATGATTTTGTTAGTTGTGCCGTTTACGTAGCTTTTGTCCCAAAGGAGAGAAGAAACAAGACCTTTGGCCTTCCCTTTAGCACCCCTCTGTTTTCTTTTCAACCATTCCTCTGTGCTCTGCTTCTGCCTTTGAGATTGAGCTTCGAAGGACTACCAGTCTTCTCCTCTATTGTTCTGTTTTGCCATAGAAGAAAGACAAGAGAACCAGAGGAAGGGCTGGCTGCTCTTTCTACCATTGAAGAACCAGTCTGTAGTTGTGAGTCTCGTGACAGGGGAGAAGCCGAGAAGACTCAAGTGATGATATGTGTAACTAATAACTTTACTTTGTTGCCTTCCTTCCATTTTTTATTTATTTTTTTATTCATTTTTTATATTTTAATCAGTTTTTTTTTTTTTTTACTTTTAATTTACTTTTTCTACTTCTTTTAGTTGTTAAAGTTTTAAAGAAAGCCTATACATTAAAAAAATGATATTTTTTCTTATAAAACACAATAAAGTTCAAATCTTTATTGTTTATAATGTCACATTCTCTTAAAATATAGTCTTAAAAACCACAAAGTTCAATTTTCTATTGATATTTTCTTGTCTTGATTCATTCTCTTATATTCTTTAAAGAATGCATGCACTTGTTAAGTACTTAAATATATTGCATTTCCATCAACTATTCAACAATTAATAGTTTATTATTGTTGACTATTCACTATTGAACTTTGTGATGTTTTATAATATTCGATTCTTCATTAATCATTATAGTATTATACCTGTATTATATTATATATCAATGTACAAAAGATAGAGTTATAAATTTATAATAAATTAGCAAGTAACTAACTATTAAGTAATATAGTTATAGAATTATATATTTATATGATTATATTATACTTCTTTAGTTGTTTCTTACTCTTTTTGAATATGTTATTCATTGTTTATCTGTAGGTTGAAAATTGAAATTTGACTTGGAAAGTTAGTGCTTATTTGAGTGTTAGAGTGTGGGAAGATGGCTTCTAGTTCAAGTGCTAAGCCTAGAAAAAAGAATTCTAACACAAAGAGTGAAGATCCTACGTGGGATCCTTGTTTTCGAATCAATGACAAGAGGATGCACTTGAAGTGCAACTATTGTGAGCTTGAAATATGGGGTGGCATAATTAGACTAAAGCTTCATTTTGCAGTTGATCATGATAATGTTGCTCCTAGTAAGAAGTGTCTGGAAGAGGTGAGGGAAAAATTGTGAATCTTTTGTAAGGAGTAAAACAAAAGAATGTTGACAATGAAAAAGAAATTTTTCAAGAAGACTTTGGAGAACAAGAACTAGAAGTTCAAATTACAGGAGGACAAAGACGAGGCACCATGGATGCTTTTGTAAATAAGGGAAAAGGAGTAAAGGGGAAAGGGTTTGAGCAACAAACCTTGAATGCATTGGTGAAAAATAGGGAGCAGGTGGTTCAAAGCATTTATCGGTTTTTATATAGACATGCTTTACTGTTCAACTTGGTGAAGAGTCCATTATTTGCATCAGTGATGAAGATTTTCGGGTAATTTGGAAAAGGATTGAAGCTCCTAAGTTATCACGAGGCTAGAGTCACATTTTTGAAGAAAGAAGTTGATAGCGTCAAACAAATAATGGAAAAATATAAGAAAGAATGGGTAAAGACTGGATGTACTTTGATGTCAGATGGATGAACCGACACAAAACAAAGGCATCTCACAAATTTTCTTGTTTATAGTCCTAGTGGCATGGTTTTACCCAAATCAATAGACACTTCAAGTGTAGTGAAGGATGCTTATAAATTGTATGAATTGCTTGGTTCATTAGTGGAAGAGATTGGAGGGGAAAATGTGGTTCAATTGGTGACAAATAATGCCTTGGCTTGTGTAGGTGCTGGTGAGTTGGTAATGGAGGAGAGGAAACATATATTTTTGTCTCCATGTGCTGCCCATTGCATTGATTTAATTTTGCATGATATTGGAGATTTGCCTATCTTTCATAATACAATTTGAAAGGTTAAGGATGTGTGTGTCTTCATTTACCTACACATATGGGTGCTTAACACGTTTAGAGAGTTTTCTAGTAAAAAATAATTGAAGAGAGCCGGAGTTACAAGGTTTGCTACATCTTTTCTCACATTGAAGAGTTATGATGAAAACAAACTTGCTCTTCAAACCATGTTTGCATCAAAGGAGTGGGCCATGTGTCAATATGCTTTGAGGTTGGAAGGTAAGAAACTGGAGGCCATAGTATTGTATAATGATAAGTTTTGGAAAGCAATGCACCAATTTCAGCTTTTTATTCTTTTGAGAGAGAGAGGGGGGGGGGGGGGGTCTCTATCGTGAGATTTTTGTTTCTTTTGAAATCTCAATGAGAGAGTGGTTGGTGAGTTAACTCTTTTGTGTTTCATGCCAACTTCACGGGGGGATTCAAGGCTTTGGATTGGGGATGCTTCAGGGTCTTTCTCTTCAAAGTCTTTTCTTTTCCAATATCATAAAATCCATAAATCATAGCCCTTTTCCCTTACATAAAGTTGTTTGGGAAGCAAAGATGCCTTTTAAAGTCTGGGCCTTTGTTTGGACCTTAATTCTTAACAAGATCAATACGAACAATATGTTGCAATTAGGGAGGCCTTTCAAAGCCCTTAGTCTAGATATTTGTATGATGTGCAATGAGTCTAATGATTTTCAGCTGTTCATTCATTGGAAGGTAGCAAGATGCATGTGGAACAATTAGTTTTCATACTCTGGTGAGGTTTGGGTGGCTTCAGCTACAGTTCAGGATTTTTTGAAAGTGAAGTTTGGGGCTTTGGGAAGAGAGAGAGAGAGAGAGAATATTTTGGGACTGCTCTCCTTTTACAATTTTGTGGTCGCTTTGGCTGGAAAGGAATGCTAGAGTTTTTTAAAATCAAAAGACCTCTCCAAGATTGCTTTGGGAGAAAGTTATTTTTTGCTTCTTTCTAGGCTTAGTATTTTGTGGTTTTTGGGGATCTTTTGCTGTCCTACATTCAAAGGGATTGAAAAGCTGCTTTGATGTAATATGTTAATTTTTCATTTTTTTTCCTTTTTTTTGTGCTTTTAGTTGGAGGATTTCTTATCATCATTTCATTGTAATTATGTCATTTCAATGGAATTGCTTTATTGTCTAAAAAAAGGTGTTGTTTAGTGTGATTGGTTTGCTATTTTGTATTAATTATTTGTTTTAATTTATTTTTTATTTTGTTTTTTTTTTTAGAAGGATTTCTTATTTTGCAGCTTTATACATTCTTTCTTTATTAATATTATTCATCTTTTGCGACTAAAAAAAGAGTCAATGAAGTTAATTGTGCATTCAAGAAGATGAAAAATAGGAAAAGCTATAGGACCATATGACATCCCAATTGAAAATTGGAAATTCCTAGGTTATAATGTAATAATATGGTTAACTAATTTATTAACACAATTATATTCTAAACAGGAGGGTGGTTTGGGTATTGGAAATCTAGTGTCTAAAAACACGGCTCTTTTGGCTAAATGGCTTTGGCGGTTTCCGCGTATTGGAAATCTAGTGTCTAAAAACACAGCTCTTTTGGCTAAATGGCTTTGGTGGTTTCCGCTAGAGAATTCTTCCATGGCATTTGGTTGTTAAAAGCAAGTATGGGTTAGATGAGAATGGGTGGGATACTAATTTGAGATTTAGATGTTCTTTGGGGAGTCCGTGGAAAGCTATCTCTCAGAGTTATCCCCTCTTCATTCCCCATATTAAATTCCTGGTGGGAAGGGGTAGTAATATCCTTTTTTGGAAAGATCCTTGGTTGTGGAATGTAGTTTTGTCCACCTCTTTTCCATGCCTCTTTTGCCTAAGCTCAGGGCAAAATGGGTTCATTTCTTCTTTTGTTGTTGATCTTGGTGGCCCTTTGCCTTCTTGGGATTTCCACTTCCGTAGATTGTTAAATGATAGGGAGATGGTAGAGCTATCCTCTTTGCTAGTCTTGTTGAATGACTGGAGGATAGGCGGTCTTGGTCTCTAAATCCTTCGGGGGGGCTTATTCGTGCAAATCTTTTTGTGATTTTTTGAATAGGTCTAATTTATCTTTTCCTCTCTACAGTTCCATTTGGAAGGCCAAAGTACCTCTAAAGTTAAGGCTTTTATTTGGTTGGTTGCGCTTGATAGAATTAATGCCAATAAATTGCTGCAGATCAGAAAGACCTTTGAAGGCTATATTTCCTGACATGTGTTCTTTGCTTTAATTGTTCGAAATCATCATCGCATTTGTTCATTCATTGTGACTATGCTTGGAGTGTTTGGAATAAGTTATTTGGTATTTTAGGCGAATGTTGGGTGAGTTCTAAGACAGTGGAGGATTTTTTGGCAGTGTCTTTTGCTGGATTTGGCAGGAAAAGTAAACTGTAAAGGGCAGCGCGCTGGAAATGTGTGTGTGTTTTTTTTTTAAAATTTTTTTATGCAGTCTTTTAGGGGTTGTGGATGGAGTGTAATGAACACATTTTTCCAGGGAAGAAGTTGCCTCAATTGCTGGTTTGGGAAAAGAGACATTATTTGGCTTTTCTTTGGCGTGTGGGACAAGGGAATTTTAAGGGGGTGATTTTTTCTGATATTCAGTGCGATTGGCGTTTTGTGTTGGAGTGTTAGTTTGAACTGGTATTTATTTTTATTTTTTTAATTCTCTTTGTTCTTTAGTCTTTAGGTTGTTCTGTTGTGTTTTTTATCTGGATTTTCCAGACTTTGTTAAGGAGATGTCTTATTCTCCTAGCTGTATATTCTTATTCTATTAATGAATTCTTCTTTAATACACATTCATATAATTAAGAAAATGCTAGATGAATGGAGGGAAAGAACTTTAGTACCTAGATACAAGAATAAAGGAGATATTCAGAATATAATAACTATCATGGAATTAAACTTGTGAGTCCTACAATAAAAAAATTAGGAAAGGGTAATTGAACAAAGACTAAGGGGATAAAACAAACAAACAAAATCAAGCCTTAGTCCCACTAAGTGGGGTCGGCTATATGAATCCTTTTCCGCCAATTTATGCGATCATGGACCATTTCTTTTGATAGATTCAAAGATATTAAATCCTTACTCACTATCTCCTCCCAAGTTATTTTAGGTCTACCCCTACCCCTTCTACTGCCCCCCACAGTAACTAAGTCACTCTTCCTCACAGGTGCACTATAAGGCCTACGTTGCAAGTGTCCATACCATTTGAGTCGTCCTTCCCTTATCTTATCTTCTATAGGAGTTACACCTAACTTACCACGAATATGTTCATTCCTTAATTTATCTTTCAATGTTATACCACTCATCCATCTAAGCATCCTCATCTCGGCAACTTTTACTTTTTGGATATTATGTTTCTTCGTCGCCCAACATTCTGATTCATATAGCATAGCTGGTCTTATAGCTGCCCTATAAAACTTCCCTTTCAATTTTAAGGGTATTCTACGATCACATAGAACACTTGAAGAACTTCTCTATTTTACCCAACCTGCTTTAACTCTATGCATTACATCATCTTCAATTTCTCCTTCAGCTTGCATAATAGATCCAAGGTATCAAAATCTACAAGTGCTATTTATTTCTTCATCATCAAGTTTAACTTTGTCTCCAATATTCCTCCTATCATTACTAAAATTACATTTCATATATTCTGTTTTATTTCTACTTATCTTAAAGCCTCTAGATTCCAAAGCTTCTCTCCATAATTCTAACTCAACCTCTACTCCATTCCTAGTTTTGTCAATTAATACAATATCATTTGCAAACAACATACACCATGGAACCTCCTTTTGAATACTCTTAGTCAATTGGTCCATCACTAAAGCAAAAAGATAAGGACTCAAAGCAGATCCTTGATGTACACCTATGGTAATTGGAAATTCTCTAGTTTCTCCATCTATAGTCTTTACACTAGTCATTACTCCATCGTACATATCCTTAATGACATCGGTATACCTACAACATACACCCTTTTTTTCTAAAACCCACCATAGAACTTCCCTAGGTATCCTATCATATGCTTTCTCAAGGTCAATAAATATCATATGCAAGTCCCTCTTCTTTTCCCTAAACTTTTCCATTAATCTTCTTAAAAGATAAATAGCTTCTGTGGTAGATCTCCCAGGCATAAAACCAAATTGATTTTCTGAGATCTTCGTTTCTAACCTTAATCTTTGTTCAACTACTCTTTCCCATAGTTTCATCGTATGACTCATAAGTTTAATTCCAAGATAGTTATTACAATTTTGAATATCTCCTTTATTTTTGTATATAGGTATTAAAGTACTTTTCCTTCATTCATCTGACATTTTCTTAGTTTTTACAATTTTATTAAATAAATTAGTTAACCATATAATTCCGTTATCACCCAAGCATTTCCAAACTTCAATTGGTATGTTATCTGGTCCCATAGCTTTCCCATTTTTCATCTTTTTTAGTGCAAATTTAACTTCGTTAACTCTAATTTTTCGAATAAATCTTATATTTTCAGTCTTTTCCTCATTTGACAATTTTAAATTTAAGCCTTCTACTTGGTTTTCGTTAAACAACTTACTAAAGTAACTTCGCCATCTTTCTTTAATATCTTCGTCTTTAACCAAGACAATATCATCCTCACTTTTTATACATTTTACATTTCCTAAGTCCTTGTTCTTCCTTTCTCTAGCTTTAGCAAGTTTAAATATATCTCTTTCCCCTTCTTTTGTACCTAATCTAAACTATTAAATGATCTATATTTAGCTTCACTAACGGCCCTTTTTGCATCTTTTTTTGCCTCCTTATATTTTTCAAAGTTATCGCTGTTTCTACATTTTTGCCACGTTTTATACCAGATTCTTTTTGTCTTTATGATTTTTTGTACATCTTTATCCCACCACCAACTTTCTTTACTATTTGAGAATCTTCCCTTTGGTTCGCCTAAAATCTCTTTTGCTATCTTTTTAATAGAGCTAGCTAATCTATTCCAAAGAGTACAAAAGCTATATATCTATTAAGAAGATCAATGGAAAAGTTTAGGGAAAAGGGACTTGCACATGGTTTTTATCTATCTAGATAAAGTTTGTGATAGTATACCTGGGGAAGTCCTATGATGGGTTCTAGAAAAAAGGGAGTATGTGGTAGGTAATATAGATGTCATTAAGGATATGTAGACTTGACATAGGAAAGACTAGTGTTAGGACTACGGTAGAGAGTCTTAAAGGAATTTTCAATCACAATAGGTATACTTAGAGTCTTTTGCATCATTGATGGACATACTTACTAGGAATATTTGTATGTTGTTTGTACATGATATAATGATGAAATTGTAGCTAGAGTAGTATTTAATTTTAGAAATATGACAAATACGTGATATGTAATTTTAATCATTTTAGGAGGAATATTGGAGAAAAAGTTAAAATTGATGGTTAGAAATTATTAACAATAGTATATTTCAATGTCTTAGATCTATTATTCAAGTTGGAAGGGAAAATGGAGAAGACGAAATACATAGAGTTGAAGTAGGTTGGGTAAAATGGAGAAGTGTTTTTGGCATGTTGTGTGATTGTATAATACCCTTAAATTTTAAGGGAAGTTTATATGATGACTATAAGACCGACTATATTATATGATTTAGAATGTTAGGCTACCAGGAAACAACATATTCAAAAAGTACAAATTGTCGGATGAGAATGCTGAGGTGGATAAATGGTATAACTCTAAAAGATAAATTAAGGTATGGAACTATTAATGGTAAGTTAGGTATAACATGGAAGATAAGATAGGGGAAGGGTGTTAGGATGATTTGGGCAACTGTAATGTAGGCCAAATAATGCACCAGTGAGGAGGGGTGAGCTAGTTTATGTTAGTGACAATAGGAGGAGAATTTTATATTTTAGAATAGCTTTGATGTGATAGTGAGTAAAGATTATTGTGTGGAATGACAAAAGAGGATTCATGTATTGACTTCACATGGTGGGACTTGGTTTGGTTGTTGTTGTGGAAGATAGAAGTTTCAAATTTTTTTTTAATGGAATTTAAATTTCCTATAGATAAAATGTTAGTCCATTTGAACAATTTTAATGCATGTAAAAAAAAAGGTCAGTTTGGTGCACAAAGCTCCTGCATATATGGGGTTTGGGGTAGGGGTGGACCACGATAATTTTATAGTACGCAGCCTTACCTTGTGTTTTTGCAAGAGGCTGTTTCCATGCCCCGAACTCGTGACCTCGAGGTCGCATAGCGGTGACTTCACCATTGCACCTGGGCTCCTCCTCTTCTAACAATTTTAATGGATGTAAACCCTTTAATATTAGGAACTGATTTGGCTAAAGATTTGGGATAAGACAAGAGTTTGTTTAAAATTAGATATTGTATTATGAATGTGGATTAGTAAAGATTAAGGGCCATTATGTCCACTTATAAGATGAAGTCAAGGATATTTTTATTCAAACAAATGTTTTCCACTATTTATGGTATGGATATAGGTTCATTTAGGATTGAATTTTTTTTATTATCTTATGAATTGAGTGCGAATTACACCCAATTTTATTCATACCATATATAGGGAGGGGTGTGTGGATTGGGGAATGGTTTGGTGGCAAAAGTGGTTGTTGTAGTGAAGGTCTTAAATTTTGATTTCAACTAAAAATATGGAAACTTCATTGGAAATTTTGAAGTCAATGTCAATTTCGATTTCTAATTCAAAAATATTATGGAAATTAGTAGTAAAGCATGTAATTCTTTTATGAAATTTTAGTAACTACTAATAGAGGTAATAATGTAAGATTAAGGAATGAAATATTATTGAAAGATACATCAAGGATATGTATGTATAAGGTGTGATAATTGTAATATAATAATCATATTAAACATATTCAAGTATTATAATTAAAATGCAAAGATGTGTTAAATATTATTTTCTATACAAATACAGATATTTTAGACATAAATGGTCAAATGATGTGTTGAAGTTAATTTTGATGGCTAATTTTTCATATAATTTCAGAAATCTGAAAGCATAATTCATATCCCTCATGTAGTAATCTTTAGTTTCACAGTTTCACTAAAAATAAGGAAGAAAAATTGGGAGAAATTCATTTTGGGTCTTGAATCGCAAATTTGAATTTCATGGAAATTTTATTCTTTAACTAAAATTTGGACAGCTAGAATTTCTAGATTTTGATAAATATTCTGATTTGTGGAAATTTCGATGGAAATTTTGTAAATAGAAATTGATTGTCATTTATGAAAATTTTGACAATTTCACAGAAATTTAAGACCATGGTTGTAGTGGTCTCACTATCTTATGTCATGTTGATGAAAATCATGATTTTTCAGTTTATGCTCTTGTTTATGATGGCATTCTCAGTCCTTTTTTTAATTTAAATTTAACTACCATGTTCTTGTATGTCATATTGGTTTTACCTCTATTGAAGTAGGACGATTGAATGATCTTAATAATTGGGCGTAAAATGTTTGTGCTTAGGTTGGAAAAAATGCTACGCAGCTTGGTAAATAATTAATATCCAATACATTTGTTGCCATCTTTGGTGAACGGTGAACTGGAATGTTGCATTGTAGAGTGTGTCTAAGTCACTTATGTTGAGACAAACCCCCTCTCAGTTGCACAGAATAGGCAAAAAATGATGTCCTTAAAATGCTATGTAGTCTGGTAAATAACTAAATATCTTATACATTTTTGGCCATTTTCTTTGGTAAATTCTGAGATGGAACTTAATTTGCGTGTAGAAGAGTTTATGGGACTTGATGGTTTGCACAAATTTTAAATCTATCACTTCCGCAGGAAGGCTAGGAATGATATGTCAACTCTTTTCCTTTATGCCAGTGTGGTAAAAACATGTCCATTTAAGTATCTCTAAATTCTAGCCTGCTACTGAAATTGGTGCCTATCACAAATGCAAGAAGCATCCACTTGGAGGTTAAATATGCAATTTTTAACATTATTTTATGCATTCAAGTGGAAATGATGATCTAGCGGTTAAAGTGTTATTTGACATTTGCTCCTGCATCAGCATCTATATCAAGATGCATCCTTGGTCCACATTACTTGAGGGTAATTGGGATGAACATTTTAGAAATTGAAAATCCTTTTGTTTTATGTCACACATATGAAGCCAGTTGAGATTGGTTTAGTCAGTTTGATTCCACAGCTAGTGTACTTTCTAGAATTTGAACATCATGTTGAGCTTTACATGGCGTGTGAAGATCATATTGGTTTTGAACTTTTTGATTTCTGAATTTGTTCTATGTTCATCTTGAAATGTTATTTCTCCTTGTTGCTACTGCATGATTAGTTTGTATTTTTTGCACAGCTCTCGAGAAGTTGCTGAAAGATTTTGCTAGCAGATATGCTACCGGAGAAGATGTATTTATGGTCATTTTCTGCTTGTCTCCTCTTTTCTGATACTAAAACCTTGTTCTATACTATCTAAATGCCTTAGCTGTTTGATTTCAAATGTGGTGATTTTTATGCGGCTTGCTGGTGAGAACTTCATGCATGGTGTTGTACATAATAATGTTATGTTTGATTTGCATAATGGAATAGCTACTTGTAGACATATAATAGTTTACAAAAAAGAAAAAAAAATAGTCACTGCTATTTTAAGGCAACTGACCATGACAAAGCTGGTGCTATTTCAACCAGCACAAAAATGGACATTCACTCAGTGAGACCATTTTTTGCTTGTTCATTTGCCTTAAAAGAGTATTTTATTTTATTGACATAGAAAATAAAATAAAATAAAATA
Source organism: Malania oleifera (assembly GCF_029873635.1). Taxonomy (NCBI): domain Eukaryota; kingdom Viridiplantae; phylum Streptophyta; class Magnoliopsida; order Santalales; family Ximeniaceae; genus Malania; species Malania oleifera. The sequence goes on along the minus strand of NC_080426.1, from coordinate 77,997,214 downwards.
AAATAAAATAAAATACTCTTTCTCTGGAAGATCATCTTTTACTGATACCTTCCTCCAAGCTTGCTACCATGGAGGATCCTCATTCGTTGTTTAACCTCACTCTGGTACTTCACTCGACCTCTCAGTCTCATCTTCACCTCCTACTCTGGTTCTTTGTAACAGGGGGACATCTGTAGCGCCCCGAACCGTTAAACCCGGGTCCGGCGCGTTATACCTGATAAAATCCTTGATAATCCATAATCCATAATATATGCAGCGGAAAACATAACCATAGTCTCCATATAACATAATACCAGAGTTTACTAATTCTAACTACCAACCATAATAAATTAATCATCTACCAGTATTCAAATACATGTCTCCAAAACATTATCCACTAATACTAGTATGTTTCACAACTATCCTTTCATAATTGAGTTAAAACATAAAGATATAAAACATAAAATATACATATCAGAATTAACATAAAAATATACCCTTTTTCTTATATCTTCCAAAAATGTTATAAAATCTCGAGCTCTCAAAGCTCGATCCTGAGAAATCTTGAAAAAAAAAATGAATTCATATTCGGGTGAGACACATCTCAGTAAGGGAAGAAACAATATATTAAACTTAGCGTGTGGCCATCATGAGATTATACATATCATTTTATAATATTTGCAAATCATTAACATAATACTGAAAGTCATTTTCTGATCCTAAACAAACACATGCAAATGTTTAACCCACGAGATTATTCGAGGATAGGGGTGATTACCCGCCTATACAAGTAGTACCCTTCTGCTCTGATACATTTAGCAACCCGAAGGTCACAATTTAAGCATATCAGGGCACTCACCTTACTCAGTAAGCCCTCAAGTGTTAGATTGATCTCATACTCACGCATTCAACAATAGTTTACTGGCAAAGGCCCTAAGGATTGGGAATTCTACCCGCCCATACAAGTAGGTTCCCTCTGTCCTAGTGCGTTATGTAGCTACTGCTACATCTGAAGCTACTAATGCACTCGCCTTACTCAGCAAGCCCTTAGGCGAAAGGTACGCCTCGCCCAATCGTAACATGTTCTACGTATATACATACTTCTATTATCATAATACATCATTCTTTTTTGTCATTATACATTCATGCACATTCATTCCTGTTCATAACTTAACTTTGTATTTCGTTTCACTTTAAGTGGCTCTTTCCCATTTACATCATTTACATTTGTCATTTCATTTCATTGCCATTTCATCGTCATTTCATTGCATAACATTTCATTTCATTACTTCGTACTACAGCTGGTCTTTAGCCATCATCAGTTAGTCTACGTAGAAACGTGCTAAATCTGCTAATACAGCTCCTTTTAGCTGTCATCAGTTAGTCTACACAGAAGTGTGCTAGATCTGCTAACATGGCTCTCTTTCAGCTGTCTTACATTTACATGGTTGCATTTAACATACACAGGCAACATTGTCCATATCATATTTTATTCTCATTGTTTTATTTACTTAGCTTGCATCTCATACATTTAACATATAATTTGCATAGATTCTCATGCCACACAATTTAGCAATAAAATTCATACACTGCCTGTAAAATAAGCCAACCAACATTTAGTGTTTATATACTGAAAATATCTTTCATTTCTTACTTAATTATCCTGAAAATATTTTTCCACTTTCATCAGTTCATTTTCGTATATACATATCTAATAAACAATCCTAAATTTGAAAGAAATATAATTTAAACAGTTGGCATTTTACCTATATCGAAACATATACACGTACATATAACATAATTTATTTTTTCTTTAAATTCATAAAAATTCTTATTTAATATATATTTTTTCCTTACCTGATTTCTTGAACTACGCCAACAGGGACTCTGAAAAATACCTGCGGCGCTCACCCGGACCCTCAATAAAAAAATTCCTAACTCCAATAAATTATTCTTGAATAAAATATTATTTAAATATTTCCTAGGCCTATAATTCCTAAATAAATAAATATATACCCTTAAATTTAGCAAAATTGCCAAAATTTTCAAATCTCACTCTCGCTTTGGAGTAAGGCCTAGAAAACCCCAATTAAAAAATTACCTACACCAAAATGACGACAACGACGATTAGGACCCGATGGTGGTGCCTGATCGTCGATTTAATAGCAGATTTAACCAGAAATTGAGAAATTGGGAAAAATTACCTTTCCCTAGGAGCAGTGCCTAAGTTGTTCCCACGACAAATCCGCTCCAGTGGAAATGTCGGTGGCGGAGCTAAAAACCCAACGACACCTTCCGTTTCCCGATTGGTTGAATATTCATTGAGAAATGAAGGGAGAGAGAGAGACGGAGACGGAGACGGAGAGTGGGAGAAGAAGAAAGTACAGAGAGACTGAGAGAGAGCGAAGCTGAGAGATGCAGGAAGATGGAATTGGATTTCAAATTGAAATCCAATCCATCTTATTACCTTTAATATATATTATTATATTATTAAATCTTATATATATATATATATATATATATACTTTAACTTATATAAATATATTATAATAAAAAAATATATATATATATATATATATCTTTATTTCAATTTTTTTTCCCACACTATTCTTCTTATTTGTTTATTTAATTAATAAATTCAATAATCATTAATTAATTAATAATTAGTCTTAATTAATTTTTTTTTTCTTTTCATTGTTTTTTTTTTCATACTATTTATTTTCATTTGTTTATTTAATACATTAATTTAATAGTGTTTAACCACTTAATTAATTAATAATTTTAATTAATTATTTAATTTTTTTTTTTTTTTTCCGGGTTATTACAACATCTCTCACTCTCCATCCTTTGACTATGGCTGACTGAAGCGAACAGTGCTGGTTGAGAGGAAAAAATTTCAATCTAGTTATTGAAGGCGAGAGCAGTGGTAGATTCTGCTGAAATGTTGGTTCAGATAAAAGAAAAACCTTCGATCTGCGATTGGACAAAGTTGGGGAGAACTTGCCTTTGCTTGTGGCCAACTATAATGTCGTTCGAAACAGGTGGGTTAGGTTTTCTAAAGAAGCTGTGTTCTGGTTTGCTGATGGTCTATCTTCTTTTGGTCAGATGCAAAGAGGAATTCGAACTATTTTCGAATGGGATTTGCTAAGTATTGGATGTTGATAAGGTGGACAAAGGTGGCAAAGTATTTGGAATTAGGGTTGGGGTGGAAAGGAAAGAAATCTTCAGTGTATATTCCTGGAGGCGCTAAAGGCGATGGGTGGCAAAGCTTCACAAGTGTTATTTGCAAGATAGCAAAAGGGTTTTTTGAGGATTCTGGAGGTATTAGTGCTGATAGTTCTTCACACCAAAGATAGTGGAGTCGAGTGGTGTTGGAAGGCAAACAAAAGGAAGGAGAGGGTCACAGTGGCCAGGTTAATTCTGGAAATCAGGGTGTGTGTTGGCCTGGAAAGATGAACTGCGCCACCAGTGTGGAGGTGCGCTGCATCTGATTGAACCTGCGGCCATTGCAAATCGATCACAGTCAATCAATCAGAACGTGAAGGAATCTAAGGTTCCGAGTGGCTTTGTAATCTTATCAGAGGTGGCTAGGGTTTCTTTTAGGGAGGCTGCGGAAAAAATTGGACTGGGCTGTATGTTATTTATTTTATACCTAGCCCAAGTTGTTGAAAAAGAAGGTATTTCTTTTTTGACTAAATTGGGCCAATTATTTGAACATGCCTAATGTCTAGGAAAGTTCAATTTTTTGAATCCAAAGGAAGGCTCTTCTCGTATGTGCTTCCAGCTGAAGGATTAAGATGGTATTTAGGCACATGTGTGTGGTAATGGTGACACAAGTACTTCCTTGTTGGTTCTGGATAAAGGCGGGTCTGAAATTTTGCTCTGTGACTCAGGAAATGAGTATAGGGGAGGACTCTAAACATTCTGTGTAAGGAATCCATATCCAGATTCAGTTTTCTGAGATTTGAGTCAGAATGACCAATAAGTTCAGAATTCTAGCAGCAGGTTTTATTTGAAACAAGTTTGTGTGGTTAAATTTGTGTTAAGTTTCAAAGAAGTATTAGAAGGTGGTGTGGAAAAGAGTAAAACTGAAGAAGATGGGTTTGGGGAGAAATCTGGCGATCATCTTAATGCTGATAGGTTTTGACAGTAACAAGGTTTATGCTTGTAGGAGCCTGGGTTGTATGGGTGCTGAAATGAAGAAGGCTTTTGTAGGAAAGAGAGAAAGTTATGGTGAGTCAGTGCCGAAGTTACTAGGGAGAAATTCTAAAGGAGAATTTAGTATTGTAGAACACCCGAATGCGAAGAAGAAGGCTAGATGTAGTAATGAGGTTAGCAGAGGAAAGATGGTAAAGTAATGGGGGTGAGTGCCAAAGTTACTAAGGAGAAATTCTAGAGGGGAGTTTAGTATTGTGGAACATCCGCATGCTAAGAAGAAGGCTGGATGTAGTAAGGAGGTTAGTAAAGGAAAGATGGTAAAGAAATGGGGGGATTTTTCAGATTCAGAAAGTGATTTTAATGAGTTTGATTGTGGTGGGGGGTTGTTACTGGATGAGATTTGAGAACAATAGGGGTACATTTCTGATTCTTGTGATGAAATTGGGGATTTATCGTATGTCCATCGACCCCCATTGGAAGGCTTGGATGGAGTTCTTTATGGCCCGGGGACGCCCTTTTTATGGATTGATGAACAAGCTGCAGTGCTGGAATGGAATGTGGAGATTCCTCAGGAGGAGTTAGAAGCTCAAAATCTTTTGTATAAAATGGATTTTGAAGTTGAATGACATTAGAGGGAATGAAGTCGTATGGATGGTGGTAGAAGTCAAAAGATGAAGGGACAAAGGGAATTAGCGAATTTGGAGAGCTTGGTAAACTATGATCCTTAGCTAATATGTTTAGTTTTATTTTATGAGCTTTGTTTTTTTTTTTCGTTCTCTCTTTTTTCTTCCTTTATTTGGTGGATTCCTTGTCCCTGCACAATGTACCTTCTCTCCTCTTTATCTAATATATCTTCTTTTGCTATAAAAAAAAATTATTTATTTATTTTTGTTAAATTACCACATTTGTATACAATTACAAATCAATTTCCTTCCTATTCCAATCTTCAATCAAAGCATGACATAAGTGCCTTAATGAAGGATTTGTGTGTGACTTGCAATGGTTCACTTGGGAGCTTCTTTGGGATATTAACTCTAATAATTTGTTCTTCTTTGGTTGATTTTGGATGATTTTCAACTTGCCAACAAGGTTGTGCTTCTTAAGAGCGCCATGCTCCATGAAAGACTTTTTTTTTTATCATTATTATTATTTTTATTTTCATGTTTCATTTGAAAATATATGTTCTTTTTATATTTAGCAATCTTGAATGCTTGCCCACTGTCTAAGCTTTAAGTGTAATATAAATCCTTCTTCTTCTTCTTCTTCTTCTTCTTCTCTCTCTCTCCCCCCTCCTTTTATTTCTTGTTTTTCTTGTCTTGGAAGAGCAGATGCCTTTCGTTTTGTTGATTTTATTTGTCAATCACATGGACAGTGATATTCTATCGTGAAAATTAAAAAGTCAGGAAATTCATTGATATCTGGTTATGATTTGGAAAAGGAAATGTTTAAACTACTGAGTACAAACTAATTTAATGTAGTCATGTGCAGTCTGATGTTTTTCTGGCCCCACAGATTGCTGTAGCCACAGAGAGATTTAAAATTGATATGGTAAAGTTCTTTCCTTTGTCTCATGAATTTCTTTGCTTGTCAAACTACCACTAGTTTATTTTTCTATTTCTGGTGTACGATGAATGCTGTTTGCTGTAAATTCTTTAAGTTGTGTAAAATGTTTCTTCATCTTCTCATTTTTTTAGTGTTTGCAGTGAAGACACCTTTTTTTTTTTGTGTTTCCCAATTTTCTTTCTGCAGCCATTTATCAAATCCTTTCTAGACAAGCTTAAAACATAAACTATCGTGACAATGTGAGTTTTTTGTTATTATTTTTCTCACTGACCAAAATAGTTCTAGCTGATTATATGATATGCTGGGTTTTAGGGCTTTCCACTTGAGCATTCTGAACAAAATTTTGAGTTTGAGATGATTTTGTGATATGTTTCGTTGTGTAAAGAGCTAGTTGTCAAGGGGGATGTGTGATGGCAATGGGTGACATGATGGGGTTTTAGGGCTTTCCATTTGAGCCTGACAGGGAGTGAATGATGCAGGTTGAAAATGAGGAATAAAGTTGGATAGCATTTCCAGAAGTTTGGGATTAAAGAAGAGAACTAGACTTAGAAAGAGGACAAGTGAAAGAGTCTGAATACTTTCTTGATCAGGCTATTCTGATTTTCATTATCTTATTACCAGTATTTGTCCTGTTGCAGTTCGGCAGCTTGCACAAATGGAGTTTTTGAAAGACAATGTTCATGAATGTTGACTTAAAATGCAAATTGAGGCCCCCTATTTGTTAGTAGTATGTTTCTATCTTGAAGAATTTTGAGATTCTCTTCTAAACTGTGAACCTTTTATGAGTTATGCAAATAGTATGTATTAGTTCAAGACTTTTATGGCATATTTTCGTACAAAGGACAGGAAAAACACTTTTTTTTTTTATAAAAGTCAGCCACCCAACAGTCACTAGAATTATGACTTGAATTATAAAAGAGAAGTGTGAGCTGACCTTGTCAACCTTGAGCATTTAAATCTGATTTCACTTTGTATGGGAGTTTTACACTGTTTCACTGTCAATTAAGAGAACATAGTGTAAAGTAGAAAAATGAGAGGTAAGAGATGCGTCTAAAGTTTCTGAATTGGATTGTGTATTTTTATTCTGAAAAAGTTTGTCAAGTGGATGGTGATGCATGTAACTAGGGATTGGGGCTGTCAAGAGGGGACATCCAGTTTCTCATTTCAGCAAGGTTTGGTATCATTTCTGTATAATGTTTTCCTTTTTTCATTTCTATAAACAAATTATGACAAAGCTTTTGTTTATGCTGCTGTTTCCGTCGTCGGTAAAAACAGAGAACCATATTTTACAGTTTTTCAGTTGATTTGGAACCTGCCAAAATACTTTAATACATATTAATTAATTTTTCTGAATTAAATTATTCATTTAATACATATTTTTTAATTAAAATTTAAATGAAATGACTGTGAATTTAAATATAATTAAAGTAAAATTATCAATCATATTTCTAAAAATTTGAAAAAATGAAAAAGTCATTTGAAAAATATTTTTACTATTTTTCAATTTTTGTGTACAATAAGATTGTTCTTGTAGCATGAAAAATTGAGTTTTGAAATATACTAATTAAGTAAATAGTTATAATAATTTCTATTTTATTATAATTTTATTTATTTATTTATTAATTATTTAAATCATATTTTTTAATTGTTATTTGATCTAAGGACAATTATGAGCATTTGTTCAATCAAGTTTTTAATTTGTATTAGTTTTATAAATTTTAACCAATGATGTTGCTAGTTTTGGGTTTTTAGTTTTAGTTTTTGGTTTTTACTTTTCAGTTCTGGTTTTTGTTTCATAATTTTTGAGAGGGATACCAAACAGCCCCTTCGTGAGACATGTCAGAAATAGCCCACCAGTAGCTATTGTCAAATCCTTAAATTTTTGGGAAAAAGATTCTCACCTCCCCTAAGATTTGGCAAAAACAAAATAGGGACCTCTCCCGAGGTTTTAAAAATTCTATTAACCTCATTTGAGGTTTCAAAACTGCCACGGACATTCTCTGAGATTTGGCAAAATGACACAAAGTTCCCCTTAAAAGACTAATCTTTTTGCAAAATACAAGAGGAGGTTTGTGTCTTTTTAGCAAACCTTAGGGGAGGGAGGTCCTTAGAATTCTTGAAACCTTAAGGGCAGTCCCTGGAATTTTTAAAACCTCAGGGGAGGTTAATGTCTTTTTTCCAAATCTTATGAAAGGTTAGTGTCTTTTGCCCTAAAATTTTAGTGTTTTCTCTTGGTTCTCCTTGGAAGTTTAATTTACATTCAGATCGTGAAGCTCTACAAAATTTAAGCTCCCAGGAGTAAATCATAGATGTTTTGAAGTGGACAGTGGGTGACCTTCTTGCTTGAATATACTATCATATTTGGGTGCTACTAGCCTGGTTCATAAACCAAGGTGATAAATTCTCTAAATAGAAGAGTTTGTTTGTTGGTAACCGTGTCTATCAAAATTGTTGGAAGAGAAGCTAAACGTAGAAGAGCTCTGTTTTAAAGACAGCTTGGGGAGACAGTCAGGGACAACAAATGCATTCTGAATTTGCCCTACAAGATGGATATTTATTCAAGGGAAACCAATTGTGTGTTTGAAACTTTGATTTGCTTCTCGGAGGGAGTTCCTAGTTTCTGAATTGCATTATATTTTGCATTTTAGTCAAGATAGGATAATTTGGTAGCTGAATGGTATTTTTGGCCTACTTCACTTTGAGATGTTTACAGTATGTGGAGAGATGCTAAGCTTGTCAATACGAAAATGTTAGTTTCACCAAAACTTTCTGATCCATGGGTTGAGGCAAGTATTGATTTCATTATGGGTTGCCAAAAACAACAAGTGGTGTTGATTATGTGTTTGTGGTTGTTGATCACTTCTCAAAAATGGCACGTTTCATAGCATGCAAAAGATACTAGATTCTGCTCATGTAGCACATCATTTTTTTTTTCCGGAATGGTGAGATTACATGGCTTGCCCAATACAACAGAGACTGAATCAAATCTAATTTTCAATTTGATTTGGATAGAGGATGTTATAGTCTTGTTCTCGCAAAAGAGATTAGAATTCCGTCGATTCATTTCTAGATCTAATTTATTCATCATTTGTTTTTACCAACTCTAGAAAACTCTTTTTAGGTTGCTTACAACTAAGCTGCAGAAGCAGTACGTACCATCCTCAAACTAATGGGAGGAGCCTAGGGACAGTATAGAAGTCAAGGCAGGAGGCTCCGAAGGCACCTCAGCGATGTGTCAAATTCTCCTCATTGAAATTAGGAATAGGGTTCTTATGACGAGACAAATTGAACATATATGAATTAGTTCCAAGTTTCCAAAGGATAGAGAATGGGTCAATGACTCAGGCATGGAGTTAAGGAATTTTTGGGGTAGCATTCAGCTCTAATGTGAACCTTGGCAATATCACCCACATTGAACTTTTTAGCCCTATGGCACACATTGGCAGCAAGGCTAAGTTCAGTGCTAGGTAGGACTATCTCTAAGGCTCAGAGTGCATTTGTGGGGGGATGGAAAGATCGGAGAAGGAAGAAGCGGGTTTCATTTTTAAGTTGGATTTTGAGAAAGCTTGTGATAGAGTGAATTGGAATTTCCTGGATAAGTTTTTTGTATGGTATTTGGTTAGAGGTGGCAGTGTTAGATTAGAGGCTGTTTGCATAATGTGAGTTACTCGGTTTTAGTGAATAGTGAGTGTAAGTCTTGGTTTAAGGCTACGAGAGGGATTATGCGAGGTACCCTCTATCCCTGTTTTTGTTTGTTTTAATGGTTAATATATTAAGATGGTGGATAGGGTTGTAGATAGAGGTTTAGTAAAAGGGTTGGAGGTGGGGAGAGAGGGGACTTGGGTTTTGCACCTCCAATTTGATGATGATACTATCTTCTTTCGAGAGGATCGTAGACCCTCATTTTTTGAATATTTTGGTTCTCCACGCTTTCAAGGGGGTTTTGGGCTTAGGATTAATATGGGGAAGAGTGGTATTGCAACTTTCAATATGCCTGATGATAATATTAGGGAATTGTGTGCGGAGGTGTGTTGTAGTGTCTTGGGTTGTCCGCTTTCCTATTTAGGGGTTCACTTGGGGGGTAATCCTAGGTCTGTCAGCTTTTGGAATCTGGTTGTGTAGAGGGTTTCTAAGAGGTTGGATGGATGGAAAGGTGCTCTTCCCCCCCCCCCCCCCTTTCTCTCTCTCTCAATGGTAGAATTATGCTCATTCAGGCTTGTCTTTCTACTATCCTTTTATACATTTTTTATGTTTTAAGATTCTAGTAGAGGTAGCTACCAAACTTGAGAAGATAATGAGGGACTTCTTGTGGTTGAGGTTAGGGGCTTGAGGGATCATTTGGTAAGTTGGGAAGTGGTTGGTAGGTCTAAACAGGAGAGTGGTTTGTGTATTCGAAACTTGGTTTCTAGAAATACAACTCCTCTGGCTAAATGGAATTGGCGTTTTCCGCTACATAATTATTCCTTGTGGCATAAAATTATTATTAAAAGTAAGCATGGATTAAACGAGAATGGGTGGGATACTAATTTGAGACGTAGATGTTCTTTAGAGAGTCCATGGAAAGCTATTTCGTATTCATTCCTCACATTAAATTCTTGGTGGAAAGGGGTAGTAATATCCTCTTTTGGAAAGATCCTTGGTTGGGGAATGTAGTTTCATCCACCTCTTTTCCTCTCTCCTCTTTCTTTTGAACTTAGGGCAGGACGGTCCCATTTCATCTTTTATTGCTGATCCACGTAGCCCTTTGCTTTCTTGGGACTTTCATTTTCATAGGTCGTTGAACGATAGGGAGTTGGTAGAGCTATCCTCTTTGCTAGTCTTGTTGAATAGCTGTCAATTTTATTTGGAGGAGGATAGTCGTTCTTGGTCTTTGGATCCTTGAGAGTTTATTCTTGCAAATCATTTTGGGATTTTCTGACTAGATCTAATTTATCCTTTTCTCTATATAATATATTCATTTGGAAGGCCAAAGTACCCTTTAAAATCAAAGCTTTTATTTGGTTGGTTGCACTTGATAGAATTAATACCAATAACTTGTTACAGGTCAGGAGTCCTTTGAAGGCTCATCTCCAGACGTTTGTGTTCTTTGTTTTAATTGTTCAGAATCTGCATCGCATCTTTTTATTCATTGTGTTTGTGATTATGCTTGGAGGATATGTAACAAGTTATTTGGGTTTTTATGCGAATGTTGGGTGAGTTCAGAGGTAGTGGAGGACTTCTTGGCAGTTTCTTTTGTTGGTTTTGGCAGGATCAAGGATAGAGCAGCACACTGGGGGGTGTTCCTTTTTTTTATTTGTGGGGGCAAATTTTTTTAGGGAAGAAGTTGTCGCCTCTGTTGGTTTGGGAAAAGATACATTATTTGGCTTCTCTTTGGTGTGCGGGATAGGGGAATTGTAAGAGTGTTGAGGTTTTCTGATATCAACGTGATTGGTCCTTTGTGTTGGATTGTTAGTCTGTGATGGTTTTATGTGTTTTTTTAGTTTTACAGTTTTATTTTGTTTTTTATATCTGGATCTTTCCAGATTTTACTAAGGAGATAGCTTATTCTTCTGGATGTATATTCTTAATCTATTAATGAAATTCTTCTTTTACTATAAAAAAAATGGACTCTTGGCATAGGCTGATACATTTGAAGATGCTATACTTCCTATGTTAAATCTGTTAAAGGCAAGTGAACTGTTCTTTGCTTGAATTTTGTGCAGGCCAAGTTCCCTATTTTAAGTAGAATTAATGGATCGTATATGGCTTTGCCGGAGTTCCAGGCCTCATCGCCAGAGAGACAACCTGATGCTATCGTGTAATTTTTTTTTAAATCTATTACATTGCTCTATAACTAAGTGAAGTTTGCATGTCCAATTAAACTAGTGTATCTGCTTTGTTGCTTTTGCCATTTATTTAAACATTTGGAGCTCTTTCTGAGGAAGGATTTTCCAGTTGAAGTATTCAAAATAACCCATGTTTGAATAAATTAGGACCACGTGCTTGCAGTTCTTTCTAGCCCACTGAAAACTAGAAAAGAGTAGTTTCTTTTTACATGACGTGGCTAATAAAAATTTCAATGAGTTTTCTGGAAAGTTGGTAGAACAAATTCTATGTTAATATGGTTATCACATTCATTCAAGCAAAGCAGGCATGCCCTGCATGTTCCTCTTTTAACATTTTCACATGTTTGTCGATGAATAACTCAATAAAAAGGAAAAGTCTTAGGTAGATCACATTGACTTGAAAAGTCTATGAAGTTCACACGGACTTGCTCTGTTTCCCCCCACTGTAAGAGATTTCCAAATTAGAAGTCAGCTGCACACGAAGGTAGAGATTGCCTCACACTTGGCGTGTTCTATACACAGATGCTTACAGTGGTTGAGAAGAGGTTCTCTGTTATAAGAGGAAGCGGTTCAACGGTCATCTTGCAAGGGAAGGGTGGAAGGATGGCTTGCAAGTGTTTGCTTAGTTTAGTAGTGCCAAATTTAACTTGCCAATATAAAATTCAAACCAAAAGTTTCTTGTTTGCGGAGTCCATATCTTCAAGTGCAGACAAAATAGAATCAAAATGAGCATATGGGTTTTAATTAGCTTCCAATCATGTCTCCTATGAGGGGTGAGGGGAAGATCTTTGGGTGCTCCTGAATAAAAAAAATAAGACCTACCCTTTGTGATATTTTACCTAATAATGCAATCTACCAAAAAAGAGTAGTGTTCTCAACAAGGATCATTGAGCGGTGCCCCATTGTTGTGCACTAATTTTTGCCTTGCATATATAATTCAATGAGTGGTCAATAAAACAAGTGATGAAATCAAAAGCTTTTAGTGGAGTTTTGAAGAGAGAAAGCTTTGCATGAAAGCTTCCAAGTTTTGATCTAGACTTGGTTAATAAAATAATGGGTAAGATGCACTTGTGGTCGCTAAAATATTCACTAAATGTAATGAGGTCATTCAACTTTTAGTTTGTGCGTTTAGGGCATTCACCTTACCGAAGTGTTGCAATGTACCTATTTTAATTTAGGACTAATGGACATCTATTAGAAATGTTTACATGGAATGTCCTTTTTGTGTGCGTGCCGTATGGGTTCCACCTTGGCTAATGCCACCCAATTTTTCACTTAAGAAAAAATTATGTGCAAACGTGTGAATCCTCTATGGGCATGTTTTAAGCTTGCTGAGTTAGGATTTCAAAAAGTTGTAAAAGAGGAAAGGTTCTTTATTTGAATCCCTAATGTCCATCTCTAGCACCAATGCAGTTGTTTCTTATGCCACTCAGTGGCGCAATTGCTGACCAACTCAGGAAGAAGGGAGTAGGAAATTCAGTTTACTACTATCTCTTGAAATTCGGTTTACTACTATCTCTTTTGAGTTGCCATTTTCTCGATTATATGAATAACCCACGACTCTCCTTTGTAGACAATTGATGACCAACTCAGGAAGAAGGCTTTTGGTTGTCAAAAGTGTGGAGTAATTTACTACTATCTCTTTTGAGTTGCCATTTTCTCAATTATATGCATAACCCATGACTCTCCTTTGTAGAAGTCAAATGCATGTGGATTCTACTATATATCAAGTCATTCCTTGTCTGTGATTAGTGGATTCTTTAGAAAACATAGAAGGTTGGAGAGGAGTCAAAGGCTGAGGGGTTTTTTTTTATGTTTCTATTGTTAAGGATGTTTTGTATTGAAGTCATCTTCATATTGTGGTACTTTAGGAATATGGGAGGAAGGTCTGCCCTTTCGTCTGTATTTCAAGGGAAATGCATTGTTTTGATATGAGCTAGGGATGTTGTACTAGTGCGTGCTTTTTATTGTATAAAGCCAAGGGGTGCCTTGTTCTTCATTCTTGTATTGTACCATTTTCCATGGTTTCGTTTGCAACCATCCATTGAAAAGAATAAAACTTCATGTCTTAGAATGGATTTTGTTTGTAGCTTGCAATGGCACATTATGTACTTGATTTTCCAATGATTCACGGCAAGAGTGGAGTGGAGTAAAATAAATAAAGAACATAATGATTCCATAATATTTGACAACAAAATATAAAAGGATGATTTCAAAAGAGTGGAGTAGAGCAAAGTTTCCTAAACTCATCGTTACACTTTCAACTATTAGAAAGGATAACCTTGCAGTAGCCCTCCACGACCATGCTGTAGTTGTCTCCTTGCTGATACCCAATTGAGAAAAAAAATATTTAAAAGATGATACAAGGTACACAAATTGTAGTCATAAGAAATGTACTTTTGGAATCTTAGCTCTTTGCCTTCATTGCCTCTGTTCCTGTTGTGCAAGTTGTGTGCTATGCCTTTGTTTCCTATGTTTTTGTTGTGCGCCATACATATTTGAGTCACTAAAGTAAAAAGATAAGAACTCATAGTAGAACTTTGCTGTACACCTACTGTGATTGGAAAATTTCTAGACCTCTTACAATCTTAATGCTAGTCATTACCTTACCATACATATCCTTAATGACTTCAGTATATTTACTACAAAGCCCCTTCTTTTCTAAAACCTATAAAAGAACTTCCCTAGGTGTCATATCATAAGCTTTCTCTAAGTCAATAAAAACTATATACAAGTCCCTTTTCTTTTTCTTTAAATTTTTCTTAAGCTTTTTAAAAGATAAATAGCTTATGTTGTTGATCTCTTAAGCATAAAACCAAATTGATTTTTTGAAATTCTCGTTTCTAATCTTATTCTATGTTCAATTATCCTTTCCCGTAATTTTATTGTAGATCTCATAATTTTAATTCCATGATAATTATTACAATTTTGAATATTGTCTTTTCCCTTATATAGAGGTACTAACGTACTTTTCCTCAATTCTTCGAATATTTTCTTGGTTTTTGTAATAATGTCGAATAAATTAGCTAACCAAATATTTCCTTTACCTCTAAACATTTCCAAACTTTAATTAGTATTTTATTTGTTCCTATAAATTTCTCATTTTCATCTTTCTTTAACAACATCTTAACTTCAAGAACTCTAATTTTGCAAATAAATATACTATTTTTAGTCTTCTTCTCATTTGTCACTTCCAAGTTCATTTTTTTTTTTATTAAACAACTTATAAAAGTATCTATGCCACCTCTCTTTTATGTCTTCTTCTCTAGTTAAGACTTTATTATTCTTATCCTTTATACATTTTATATCATCTAAATCTTTGCATTTTTTTTCTTTAGCTTTAGCAAGTTTATAAATATCTTTTTCTCATTCTTTTGCATATAGTCTCTAGTATATAAAGTATTATAAGCACTTATGTTCTGCTTCACTAATAGTTTTTTTTTTTTTTTTCTTGCCTCCCTATTTTTCAAGATTTTCTATATTTCTACAGTTTTGCCATATTTTATACCATTTTTTTTTTGGTCTTAACTGCTTTTGGACTTCTTGATTCCACCACCAACTTTCTTTACTATCCTGGTATCTTTCTTTCAACTCACCTAAAACCTCTTTTGCTATTCTTATGATAAAATTAGCCATTTTATTCCAAACAATATTTGCATTTACCTGATCTCCTATGGTCCAATCACACTTTTTAATCATTTTATCTTAGAATTTGACTATATTATCTCTCTTCAAACTCCACCATTTAATCCTTTTGTGTCGATTTATGTTACTCTTTTTCCTCCATTTTTTAATATGATGGGACCAACTACAAGCGTTGGAGAGTAAAAATTTATTTTGCCTAAAAAATGTTGTTAGTATTCTATGTTCTAGAGACTCCCTAAACTCAACCATAAGGGAATAATAATCCCATCATACTAAAGTGGGAGGAATATAGCCAAAGGTGCAAAAATTACATTCTCAATTCTTTGTCGAATGAGTTCTATAATTTTTATTATAATTATGACGCCACCAAGGAAATATGGGAAATTTCAACAAGAACTATATTACAGAAAATGCAAGAACCAAGAAATTTTCTTGCAACAAATTCCTCTGCTACGAGATGATAGATCAAAAAAGGCTCAAATGGTATGATCCCTCCGTCATCCCTTTCATTCTAGGGTGTTCTTGTAGTTCTTGGTCTATGATGATGCGTTGTTAGGTGCTCCATTTGATTTTCCCATTAAGGTTGAACCTAAACTGGTGCTCGAGAGACAGCTACCCATACACTAACATAGGATGTATGAATTCTCAAGAAGAGGAGTCATGGTGGTCCCCCCCCCCCCCCCCCCTCTTTTTGAATAGATCCCCAAATTAGGAATTTCAAAAATTGCTTCATGATATGTTGGTAGTATGAATAGAAGTGAATGATGTGTTCTAGACAACTTACCTAATTGATAAATTGCCACCATCTTGGAATGAGACCAAGTGAACTTTGATGCACAAGAAGAAAGACATGAATATAAAACTTGTTATCTTCCTGAGAATATAAGAAGCCAATAGGAAAATGGTGATACAAAATAATGAAGTAATAGGAAAGGTGAACTTGATGGAAGATGACTAGGCGAGGTCTAGGGAAAACTTCAGAATTAGGAAACAAGTTAGGGGGAGCAACAACAAAAGATTCAATGCTAGAAGGATACAATGAAACCAACAACTAACCGTATAACCGAATCAACAATCGAGGAGACAATCAAAATAACAACCATTCAGACAATTGTTTGAGGTACAACTCATTTAATATATAGACAAAAGGCAATTGATATGTTCAAGGTAAACCTAGACATCATGCACCTCAATGTAGGTTTTTCTAGAGGGGTGGTAATAGTATAGTAACAATAAGCCTCAAGCTAATATAGTGGAGGATGAGGTAATTGTTGCATGGTATCCATAGTGAATCTTGTGGAAAACCCATTTGACTAGCTAGTAGATACCGAGCCACCAAACATATATGTGGCGATTGTAACCTTTTCAACATATATGAAAAGGTTTATGGGGATTTAATATTTATGGGTAATGCCCAATCTTCACCTCTGTTAAGAAAGGATATTGTGAATGTCAAAGCTTACCTCTAGAAAAATCTTAAAATTAACTAATATGCATCATGTATAAGATATTAGTAGAAACTTGATTTTTAGATCCATCCTCAATAAGATTGGTATCAGATTGGTTTTTGAGTTGGACAAATTGATCTTGACTTGTAACAGTGTCTTTCTAGATAAGGGTTATTATAATAATGTACTATTTGTGCTTACTGTTATTAATAGTATGAATAAAAATCTTAGTTGTTCTACTTAATTCATTCTTTATATCTTTAGCATGATAGACTAGGATATATATATAAACTTTACTTTTGGTAGAAGAATGAGGAATTTAGGTTGTATAGTGGGCTCAATTAACTCAAGGAAAATGTGAAATTTATGTAGAAGCTAAATTTTATGAAAAAACCTTTTAAATCTATAACAATTACGAGCATACAGTTATTATAATTCATTCATAGTGATTTAGGAAATTTTAAAAGTCAGATAAGTAGAGGTGGTAAGAAGTATTACATAACTTTTATTAATGATTTCTCAAGATACACAGTAGTTAATTTTTTAAAATCAAAAGATGAAGCTAAAGATGCTTTTATTAAGTATAAAATAGAAGTTGAAAATCAAACAGATAGCAAAGTCAAAAGTTTAAGAACTAATCAAGGAGGAGAATATGATTCACGATTTTTAATGAATTTTGTGAACAAAATGGAATAATACATGAAGTAACAACTCCTTATACACCTAATCAAAATGGTATGACTGAAAGGAAAATTAGAACATTGAAAGACATGATGAATGCAATGTTAATAAGATTAGTTGCCTACTAAATGTGAGAGGGAAACTATTCTATTTGCTGATCACATGATAGAATACCACCTAAGAAAAGTGATAAAACATCTTATGAATTATGGAATGATTATAAATCCAATCTAAGATATTTGAAAGTTTGGGGATGTTTAATTAAAGTAGGTTTACAAGAAGTAAAGAAACAGGAAAATTGGTCATAAAAATAGTGTTATTATAGGATATGCTCAAAATAGTGTTATATATGAATTCTTAATTATTAAATTATATAATAATGTATTAGAATCTAATACAATAATAGAAGCACAAGATGCATAATTTTTTGGAAACTTTGTTCCTCTAAAACTTAGAAAAGAAATAGTAGATAAAACAATAGCTAAAAATGAAACATCTAGTTGAAAAGAAATTGTCGATAATAATGCAAAAAATCTTGAATCTAGGAAAAGCAAAAGACGTAGAAAGGAAACAACTTTTGGATATAATTTGTAACAAATTTTCTAGTTGAAGATGATCCACTTACATACTCAGATGTTATGTATTAGAAAGAAGCAATTAAAGATGAATTAGAATCCCTAAAAATAAACAATACATGGGACCTCGTAGATTTACCACCTCGACATGAAACAATAGGATATAAATACATATTCAAAAATAAATTGAGACCAGATGAGAGTATCAATAAATTTAAAGTTAAATTAGTAGCTAAAGGTAATAAACAAAAAGGAGACAATATTTTTGATACTTATTTTCCAGCCACAAAGGTCGCAAGTACTAAAGCTTTAATTGTCCTATCTTTCATATATAACTTCAATATACACTAGATGGATGTAAAAACTGCATTTTCAAATGATCTAGAAGAAGAAATTTATATGGAACAATCTGAAGGTTGAGGTCAGAGTTTTATAAAATGTTCATGGTGAAAAAAAAATATGAATGAAAGATCCCACTAAAAAAATTGTGAATGAAACATTCCCTTCACGAATCATCCACATCCACATTAACCATGGGATTAGTAAGTTCCTCATTTCAAGGAGGAAAGGGGAGGGTGGGTTGTGCACATGCAGTGCGTTGTTCTGTATTTTGGAAGAAGTCACATAATGATGCTCGAGACCAGAGGCGATGTGTACACACTGATAAAATAAGATATACTCACATTCTTGGGGTCAGCATTTCCGTACAAGTGTGTGAACTCCATTCTCACAGCACTGCAGTTCAACCCAACTCTGACTCAAAATGACATTGAGCACTCATTCGACCACCATACTTTGCAAAAACTTCCCCACTAACACAGCTGAGCAAAATCAGCCCATGCAAGGGAAGAGAGAATTGTTTGGCTCCTTATAAAGCGGCTCCAATAAACACTGCTATTTGTTCACAGCTCAAGGGAATGTAGTGTGCACAAAACTTACTGGAGAAGTAAAACCTGTGAGGATCTAATGCCAAACCTCCTAAAGCATATACGAGGTAAAATCAGTTACAACGTCAGATTGAGAGGTCCTTCCTGTGTTGATAGCAAAGCTCTCCAAGATTTGTCTATGATGGATGGAGGGGTGGAGCTGCCCACAACTTCACCTTCTTGTCCACACCAGCCGTGGCCAACACCAAGGCTTGCGTATTTCCTGAAGAGAAACATGATAACGTAATGAAATACAATGTCCCAGACTCCAGGTACAAATAAAACAAGCTAAAACCATATAAATCATTACATGTAGGGCTTGGGCATTGAATCAACAATTTTGGTGGTTCTCAAAGGCACACCAAAACCTTTTGCCCAAAATGAGAAAAAAAGAAATGAACCTTGACTACGTGTTTGGTACATAGGAATGGAATGTAATCGAGTTTTATCACTTGAATTTGTCATGATCACTGTTCAAATTTTCTTTCCATTCCATTCCACTCCTATTGCATTCTATTCTGCAAACCAAAAATGATATGAACCGATTTAACTGACCAATCTAGTCAACTTAGACAGCCAGAAACATCACAATTGTATACAAATAGCAACTTTCAGCAGGACAAGGCAACTTACCCACGGGAATAGGTCTAGGTATCCAGGCAATCCCTGTGATGTCACCTATATGATGAATTCAATTAAGTTTAATACAATATTCACAAAGTGATCATTTTACAAAAACTCTGACACAGAAGCGCATACCTTCATGGGCTTTGTCAGCAGTGTCCAAAACCCTTCCAGTTTCAATGCATAACCATTGCAATTTTGAACCATGGGTGACTGCTAATATCTTTCCATCGGGGGAAATACCAAGACGATCATAATGCAAAGTGTTCCCACTTGAATCATGAAGTGGAATAGAAAAGACCTTCAGAGTCTTTGGGTCCTCATCAAGATGATATCGAACTTTGCAAGAACAGATAAAGACACGGTTAGGTCTAACAGAATCAAATTTAGCAGCATGTAAGAGGTAAAACAAATAAACTAGAATCATTAGCTCACCAAAAAAAAAACCTAGAGCCAACACAGGCATCAAATGATCAAAATATGAAGCCCTAGATAAACTAATTGAATCTGATTAAATTTAGAAGATATGATGGACAAATAAGTTAAATAACTATATAAAAGAGTTAATGAAAGCATTTGGCAGAGAGTGTGGTCAACTGGGGAAAATTAATATGTATCAATCCATAGCCAATCTTCCAGCCAATATTTTTTTTAATCAATAAATAAATTTCATTGAGAGAGAATAATATACCAAGCGGAGGATAAGATATTCCCATTTGAAATAAAAATAAGAAATATACACAGAAAAGGAAAACGAAAAAGCAAGCAACAACGGCACATCAATGAAGCCTGTTGATATCACTAGAAATTCAAAAAGCACACCCCCTTAAAGCAGCCCCAAAGAGAAGCCCAAAACCTGATTCTAGAACAAGGATTGTCTCAAAAGGCTTATACATTCCTTTCAATCAACTTCCCGACAAAATAGCAAAAACAAATCTCCACAACCTGCTAGCACCTTTACTCCTACGAAAGCCTCTGAAAGAAGGAAGCATAAAGGCTTCAATCAACTCTCGGCATCTTCTCTTAAAAAAAGAAAATCTACTCCACAATTACCAAATGCCTGTGGAATGTTAGTATTATTTCTTATTTTACTTTTTTAAAAGTGGGAACTAGTCTTGGAACTATCCAAACATAAAAAGCACACATCCAAGGATAAAACTTCATATTGTCTCCAACTCTGCATCAAGTTTTTGGTGTTAATTCTATTAAGGACTACACCCAAATAAATGGCTTAATTTTAAGGAACTTTTTCCATCCAAATACAACAATGAAGAAGAAAGACATCTATCAAAAAAGAAAGAAAGAAAGAAAGTAAAAAAGATATACAAAAGAATGTCCCTGAACCATCCGAAATCCACACTCAAACATACCTCCAATTAGAAGGCCAACAAACATCCAAATAAATGCCCTAGTCCTAAGGGAGCTTTTGCCTTACAATGATGAAGAGAGAAAGACCCACAAGATTGAATAAATAATTAATGTTAAACAACCACTTTTTGCCTAAAAGCTTATGCTGTTAAGTTGTGGACCAACAATGTATATCAAGGCTTAACAATCCCCTGCATTGTTGTCAAATCCAGATCCTGTGTATCGAAATTCCAAATTTGGGAATCAAAAATCAAAAATTGAATCAAGCCATAAGATTTGGTACAAATTTCCAACATGTGAAATAGTAAAATATATTTAAATTTTGATAATAAAGAAAAGTCATATTTCTTGTGTGTTTCCCTTAAATGAACCTTATGCTATTTAAGGGAAGGAAAAAAGAAAAAAATAAAACAATCTTTTGGTGTTTATCAACAAAAATATATATATATATATATATATATATATATATATATATATATATATCACAAATAGTCTTTCTCGAATTAAAAAGAAAAAATAATTAAGTTAAAAAATAGTAATTGAACAAACTACTAAAAGAACCAGCTTTTGCATCTTAACACAATGAAACATGGAGTACTACCTTAGCCAATGAGTAGTCTGCCCCTTCTCAATGGCAGAACAAATATCCTTGCAAGGGTGAAGAATGGTTTTGTGAGGGCAACAAAAGACCTAAAGTTTCTATCTTCTCCTCTTTCTTAGCACAAAAATGATGTAAACAAGGAACAAGAGGATCGTGTAAAAATAAAAGCAATAAAAAGAACGAAAAAAAATAATAAAAAGAAATAGTGCTTTTGGGATTTTAAACTAGTGTCTCTCAAGATATGATAGCTCTAGAATTGTGTGAATTGATGGATTCAGAACGATTCTTTAGATCACAAGGTGAAATGATAGATTCAGCAACATTTCAGTTATTTTACATTTTCTAGTAAGATTCAAATTGATTTGGTGTGGAATTGACATGAAGCATAGAAATCCAATTGCAAGTCCATAAGATACTAACAACCAAGTTCTTAAATTTCAATTTCGACTCAAACTTCAAAGCTCCATAAGTATGGAAATTTGCTGGAAATTTTGATTTCAGTTTGAAAAATAATGAAAATCAATAGTAAAGCAAGGGATTCTTTTATGGAACTTTAGAAATAGTTAATATACATAATAATATAAGTTTTATGACTAATATATTACAAGTTAAATACATCTATGTTGCGTATGAGGCGGAAAAGTTATAATATGATGTCTATCAAACATATTTGTAAGATAATGTGCATTAAACATATTTACTTAATACAAATGAAATTCATAAATCATATAAATATTATTTATTATACAAATAATGATTATTTCAACATGAATTGTTAAATAAAATGTTGTTGAATTTTTATTTTTTCATATAATTTCAAAAGCTCTCATAATAATCTTTTATTTTGATAAAATAAATTAAGAGAGAGACATTTCACTTCACTCCTAAATTTCTCATTTAAATTGCGAGGAAATTTCATTGTCTAGTTAAAATTTTGACAAGTTTCGCTAAAATTTTGAGATTTTGATAAATTTCGAATGATTCGTTGAAATTTTGACGAAAATTACGTAAGACATAAATTGACTACCATTTCGATTGCATGGGTGATGGAATCTGAAAATTATGAAAATTTCGACAATTTTGTGGAAATTTAAGACCATGCTAACAACTATGCTCCCCTGCACATGCAGCCCAATTGCATGTGGAGAGAAACATACGACAAATAACGTCCATTACAAAGGAATAGAAAAAATTTTAACAAGCAAATGATAAACCCAAGCAACAAGGCTGGAAGCCAGGACTTCCTAGAAACCATGGCTCCGATACCATGTTAAAAAACCATTTTACCTAAATGCTTAAGCTGTTAGATTGTGAGCCAACAATGCATATCAACCCTTAACAATTAAAAAAAGGATTTACAAAAGAATGTCCATGAACCATCTAGAACCCACACTTGAACATCCCTCCAATTAGAAGGGCGACAAGCATCAAGAAAAAAACAAAAGCTCCTCTCCAACCACCCCCTGCGCCCCCCCCCCCCCCCTCCCAAAAAAAGAAATGAAAATTTTAAAAAATGAAATCCCCAACAATCAACATAAAACAAGAAATAGGTGCATTATGAACCATGGAGAGTTGGAAGAGATGAGGAAAAAGAATAAAGAGACATCTCCCACTCAAATATCCTCCGCAAACCCCCCCCCCCCCCCCCAAAATTAAAAAAAAAAATTTAAGAACTATCACCAAATTTATGTCCGATGAAAGGAAAGAACACAAAATAAAATCTATGAAATGAACCTACAAGGGATCTCACAAGTACTTCTGATTCCCATATTGGAATCCTGTCCACTCTTGTGCAAGAGACAAATTTACTTTTAATCGCTTTGTGCCAAAAGGAAGTTCACTTCCAAGGAAAACCGCCATAACTATTGCTAACCATGTTTCTAACACCACCCACCAGCGTACCCACAACCTTAGAACCCCACACATGACGGATGACACAGCCTCCCAACTAACCAAATGATCTCTCTTCTCCCCCACACTCGATCAAAGGAAATCCCACAATCTTTTCCACCCTATCCACTACCCAATTGAATCCTAAACAAAAGACCCAAAAAAACAAAAAGAAAAAGAAATGGTGGCAAGATGGGCCCAAGTTAGAGTGCCCCAAAAAAATCGCCTTCCGATCATCAAGAATCTTAACCACTTTAGTCACTACAGGATCCTCAAAGGCAAAAGACTGATGGTTATTATCCAAAGGAACACCTAGATAAGTCAAAGGTCAATCTAAACAACAACCAGCTAAAGATAGAAGACAAAGGATCTCCCTACCTAACACCCTAGAAAGCATTGAAGCAAGTTCCCTATTTATAGTGACAAAGGAAGAAGCACTAGACAAACCAACCCTCATCCAAGACCTTAACCTATCACCAAAGCCATTCATGACCAAGAAAATTCCAACTAACCCTACAATTATCACTTTTTCACCGGTTGAGACAAGATTTGGCATTCCATGATCACAACTTAAATCCATTTGCCTCCCCTATAAATATCCCCAATCATTCTCTAGTGGAATATTATGACGCTGAAGCAAACAAGTGCTCTTGAATCATTTGGATTCCCACTAGCTCTGGGAATCCCTCTAGCCATCTTAACCATTCACCTATGACCTTCCACACCTGAGCTTCTCATGAATTGCCTAGTTCTCCTCTATGCGCCTCTATAGAACATACCCTAATTGTGCACAATGTACAAATTCTTCACTCCATACAAGAACCCCCACTGCATTCCTGGTAAATTAGAGGATTGGCCAACCAATATTTGAGTAGAAGTTTCTGCTAGAAAGAAGACACAATTACATTGGGAACTTGAATTGCATCCCAAATTGTAAGAGTTGGAGAAATGACAGACTATAGTAGGGCAGAGGTAATATGGTAGCAGAAAGTGAAAGTAGTGAATGTTATGTTGTGGGAAGCAGGCGTAATCAACATGAATACTTTTAAGCATGCACGACCTAAATTTATACGGTTTCTTTCACATGTTCATTATTTAATGAGCATAAATATAAAATGGTCTTCTTAATAGAGTTAACACCGACAATCAGTGGCAAACTAGAAGGCCCACAAGGCTTTGTTCCCCAATGTTTGTGTAAAGTGCTTTTCTAGTGGTAAGACACATGTTCACCAGTTTCTTCATTGTGCTAGTGCTTGGAGTCTTTGGAACAACTATTTGGTATATCCAGTATGTCTTAACTCATTGGAGGCTTTTCTTTTGACTGCTTTCAGAGGTTCTGAGAGGAAAATTGAAGCAAGGAGATTATGGTGTAGTGCAGTGCAGTTTTGGCTATTTTATGGGTGATTTGGCTTAAGAGAAATGCTTACATTTCCAGATTGTTACGTGACTACTGATCAATGTGGGGAAGATTCTTTTGGCATCATTATGTGCCTTCTTGATGTTTTCAGTGCCATAGTTTTCCTGATTTCCGGCGAGGCAGCAAGAGTTGATGGTGGTTTTGGATTGCATTTTCATATCAGTTTTGTTCTCTATTGTCTTGAGTCTCTTGCAGTTTTTTTGGAAGATTTATTATACTTCTTGACTATTGTATTCTGTATATGCGTGTGTGTATTATGGTCATTGATTAATCATATAAATAAGTTGAAAAGTAGATCATATAGCTCGATAAAATGTGATAAATAAATTAATGAGACAATATAATATACACAAGTATTCTATTAGACACATAAAACATAAAATAAATTATATAAGCTTTGTCATTCTATTAGTTAAATTCTTAACAATTTTTTTTTTTTGTAAGAAAAGAATTTCTTTGATAGAATAGGAATGTACAAGCAGGACAATAAGGCATCTCCTTTCAAAACTCTGCTTAAAAACCAAAAAGAACACTAGAAACAACCCGAAATAATCAGCATGCCCTATCAATTCAACAAGGAAAGCCAATCACGCTACATATATGAAAAATGCATTCCCCTGAGTTCTCATTACCCACACACCAAAGAGAAGCCAAACAGCGAATCTTCTCCCATACCAGCAAAAAAGGCGAATTCATCCTGAAAAAATGTGTGTGTTTTGTTCCATCCACAAACCCCCCAATATACAGCAAATAAGGCACTATTCCAGTAACTCCTTACCCTCTTTTTTCCTGCCAAAACCAACAAAAATGAATTGCGAAAAACTCCTCCTTGGACAAACCAAGCATTCCCCAAAATACCTAAATAGCTAGTTCCAAATCCTCCAGGCGAAATCACAACGTAAGAAAAGATGCAGTGCAGTTTCAGAGCAATTGAAACAAAGCACGCATACGTCTGGAGAGAGCCTTAAACGGTCTTCTAATCTGTAACAAGTTATTGCTGTTGATCCTATTAAGCACAACCAGCCAGAGAAAATTTTCGATTTTAGAGGGGACTTTGGCCTTCTAGATAGTTTTATAGAGAGGAAAAGAAAAACCAGAGCTAGTCAAGAACTCATTAAAAGATTTGCAGGAATAAAACCCTGAGGGATCCAAAGACCAAGAACAGCTATCAACTTTCAATGAGACAACAATTATTCAACAAGACTAACAAGGAGGATAGCTCCTCCATCTCCCCATCATTCAAGGGTCTCCTAGACTGAAAATCCCAAGAAGGTAAAGGATCATTCGGCTCCACAATGAAAGAAAAAATAGATCCATCCTGTCCTGAGCTCAAGCGAAATAGGCGAGGAAAACAAGGGGGCAAAACAACATTCCCCAACCATAGATCTTTCCAAAAGCGAATATTGCAACCCCTACCTAGAAATTTAGTATGGGGAATAAAAAGGGAATAAATCCGAGAGATGACTTTCCACAGACTTTCCAAAGAACATCTAAGAACCGAATTGGAATCCCATCCATTCCCATCAAGTCCAAATTTACTTCTTATAAGTTAATTGATTTAAGTGTCAAAATTGCATAATTAGGTGTTTAAATGAGTTAATTGGTTATTGCCAAATGAATTAAGAGCTTAGTTATGTATACAATTTTAGTAATCGATTTTAATTGAACCATTATTCCATTCTTTGCCCTTAAGTTTATGAGTTGATGATTAATTTTTGCAGGTTGTTTTTGGGAGATAAAAACACAGGAGAGAATTAAAATACAGCAGCACATTGGAGCAGCAGGGCCCATGCGGCCAAAGGGAATTAAAAAGAAGTGAGGGCCGTGCGTGAAGATTGCATGGGCCATGCAGAGTTTGGCCCAAACAAATAATAACTGTGAATCACTAAAGGAAGCATTGGGCCAAGACAGCAGGGGCCATGCGTGTGTGAAGGGAGAAAATTGAGTGGGCCGTGAAGTGCGCACCAAACACAGCGAAAGGAGCATGCATGCAGCAGAGGAAATTGCATGGGCCATGCACAGATTTTGGGAGAATAAAGTAGGGCAAACAGCAGCTTATAAAGTTGCTGCGTGAGCAGCTTTGCATGCAGCCGAGAAGGCCAATTTAGGTTTTCTTTTAGGGGGAACATGCATGCAGCAGCAGCTGAAAAGAGAAGGAGATGGGGATTAAATTAGAGGACAGCCGTGAAGGCCTTCGTGAAGAAGCATTCGGGCAGCATTTTTTGGCAAAGCTGAATTACTCACTCTCTTCCTCTCTCCCCTCTCTTGCTTTGTCCCTTAGATTTAGTTTCTCTCTCTCTCTTTTTTTTTTTTTTTCATTGTTGTCAATGATTTATTCTTGGTTTAATTTGTTCCGGAAATTTCGGATTGCAAACATGTTAGGCTAGATTTTTATCTTGAGATCCAAGGAGTAACCTAGGACCGTTTTGGGTTGGATTTCCTCCTTTCCCTTGGAACTTTAAAATTTTATGTTCTTGATCTTGATCAATTGTAGACATTAAGGCACAATTGATGCTTGAACTCGTGGCAAGATTTTAATGGTTTTCTTTCATTGTTTATATTTGTTATACAACCTGTTGAGTGTTTTGGATTATACTGAAATTGCAGGGTTGAATGTTATATTATCCAATCATAATCTTTCGGAATGAGAAAGTGATTGAGAGAATAAGAAATTGGAGGAACATTCATTACCAAATCGGAAACAGGCGAAACTTGCATCTCAAGTGTTTAATTAATTGTCTTTTACAATTGAAATTTAATTTCTACACGTTCCCTTTAAATTGCTTAGTTATTGGTAATTTTAGAACCTTAGACTCATCATCACCTTCAAATCCTTCTTGTGTGTGAACCTCATTATTTTTATCTTTCGTTTTCCTGATTATTATTTTAACCCGTTAATTAATTATTTGTTTTAGGAATTCCTGTCACCATAAATAGTAATTTGATTTCTCACGTTATAATTGAAGACCTTAATGCTTACATATTTCCCATTGTCCCCGTGAATTCAATCCTAGGACTCACCCTTGTATTACTTTGACAACTTCTGCGCTTGGAAGTCAATAACATTAGCTGATCACTTATGCCACAGTGAAGAGACCTCTAAAGGAAACCGCCAAAGCCATTTGGCCAATAGAGCTCTGTTTTTAGACACCAAATTACCAAGACCCAAGCCGTCCTCCCATTTAGACCTACAGACCACCTCCCAACTCACCAAATGATCCCTACAAACTCCTTCCCCTGAACAAAGGAAATCTCTCATGATTCTCTCAATCCCAGAAATTTTGAAAATAGACAGAAAATACAGTGGGATACTATAAAGATAAGCTTGAACAAGAGTAACCCTACCTCCTAAAGAAAAAAGAGCACCCTTCCAACCATCTAATCGCTTACACACTCTCTCATCAACAGGGTTCCAAAAACTAGCGAATCTAGGATTACCCCCCAAAAAGGAACTCCTAAATAAGATAATGACCAATCCAAAACGACACAACCTACCTCCGAGGCTAACTCCCTACCATGCTCCTATGACAAATTAATAGTGGTGATACCACTCTTCCCCAAATTGGTCTTAACCCCTGAAACGCTTTCAAATATATGAAGCCCTGGAATATTCGAAAAAGATGACCTATGATCCTCTAAGAAGAAGATAGTATCGTCAACAAACTGAAGATGCGATATCATTACTTCCTCGCACTCCACTCGCAGGCCTTAACAAATTAATAAATATATTGCAAATTTGTCATTAACTTAGTCATAAAATAATTCTAAGCTACAGAAATTACAATTATAATATTATAATCATAATTTTTTTTTGTTGAAAGAATAAATCACTAACAACTTGAACAACAAATAAAGTAGAAAAGGAAAGTCAGGTTTGATGTTGAAAGGAAAAAATAAGAAGAAAAATTTTAAAAAATAGTTTTAGTATTGTAACAATCCCACGGTGACCATAGTGGCCCTGCAGTGGCTGTAGCCGCTGCTATGCGGCAGTACGGTCATTGCAATGTGTAGAACAGATATTTCATTCTCATCACTATGACAGTGTGCAGCTGGACCACAGAAAACATGCTACATAGTTGCAATAGGTAGTGCATTGTTAAAAAAAACTAGTTCCAAGGCAAAGAACTATGAATTTGCAGTACCCTTCATGGGTGATAAGTTAGTGCTATTCTGCTAATGTTGTGTTTGGGAACTTGATTTGAAGCTTTGGATTTTTATTTAATGGATTTGGAAAAGAAAATCAACATGGATTTGAACAGAATTTTCTCCAAATGGACTCAATTCCAAATCCAAGCCTCCATACCTGAGCATGCTTCAATTTTGACCAGGCCTCGACATAATGACAAGTAAAAATATAATATGGATTTCCTTTCTGTAGTTTAAAACTCAAAAATATATACTGAAGTGTCAACAAGGAGCTACAGGACAAGCCATGCTCCCTTAATAAACTAACTAGACAATCTTGCTATTATCAAGATACATTGCAGTTAGCATACAAAAATATATATATATATATATATATATATATATTCATTTATTCTTGTCTATTATCCTTTTATTTGGAGTCATCATGCAAGCAGATTACAGAAATCAAAAGGCTAGTTGTTGATAAGGTATTATATTATAAAGTAATTTAACATTCTGGTGACAACACAGGTGGCTTTTGATTCAATTTAGTTTGTGTGTAAATCTCTGTTGCCTGTGTAACAGGTTTAAAAAATTTCACTATGTAATTCCATTTTTTACTTTTTCAACTCCCATCTTCCACCAAGTCTGTATGCAACTCATTGTGCCACTAGAATTATCCTTTTTTTTGTACCCTAGCATTATTTAAATATTTCCTACTTCCTTTCTAGATGATTCCTAATTAAGATCGCAGAAAGGAACTTTTGAACCACTAAAGCAATCAAAACACTAACATATATTCACCAAGATAACACAACAATAATTTACCAAAAGGACATATCCAATTTTTTTTTAAAAATAGTATGCATACCATTGATATTCCATATCCTCATTGAACCATCTTTCGATGCTGTAATGATTTGTTCTGAGTTGGGAGCAAAGCATAACCATGTTACCGCACTCTGAAAATCAGGAGAATGAATTTTATGTATGAGGAGAATTTAACATTTGGTCATCAAATTATTGTGTGAATAAAATCCATAACAAAGAACATAAGCACTTAACAAATTGAAGAAATCCAGTTAAAATCGATATCATTACCCTCATTTCTGATGTCACATATTTAAGTAAAAAAAATTGTTAAATTACACTCTATAATAAGAAGCAGTTTTTAATAACAATTAATAGCGTTTACCGGACCCTTAGCCATGCATGGCTTCAATAATATGCTTCAATTTTTTCAATAAAATGAGGGTAGTACTTAAATATCACTAAGTTGCTCTATCAACCTAGGTGTCAGGGGGTTGACTTGTGGAAAACCGGAAACATCCTTTCCATGCAGGAATAAGGTTGCAGACATTTGACCCTCATCAGACTCAATTTTGGTAGGAGCACTGTACACTAGGCTGCCTTTTACTGATCTTGAAGATCTTTTTGCAACATTATTATTATACTTCATGAAATTTGACTAGGAAAAAATGCCACCAATGTTGATTCAGTTTACTTAAACTTTCAAAAAAATTTATAAATTACAATTAAAACTTTATGAGCACTTGACTCAATTAAAAAACTGAAAAGGAAAAGGGAAACACAAAGACATTGGTTGAATCACATCAAGTGGTTGCAAAGAGAGTACATGACCTTATGCCCCTTAAGCTGCATCACTTTTGAAACTTCCTTCACTGAACCATCTTTTGAATATACAATCTCCCACACCTGCATAACCATATTATTAATAGCAAACCAACCGGTTACTTCAAGGTAGAACAATTAATTGTCCAACCATATCATGCTGCAAGCCACATGTCTAAACATGACTCAAAGGTAAGCAATATGCTGTTGAAGACATTAATTAATATGAGAAATAATCTACAGAATTCTACTACAAATTGAATAATATAATCTTTTAAGAAACATTTGTCACATGATAAAAAGAAACAATCCCGAAACCCCAAAATCCATGCGAATCAAAGTTCAACTCCTAGCCAAAAAAGGGCAGTTTGTGAGTATACATACCCACTAAAATCATTTTTAGGGCAAAAAGTAGCACATACAAGTTCTTAAAGATATTCACATGAAATAAAAATGGCAACTAAAAAAGGATGACAACTTGAAATGCTTATAATCCAATCTTAACAATATAACTTCATGACAATAAAGAGAATTACAACTCAAGGGCAAATACGCTGTGATTTTCACAATCCACACCAGCATTCATACACATGTGTATGCTTGTATGTTCAACTTTATGATTACATACTACAAATGTATGCAAAAAGTATCATGTCTAACTGAAATTTTGAAATGTTGAGGTGATCATGGAATTATATGGTTAACTAACAATCTATCTGGTTAACATTTATAACACTAATATAAATTTAAAACTTAATTAAAAAATGCTCATTTTCATCTTTAAATCAAATAATATTATAGAAATATGATTAAAATAATAAAATTACAAATAACACACATTGAAAAAATTAATATAATAAAAATAAAATTTATTATAATTACATTTTTTAATTGTTCTACTTTCAAATTTTACTTTACAGTCAAAATTTTATTGGACATGATAATTGAAAAATAGTGAAAGTATTTTGTAATTGGCTTAATTATTATATTTTGAAATTTAAGTATATTTTTCATTTAATTATATTTAAATTAATATGATCATTTAATTTGGTTTTTAATTTAAAAGTGTAGAATGAATAATTTAATCCAAAAAAACTATTTTTGAATATTAAAATTTCTGGCAATAGGTTGCCAAAACAACTGAAACCATAAACTCTAGTTTTCAATTTTTTGGCAAACAGTTGAAAACCAGTAACAGAAATAGAAAATTGACAATGTAAACAAACAAGTTTTTATAATATGTTTCTTCACCGTGGAGAAATAGAAACAGAAAACAGGAAACAACGATACCAAACAGAACCTAAGGTTACAATTGGTTTGCGGAATCATTATATGGTGGAATAAGATCGAATACAATAACAAATTTGGGAATAGAGGGAATGACTATTCCTTGTATATTCTTTATTCTTCCATCCAACATGTTATAAGAAAGGAATATGCATTTCCATGGTGAAATTTGAGAAAACTCATTCCTTGTATATTCCTTGTTATGGATTCATAAGAAGTTCCACTTTGTTATTTGAATTATGGTATCAACATCATTTTTATATAACTAATTGTAATTAACTTGTTATAACTAATATATTTCTAGGAATAGGCATTCCATGAACCAAACAAAACCTCAGGATATGTGTGATTGAGTTATGACTAGAGTTAAGACTATGGATGGAGAGTAAAGGATTTCCAATCACAACAGCTGTACATCAAGGGTCGGCTTTGAGTCCTTATCTTCTAGCATTAGAAACATACTAAGAATATCCAAAATGAAGTTCCTTGGCGTATGTTTTTTGCACATGATATTGTTTTGACTAATAAAACTAGAGGTTAAGCAGATATAAGTTGGAATTTCTGGGAGAAGTTTGGAATCTAGAGGTTTTAGTAGAAATAAGGCAAAATATAAATACAATTTTATTCATGCTAGGAGGAATATTGGAGAGAAGACTAAACTTAATGGTCAATAAATTAATAGCACTAATAGATTTATACCTAAGACCCATTATGCAAGCTAAATGAGAAATTGAAAAAGATTTAATACATAGAGTTAAAGCAAGAGAAAATAGAGAATTGCTTCAAGCATGTTGTGTGGAAGATTGGAAGTAGAATACCCTTAAAATTAAAAGGAAAGTTCTATAGGACGCTATTAGACAAATTATGCTATATTGATAAGAATGATGGACAACTAAGAAACAAAAGGGCAGCCCGGTGCACAAACCACCCGCGTATGCAAGGTCAGGGGAAGGGGCTGACCACAATGGGTCTATAGTACGCAGCCTTACCTTGCATTTTTGCAAGAGGCTGTTTCCACGCCTTGAACCCGTGACCTCCATCCAGGTCACACGACGACAATCTTACCATTGCGCCTAAGCTCCCCTTCACAACTAAGAAACAACATATCCAAAAAGTAAGTAAACAAATATAAGTTACCTAAATGGGAATGCCAAGGTGGATAAGTGGTGTAGATTTAAAAGATAAATTAAGAAATAAACACATCTGAGCCATAGCACCTATAGAAACAAGATAAGGGAAGGGTGGGTGGTTAAGACGGTTTTGGCATGTGTAGCGCACGCCAAATACCACACTAGTGAGAGGGAGTGAGATAGCTAAAGTCAGTGGTAGACATAAAATAACTTAAGAGTGAGATAGTAACAATTTGGTAGCCCTCCATTTATTAAGAGGATATTGCCGTGGATCATGCAGAATGGTGAAAAAGGATTCATGTTTCTGACCCCAGCAAGCAGGACTCGAGGCTTATTTGTTTGCTGTTTTTATATATCTATAATCATCATGCACAACAGCATTAATCAAGTATAATACATGTACAATGATAAGCATTAACCCTTGCATATAGTTTTGCCAACAAACATATTACAAAAGCATATAAACCACAAAAATTTTCTAAACAATCCTTCTATCATATGTGGTCATCTATTAATGAACATGAACGTTAAAAGATTATCCACCTTCACATCTGCAGTAAAAGCTGCAGCAGCAATAAAGCGCCCATTTGGAGAGATAGCAGCCATTGTGTTTTTGAGCTGATTCGTGTCAACATTCCCCAGTATCTTCCCAGTTTTTCCATGCAAAAGTATGATATCAGTCCCTGAAATTTAACAGATTATCAGAAGCAAGGGGCAGGAGAGCAAATGTTTTGGTAATCTTTTAAAACATAACAGATTATTCAGCAATTCAGTCAAAAATGAAATTTACGGGAAACAAGGAAAAATGGAAAATTATGAAAGGGTGGTAAATTTTAGAGAAGTGTATTAACCAAATCATTTATAACATCAAGCGCACTCAATGGACTGCTGTCTACTCTAGCATGACCATAACTATGTGGATTGGCATTAAACTATTATTTTTTCAATTGGCTATGGACAAAGGGACCAAGTATGGAGGAAAAATGCAATAATAAGTTAGCATTAGAAGCACCATATGTTAAAAAAAAAAAAGAAAAAAAAAAGAGCATAGCTTGTGGCCTTCACATAATTTTTTGCACAATATTCTCAATAGCAATGAGTAGATAAAAGAAATAATCAAAAATATTTTTACACTTCGGAGATTTTTATGTTTTTGAGGGGGAGATTTGCTAAGAAGTCATTAGTCAGAGCAATGTAAAGATGCTTCTGAAAAGCTGAAAATAAAGAATTGCACGTTCAATCTTGAGACATTTACCCATAGAAGTAAAACAATGAAATGGAAAGATGAACACCTGGGAATGGTCAAAAGACTAGCCTTGCCTTTTAGTATTGGATTGTCTAGAATCAAGAAGCAATCTCTAATCAAATAAGCATTTTGAAAATTGAAATAGTATATCAAAGATAAAATATTGGGGGAGAAATTATAAGTGAGAAGCTAAAAAGGCGAGAAGTCTCCAGTAAGCAAGAAGATGAAGATGTAAGAGTAAGAAGTTGTGTAAGATGGTTATGTTCTGCAAAGGCCAGTAAATGCATTATGGATCATTTATGTCAATCGTCAAATATGATAGACAGAAAAAAGGATTCCAAACTAATACACACCG
The DNA here is from genome assembly GCF_029873635.1 of Malania oleifera. Classification (NCBI taxonomy): domain Eukaryota; kingdom Viridiplantae; phylum Streptophyta; class Magnoliopsida; order Santalales; family Ximeniaceae; genus Malania; species Malania oleifera. Next base: position 77,962,739 of record NC_080426.1, on the reverse strand, counting down.
AGGTTATTCTCATACAAGCAAATGTCACCTATCAGTCACTGCATAAGTGCAAAATCACCACAATACAATTTCTCACCTAAGAGCATTATCTGAGACTTGACATGTTCTGTTCAGTTTCAAAATCTGGTATTTCACAATTTATTCTACTTATATGTGTTGACAATACAAGTGCATGACATGCCAAATATAATTCAAAATAAATTCCCTCGAATAAACAAGTTCATGCCTCCAAAGATTATGTTCTCACTTTCACATGAGATATCCAAGGCATCAACTTCCAAAAGTTGGACCAGATTTAATGAAATTCAAACGATTTGAGTATCTATGGATGTATGGAGTTTCAAAGGTCTGGAGAATCTTTGGGAATCTTAAGAGTTTATTCTCCTAAGGCAGTCCCCCCTCCCCAAAAAAATAAAAGGAAATTCGCGAACTCTCTTGGTTTTTGTATATAAGCTTGCTTCTTTTCTAATTATATTTGACAGGTTTGGTAAAATTAATGCATTTTTGTTTAAGCTTTCATTTTCATAGTGGTTCTTCTATATTTTCGAATGAACTCTCCATGCGTCATCTCAGAATCTAAGGCCTGGGTGAATTCAATGATTCTTGCAAGGGCATTTAGTCTTCAATACAGACAACATAATTGTTCTGTCTAAATAATTATTCTAATTTTAGAGCAGTTCATGAATTCTAAATTTAGGATTTAGGGGATGTAAAAAGAAAGGGCTAGTGGTTACTTCCAGCGCATAAGTTATATGTGAGTGAAGCCATTATGAAGAGGTTGAAAACTTTAAAGGTAGGCTGGGAAAGGGGAAAGGGAAGTCTTCGGTTATATGCAGATTAGAAAGTATAATATTTTAAGAGAGATTGAGGATATTTATCATGTGGTAGAGTTGGGTAATATTTAAGAGGAGTTTGCTCCTAGGAGAGCTTTTCTTAATGATTTCAAGGCTTTGTTGACGTGGGAGGACATGAGTTGGATACAAAAAGTTTGGCTTAAATGGGCGAAAGGGATTGTCATACAAGATTTCCCCCCCATAGAATAGCCAATTGCAGACACAAGAGTGCGATTAAAGAATTGAAGCTGATAGGAATTTTGTTGTTCACACAGTTATACAGTAATGATTGAGGAGATTACTAGGTTTGTAAGAAATCTTTTCAAGGAGGGCAATATTTGACATACTATGATGAGTGGTTGGACTGATGTCCCACTTCTACAGAGATGTCTGGTTGGTTGGAGAGATCTTTTGAGAGGAGGATGAGGTTAAGCAGGCAGTATTTAGTATGGACAGGGATAAATTTTCACGGTGATATGGTTTTAACTTTGGATTTTTTCAGGGTCATTGGGATGTGGCTAAGAGTGATTTCTAGCATTTTTTTTTTTTTTTAATGCGGATGGGGCTATTCCCAAAAGTTTGAAATCAGCTTTTATCATTTTAGTTGCAAATGACCACTAGGTTAGATTTGGTGATTTGCCCTATTAATTTGATTACAAGTGTCTATAAATAATTTTGCAGGTCCTAGCTAATAGGATGAAGGAGGTGATAGGAATCACCAATCACCACTTCTAGTGCCGAAGCGACTCGTGTACAGGTAGATTTATTTTGGATGCTATACTTGTGACTAATGAGATGACGGAGGATGTTAGGAGAAGCAAGCAGCATTGTTGATTAAAGGTTTTCTTTCTTCTGCCTTTTTTTTTATTTGTGATCATTAATGAGCAACCTAATACTTGGTTTACTGCATCTAGGGGTGTGAGGCGAGGATCCCTTGTCTCCCTCTCTCTTTATTTTGGTAGGTGATGTGTTGAGTAGGATGATTTATACAACCATTGTCTTCTTGTTGGTAGGGATGGTGTGGGTTGCCTCCTATCTGCTTTGATGAGGGTACCATTCTGTTCTTGTTAGGTCATAGGAAGTCTCTTTTGTGACGTTCTCACCATTTTACAAGTCTTTTTTTGTCAGTTTCCCGTCTGAAGATTAATTTAACTAAGTGTAGCCTATTTTCTATTAATCTAAGTTCAAAGGTGACATCTAGGCTATCTACTCTTGTAGGTTCTGGGATTTGACACTGGCTTCTTGACTTATTTAGGAGTTCCTTTAAGTGGGAATCCTTGGTCTGATGGGATCTTGGGGTCCAGTGATTGCTAAGGTCTTCAAATGTCTAGATGGGTCAAAAGTACGTTTTACTCGATGGGAAGTTGCATTACTTCAATCTGTGCATGTCTCTTTTCGATTCCCCAATATATTTTATCCTTATTTAAGATTCAGATGCGGGCTGCTAATCACCTAGAGAGGATTATGCGATATTTCTTTTGGTCAGGGGTTGCTGAGAGGAGGGCTCACTTTGTGAGTTGGAAGGTAGTTCGTAGGTCCAAGGAAGAGGAGGGTTTGGGTCTTGGTAAGTTGCTGTCTAAGAACACTGCTTTGATGGGTAAATGGTTATGGCATTTCCCTTTGGAAACAGAATCTTTATGGCATACGGTTATCAAACTCAAATTTGATCTGCAGGAGAATGGGTGGAAAGCCAATATTACAGCTAGAGTGACTCATGAAAGCCCATGGAAATTCACTTCACAGGTATATTCTTCCTTTTTCCTTGTATCAAATATAAAGTGGAAGATGGGGGTAGGGTTTGGTTTTGGAAGGATTTTTAGTTAGGATATTTCTGTTTTTTGGTTGCCTTTCCTTCTACCTTTTTTCTTTGCTTTGTGTTCTGAAGCACTTGCTTCTTTTCTCTTGATGCTTTTTTTAATAGAAAAAGAAGATGATTCATTAAAGAAGAAAGAATGTGCAAAAAAGAGAATAAAAAATCCTCCTAAACAGAAAAAAAAGGGTTGAAAAACAAAAGAAAAAAGCATCAATCAGACCAACAAAGATAATCAATCCCATTGTATGCCAGAGAAGCTCACTCCTATAAATCGCTCACTCCTTTAAATCACCCCGAACCAACATGCCAAAGTAAAGCTAAGTAATGACTCTTATCCCATGACAAAGAAATATACAGCTTCTTCTTCCTACCAAAGATAGAAAAAAAGATACCCAACAAATTCTTCGCCGAGTTTGGTCAAACCCAACTTTTTCTCTATAAACCAAAAGGCTTATTCCACATTTCCGAGGTAAAGCACAGTGCAAAAACAAATGAAAAGCTGCTTCAGAACTGTTAAAGCATAAAAAGCGCACATATGGAGAAAGTACCTTTGAAGGTCTCCTACTCTGCAACATATTATTGCTGACAACTCTATTAAACACAACCAACCAAATAAAAACCTTAATTTTTGGCCTTCCAAGTTTTACGGCGTGGAAAGGAAAAATTGGCACTAGTCAAAATATAAGAAAAAAATATTTTCCCTAAACTCAATACACAAAACCCATCATAGCCAAAACAATATCCAAGAAATCCCAACTCATCATGTTATTTGAGGAAAAATCCCCTCTCCCCTCCTCCTAACATCCCTCAACCACCTCAATAGCAACCAAAGTCTCTAAAATCTGTTTATCCTTAATAAAAGAAGCCCGTTCCAAAGAAAGTGTGATTCTTAACAGCTCTCAAAGCTTCTCAGACAAAATCTTAGGCAAAACTTTGTGAAGGCTAGTGACCAGACTAGTAGGTCTAAAATCCCTTATCCTCCCAGAACACTCATCTTTAGAAACAAGAGCAATAAAAAAGCAGAGTTCACACTCTTCCCCACCACTCCAGTTCTAATTGAATATCCTCCTGAATCACCTCCCATCTATCCTGAAACAATGTAATTGTAAAACCATCAGGGCATGGGGCCTTATAACTCTCCATCTCAAACATTGCCTCCTCTCCATATCAAAAGGGCACTCTAACCATGCATCTAGCTGCCCATCAATGGGACTTCAATCAAAACCCTCCACCAGGAACCGGCACTAACAACTCTTTCGCTTCCTATAAAAATTCAGAATTGCCTTCCCAGCTTATGATATTTCACCACTTCCTGGCTTCAGATATAGCTATACAACTCTTTAACAAAGCTTTTCCTCCTCCCATTAGCTACCCTACGAAAGAAATATTGAATTACGGTCCCCCACTTTCATCCACTTAGTCCTCAACTTCTGCCACCAACTAATTTCTTCTCAGAAAAGGATTGTTTCCAAATCCTTATTAAATTGAAACCTTCAAGCTCTATCTTCTCCTTCAACCAAATCATACTCCTATATTCTATCCAAACACTCAATCTCATCAATAACATCATTCTTCTGTTAGTTTATATTTCCAATTCTCTTTATTTCACACTCAGTTCTCTTCACCAAGTCTTAATACACGCCCCAAAGGTCAAATCTAAAATTTTCAAATCTAAAATGGGAAAGGCCCCACTGAACGATATTAGCATCCAGCAGAACTGAGCAATGATCTAAATTAGCCTAACTAAAACCTACCGAACTACATTCGGAAATAAATCTTCAATCATTAGGGAACAAAAACCTAGCAATACAAGAATATGCTAGCCTATCTCCCATCAAAGACACCCAAGTAAAATGACCATTAACCAAGGCAACGTTATCAAAATCCCGATCTGGATCATGCGATTCTATGATCTTATGATCCTTACTTGCCTAATCGATCCAGATTTTAGGTAGAATCTTAATAAAGTAGGATCCTAGATCTTATCTAGATCGTTAGGATCTTAAGATCACGATCCTACTTGCGATCCAACTGATCCTACTTTTGCAATCAAATATAGATTTTTCCTGTTTAGGAATTGAAAGAAAAAGGCCAAATATATATTTTTATTGGCCCAAACACTTTACTTTTGCAGCAGACACAAAACTTGGTCTAGTTGGCTCAAATGCATTAAAATTAGGGCAAAATAACGAGCATGTTCCAGGATTTGTTCAATCTAAGTCGAGAGAGCAGTTGAGCATCTCTTGAAAGCCCTCTTCCTTCACAATGGAAAGCTCTCTCAGTTTTTTTTTTACTTTCTTCCTCTTCTTTTTCTCTTATTATCAACAAGCCAGAGACATCTTTTTAACTGAAGCAGAGAGCATATAGCTTTTTTTTCCTCTTCTTTTCTTTGCGACTAACAAAACGTTCTTCCACTACCTTTTTTTCTTGCTTCTCCTCTTCTTCTTACAATCTGATGAAAAAATAGTAGAAACTGAGAAATTAACATCAGTTCATTGAATTAAGATTAAAAATTTCTTCTTCCTTCTTCTCTTCATTCTTTTTGCTTTTCTTTTTAATTATAATTATAAAATAAATAAGCTAGCAACAGGCTACCCTTTGCACAGCACTTTGCAGTTCAGGCTATTCATATTTCCTTCTTACGGTCAAAATTGTTGAAGGAAAAACTTGCTAGGTGCTAGCTAGCAAGCTAGCTACATTCTTAAAATTTGTTTTAATTTCTTAAACTTACCACCAAGTTTTTAGGATTATTTTATTGAGAATTGTCATAATTTGCCGAATATGTTTTGTTTTACTTTACATTGTACGTAGAACTCCACCAGTGGTGAACTTAATGTCCTAATTTTTTCACACACAGCTGGTCCCAAGCCTGGGTAAAGGAGGAGGGTTGCGTTAGGTAGCTGATAGCTAGGGTAAAATTTGTTAGATCACTATGATGTAAATCCTTACCGAATATTTGCTGGGGCGTCCCCTACGAGTGACGCGCTGCACTTGAACCACCGCTGGTGTAACGAAAAGTGGGCGAGGGTGGGCTAGGTCGTTGCCCTAAAGTGACTCACCATGTCGGCGCCTGGGTACGGTGTCAAATATGCGAGGGTTCCTGCATTATTCTAGACGTGGGCAGGTAAAGGTGTTAGTTTAGGAAACTAGGATTAGATTAGCAACTTGGAAAATAGGAACACTTACGGGTAAAAACATGGAAATTGTGGATACAATGATCAGAAGAAGAATTAATATAATTTGCCTTCAAGAAAATAAGTGAGTGAGGGAGAAAGCTAGAGAAATTGATAAATCAAGATTTAAACTTTGGTACACTGGAAAAGAAAAACATAAGAATGGAATAGGCATTATTATAGACAAAAACTTAAAAGATAATGTTGTGGATGTAACTAGAGTAGGGGATAGGATTATAAAAATCAAGATGGTATTAGGACAAGAGAAAATAAATATCGTTAGTGCTTATGCTTCTCAAGTCAGCTTAGTAGAAAATCTTAAGAGACAATTTTGAGAAGATATGGATAGTATTATACAAGGCACACCAAGGACTAAGAAAATATTTATAGGAGGAGATCTGAATGGACACGTTGGAAAGGATAATAAAAATTATGAGAGGATACATAGAGGATATGGATATGGAGACAAAAATGAGCCTAGGGAGATGATCTTAGACTTCACTATGTCATATGATTTTAGTATGATGAATTTTTGCTTTAAGAAGAGAAAAGAACACTTAATAACCTTTAAAAGTGGACAAAATAGAAGGCAAATAGATTTTATTTAACTAGGAGGGTAGATCGTTTATCATGCAAGGATTGTAAAGGTATTCCAGGTGAAAGCCTAACCACACAACATAGAGTTTTAGTGTTTAATATATGTATTAAAAAATGAATGAAAAATGATAAAATAAACCAGTGTAAGGGAACTAGATGGTGGAACCTAAAAGGAGAAAATATAATAAAATTTAAAGATAAAATGATCAAAGATGGAGATTGGACTATAGAGGATGGGATAGATACAAATACTCTTTGGAGTAGATTAGCTAACTTTATTAAAAAGATAGCAAAAGAGATTTTAGGTGAATCAATGGGAACATTCTCGAATAGCAAAGAAAATTGGTGGTGAATAAAGATGTAGAAAAATACAATAAAGACAAAAAGAATTTGGTATAAAACATGGCAAAAATGAAGAAACAGGGATAACTTTGAAAAGTATAAGGAGACAAGAAAAGATGCAAAAAAGGCTGTTAGTGAAGCTAAATATAGATCATTTAATTGTTTATATGATAGATTAGGTACAAAAGAAGGGGAAAGAGATATATTTAAACTTGCTAAAGCTAAAGAAAGGAAGAGTAAGGACTTAGGAAATGTAAAATATATAAAAAGTGAGGATGATATTGTTTTAGTTAAGGACGAAGACATTAAAGAAAGATGGCGGAGTTACTTTGGTAGGTTGTTTAATGAAAACCAAATAGATGGCTTAAACTTAGAATTTTCAAACTAGGAAAAGACTAAAAATATGAGATTTATTCACAAAATTAGAGTTAACGAAGTTAAGTTTGCACTAAAAAAAGATGAAAAATGGGAAAGCTATGGGACCATATAACATCCCAATTGAAGTTTGGAAATGCTTAGGTGATAACGGAATTATATGGTTAACAAATTTATTTAATACAATTATAAAAACTAAGAAAATTCCAGATGAATGGAGGAAAAGCACGTTAATACCTATATACAAAAATAAAGGAGATATTCAAAATTGTAATAACTATCGTGGAATTAAACTTATGAGTCATACGATGAAACTATGAGAAAGGATAGTTAAACAAAGATTAATGTTAGAAACAAAGCACTCAGAAAATCAATTTGGTTTTATGCCTGAGAGATCTACCACAAAAGCTATTTATCTTTTAAGAAGATTAATGGAAAAGTTTAGGAAAAAGAAGAGGGACTTGCATATAATATTTATTGACCTTGAGAAAGCATATGATAGGACACCTAGGGAAGTTCTAGGTGGGTTTTAGAAAAAAAAAAAAAAAAGGTGTATGTAGTAGGTATATCGATGTCATTAAGGATATGTATGATAGAGTAATGACTAGTGTAAGACCTATAGATAGAGAAACTAGAGAATTTCCAATCACCATAGGTGTACATCAAGGATCTGCTTTGAGTTCTTATCTTTTTACTTTAGTGATGAATCAATTGACTAAGAGTATTCCAAAAGAGATTCCATGGTGTTTGTTGTTTGCAGATGATGTTGTATTAATTGACGAAACTAGGGACGGAGTAGAGGCTGAATTAGAATTATGGAGAGAAACTTTGGAATCTAGAGGCTTTACGATAAGTAGAAATAAGACAGAATATATGAAATGTAATTTTAGTAATGATAAGAGGAATATTGGAGACAAAGTTAAACTTGATGGAAAAATAAATAGCACTTGTCGATTTCGATGCCTTGGATCTATTATGCAAGCTGAAGGAGAAATTGAAGATGATGTAATGCATAGAGTTAAAGCAGGTAGGGAAAAATGGAGAAGTGCTTTAAGTGTGCTTTGTGATCGTAGAATACCCTTAAAATTGAAAGGGAAGTTTTATAGGACAACTATAAGACCAGCTATGCTATATGGATCGAAATGTTGGGCGGCGAAGAAACATAATATCCAAAAAGTAAAAGTTGGCGTGATGAGAATGCTTAGATGGATGAGTGATATAACATTGGAATATAAATTAAGGAATGAACATATTCGCGGTAAGTTAGGTGTAGCTCCTATAGAAGATAAGATAAGGGAGGGGTGACTTAGATGGTATGGACACTTGCAACGTAAGCCACATAGTGCACCTGTGAGGAAAAGTGGGTTAGTTACTGTGGGGGCAGTAGAAGAGGTAGCGGTGGACCTAAAATAACTTGGGAAGAAATAGTGAGTAAGGATTTAATATCCCTGAATCTATCAAAAGAAATGGTCCACGATCGCATAAATTAGCGAAAAAGGATTCATATAGCCGACCCCACCCAGTGGGACTAAGGTTTGGTTTTGTTGTTGTTGTTATTTACATTGTACGTAGAATCTTACGATCCACAACTTGATCCTATGATCCGACCCTACCGACCCTCCGACGATTCTATGTAGGATCCCGATTCTAGAAACCTTGGTTCCTAAGTACCAAATAGAGAAATCAAACATCCTTGTACTGGTAGGCACCCTCGACCCTCATAAAATATCACTTTAGGGCTTAATGACGTCAAAATCCCCCCTCTCAACCAACTCAATATGAGCCATAGAGGCCAAAAAGACACGCCAACTCCTTAAAAAAAAAAAAGAAAATAGGCTCACAAGGAGGCACAAAGTAGGCCCATACATAGGCATAAACCACCAATCGCTGGAACCCCTCATTTCAAAGAAAACTAACAATGAAAAGGAACCAACCAACCACTCATTAAATGAAGTTATTCTAATATCCCATGCTATTATCTGCAAACCACCCCCTCACCCCCCCCCCCCCCCCCCACCCAGTGGGGATGCTGCAACAAAAGAGCAAAGCACCAATCTCTAATTTGGGACTCCCAAATCCTCCACCAAAATAGCATCCACCTCCCTCCCTTAGTTTAGATTCCAAAATTTCAGTAGAAACTCTACACACTCGCTCTTTCACCACTTTAAGCTTTCTACTTTCCCTTAGCCCCAAACATTCCAAGATAGAAGCCTCATCTAAAACCACTAATATTACCCAAACTGCTATCTTATCATACTTAGGGAAGAGGCAAGTCTACTTAACTTTCTACCCAACTCCGAAACGTTTCATCTCTCCAAACACCCCCTTTACCAATTCTAACAAATTTCCACTAGGATTCACAAGACTAAGACCTCAAACACATCAGGAAGGACTTGAATATCCTGATTGTACCCCCAATCCCCTAGAAGGTCCACAGATGAGAACACAACAAAGTGGAAAAAATATGTTCAAGGCAGCATAACTCAATACAGCATCAGATAGCCCTTTACAAGGACTGCATTTCAGATTCTCTAGAACGGATTCAAACTAGGGAAACAAAAGGGGAAGCAATTAAATCCTAGTCATATCTGGCTAGGCCCCTCCAAAACTCAACCCTCATCTGAGATCTGAGTTTCCTCAGTAGAAATAAAATCAAGCTAAGCAAATAAAGAGGCATCACAGTGTAGTCCTTCCAGCCTTCGATTGACCTTTGTTTGCATAATCTCATTCCTACAAAAGTCCATATCTTCCTTAAATCACAGCTTTTGTGATAACAATCCCTCTTCATCAAAATCGTAAGACTCAAAAAGACAGATCCTCTGCATTTTCTCCCATGGACAGAGGTACAAACTGGTTGGACACCAGAATCTGCTTCCCCTACAACTACAATTGATCCCCCTCAGCCCCCATCATCACCTATGCCTTTGTATAAGCTTCCAAAAGTTGCTCAGTAGATTGCCTTCTTATTTATACCTTCTGTGGAAATAGGGATTAGTGCAAAATCACATAAATCATTTAGTATTGTGATTGCTTTTGCTGCTTGCATTGAACCGTACTGTTTTTTTTTTTTTTAAATACAGTATAATAGCATATTTACATGGACTTTTAATAATATTAATCATTTTTATATGATTGTTATTGCATAACAAGTCAAATTACCAATGTGGTATATTGAGTTTTATCTTCACTGGCATCTATATATACAATATGGTTCTGAATGGAATTAACTGGTGAAAAAGAATGTGTAGCAAGCAGTGAGTAGTTACGATATAAGAATTTGTTGACTTAATGTTCATAGAAAGTCTATGCCTAATGTAGGAGAGTATCGTAGCAAACATGTTTTCATTTATATGAATAATACCAAACATGTTATTTTCAATGCAGCTTAGGTCAGTGATGTCAATAGGCAGTGAGATGTTATAATACTTCAGCTTCAGTAGGTGACCACCCAAAAAAAAAAAAAAAAATGAAATAAAATAAAATTGTTATACATGTTTCAACTTTCAACAATTCTTGTCTGGTGAGGTTAAGATGCCATTGAACAATACAAAATAAATTCCTTAACATTGAATGAAGATTCTTGTATGCACTGGGCCAGCTATACAATTTTAATCTGTTCTAATAGTAACTTGGAATAGCAACACAGCTATTTTGTTTCTGCATTTTCATTGGAAATAATTCTGGGTGAAACTACTAGTAAGCTTAAAACTACCTGTCAATTCCAGCCTATATATCTAGAAGATTTGAGAAATTGCAAAGAGATTTGTCCTTGGCTCAGTAAAGTGAGGAGATTCCATTTGATTAACTGGAAGCCCCAAATAGAACTTGGGATCTGGGGCTTTTCAATCAAGCTCTAATGGAAAATGATTTTGGAGATTTGTTTCAGGAGAGGAGAGATGATGGAAGTCAGGAATTGTTGTGAAATTTGGGCAGGCAGATGGGGTCTAGTTCTCAGATGAGGTTGGGATGGCCATGGTGTAGGCTGTCAGAGTGGGAAAGGGCAGTTCTCTGAATTGATTGGCTTTGTGGTGGGAACTGGGAACAGCATCAGATTTTGGTTTGACGTTTGGTGTGAACAGGATTAGATTTTTTTAGATGTTCGGTAGGGGTGCAACATTGAAAGACACCCATCGAGTGTAATAAATAGTCACCAGGAACAAGTACGAATTAATGGCCAATGTACTATCAATTGGAGAGGATGGTCTGGTAATGGTTGGAACTTGTCCCTCAGGGCAGTCCAGGAGTGAAAGAAGAAGCAGTGCCATTTCTTAGGGCCTTATACAGAACAAGAATCAATCTTAATCTGGACGATTCTATAAGATGGGTTGCTGGACTAGAACTAGTTAACAAAAGATTACTTACTCGTCTTCTCAAGTTATATGATCCTCTGACGGATGGATTACTATGCAGCATTGTAGCCAAAAAGCAATCCTTAAGGAAACTGTAGCTCGTCACACAATCTACCAGTGAAATCTGTCTGTTTTACTAATGTTTTACTGAAAACAGAGTATTTGATGGTACCATGACATTATTACACAGTTCGGTAAGAAGGGGCTGTAATCAGGAATTGGTTTAGGCAATTTGTATAGACTGAAACATCTTGACAGAGAGGAACATTAGAGCTTTTGAGGGGAAAGAATTGCCTAACATGATATGCACACACCGTTTTTTCTTGGACTTCAGGTAATTTAAAACCAGGCCTTTCTTTCTGGTTTGAATGTTTCGATATCTGGTTTTCACTTTTTTGTTCTCACCCTGCATTTTTTTTTTGGGGTGGTGCCCCGCATTGCCCTTTAATACAAATAGTAAAATTCACATTACTAATTGGGAAAAAACATAGATACACTATAACCTCGAACACATTGTCTGAATGCCAGTGGGATGACAATTTTAAGTGTCTACGGATGTGTGCTGTTATATATTTAGCTAGTAGGTGTGGGAGCAATAAGACCACATGAAATAGACATTTTAGAGAAATTTTAGCCAACATGATGCTGCCCTAGGCATTTCAAAGAGAAATCCTTTCTATATTTAGTTGACATTATCGATCCTCACTGTTGTCTGATTTCAAAGAGCTATTGCTTCTCCTTTTTTCCATATTCATTGGAAATTTTCTCAATCGAGTCACACCAACAACTAAAAGTTGAATAGGCTCTATAACATAAATTTATACCAAAACATAATTATCAGGCACACACATAGAATGAGATCAGCAATACCTTCTGAACATGAGGCAATAATTGTACTACCATCAGCAGTACCATAACTTGCAGTAGTTCCAACTAAGGTCAGAACAGCTCTTTTCTCGTGGACTTTGTGAAGTTCCCATTTGATTTCTGGGAGAGGAAGCTTGGATTGTTGCTTTGCTTCACTAGCATTTATTGCTTTTTCTTCTCCATACATGTATAAAGAAGAACCAGATAGAGTTTGAGAAGCCACCACTATGGAAGATGCATCATCAGAAAATGCCACTGCTGTTGGGTGACCTCCCATGGGCACATTAATTCTCAGAAATCTGCAGCAGTCATAGATGATGCAAGTTAAAAAACAACTATTCCATCAATATAGGTGGAAAGAGAAAAGTCATCAAGTGTGTGACAGATATATACTTGAAGCTTTTACTTGAAGCATCATCCAACTTAAAAACCCTGACTACTCCATCAGCACAGGCTGTATGCAAACATAATCATTAGTAAGTATGGGGAAAAATCTTCCTGACACATGAAGACATAAAATGCTAATTTTAATTTAATCAGAATTAACAGCATTTGAAAATGAGATGATTGCACATAAAGCATAAATAAGGACATGTGAGGCGTCATTCCTTTAGTTTTGTTTTGAATTGTTTGGAGAGAGAAATACAAGAGTCTTCAAATATTTGACAGAAGTAACAGAAAAAGTGAAAGGGAAGCAAACGCCCTTTCTATACTTTAGTTTGAATTAGTCTATTTGTACTAATTTCAGTTGCTTTCCGGATCTTGTAGAAATTTTATTCTGTAACCTCTCACTGTATATACTTATGATTTGTGCTTGGGTGATCCCCCCACCCCCATGCATGGCGGCAGAGTCCTCAAGTAATACAAACTTATTGTCAAAAAACTAATAAATATATAGGCAGAAAAGCAGATTTGTTATTTAAAAACCTAAATCCAGTCACGCCTGAGGGGGGAGAGAGAGAGAGGGAGAGAGAGAGCTTTGCTAGAAACAGAGAAAGAGCAAATCAATTACTGAAAGAATAAACAAAACATTGCTGAAAAATAGCATTATCTTGACAAGATGGTAGGAAATTAATTAATAGCTATCTGCCTAGTCCAAATATTTACAGCCCCATTGCAAGTAAAAATTAGAGAACATGAAATATTTTTTTTACACCTAATAGCCATCGCGAATATGTGATAGCAAAGGTGATGACTACATGACAATTCAGAATAGAACAATGAAACAAAGCAATTTGAGAAAGTCCAGGAGTCACCAAGTAATGAAAAAATGAAAGAAAGTGAAAGTTCCCAGATCACCAGCTAAGGCCCTACGCTTCTACATCCATCAAATACTACTAGAAAAATATATCCAAAACAGAAAAAATTAAAATTACAGTGATATCTCAAAATCGAGTAATCAACTCCAAATGCCTTAATCTTGCTTGCTCATACATGTCCTCTTGATGTTCTCTATCATTTTATGCTTAATGGAGAAAATTCTGAAATTAAAGTCGTAACATTTGAAAGAAGAAGCATGGGATTAAGCTGGCTTGTAGATCAACAAAATAATTCACATGCTTTAACGAGAAATAGTATAGAAAGTAGGAAAAAATACTTGAAGTACTTGGGAATTACAAATTCCACATGCAATCTTGCTCATGTCTCCAACCTTGAATTCAATACGCTTCTCCTCCATAGATCACTCATTGCAATTTCGTCCTTATCATGCTCTTTCATGAATTCCTTAGGCTCAAATTTCAAAATGGGCCCCTCTTATTTTCTTGGGCTCTTCTTCTAACTCATCAGATTGCCATTCAGATTTTAATGGTGGGTTGCTCAATGTCTCCAAGGGCCTTTCTTTTTAATGTTCTTCAAACAATAATTCTTTCAATCCTTTCTCTCTATTAGGGAATTCAAATGAGCTAAAAGACTAAAGCAATGCCTAACTTGTTGCCAAGGTCTACAACATATCTACAACCACCTTGTTGTACTCTGGGCCATCTTCTCTACAAGGAAAAATATGTGACTTCTCCAATACCTTTGAGCTAGCTCAACTGAGAAAGTCCAAGTGGCACCAATTAATTATTTAATGAAGGAAATTGAAAGTTCCCAGATCACCAGCTAAGGCCCCCTATATTATTGCTCAATCATAAGGACTACATCCTCATGCACAAGGGATAAATCCTAATAACTTGATTCATTTTATTTGATTCCAAATAAAATCTCTTACAATCATATATTATAGACCTAGAATCAAGCAAATAATATAAGGAAACCTAATAAAATTAAAAAAATTTCATAGTTACATACTTAAATCTACTAATTTTGGGGCTGATCAAAATACTACTAGAACAGAAAACAGAGAAAACAAAAATTACAGCCATTACTCAAAAATTGAATCGTCGACACCAAACGCCTTAATCTTGCCGATACATGTCCTCATGATGTTCTCCGTCATTCTCTGCAGATAGGAGAAAATTCAGTCTCAAATTCGAAACATTCGAAGGATGAAGATGCATGGGATCACACTAGCTTATAGATCAACAAAATAGTTTGCATGCTTCAACAAGAAATAGGATTGCAAGTAAGCAAACAAATTCCTCACATGCAATCTCGCTCATGTCTTCGACCTTGAACTCAACACACTTGTCCTCCATGGATGATTTACTCATTGCAATTTTGCCCTTCTCACGCTCTTTGTGAACAGTGGTCAATAAAAGAAGACCCAGATGAAGATTGAAGATTCCAGCAAGGGAAATATAGTATTTTATTGTATATGATGAGGAGTCTTGCTTTTCATGATGATAGCAGCAGCCTAATGGCTGGTGGGGCAGGTCAACAGAAAAAATAACGACAACGTGGAAGCTTTAGTGTCTTTCCCTAATATTTGAAGGTGAGATGAATACAGAGATGAGTCATGAGCTTGAGTGGATATGGGATGTGTCAACTGGGCGTAATAGGGATGTAGAAGTAGGGGGATGATGACAAAAAGCAACTGGCACACAGTCGTGGAGCAACAGCAACATGGGTAATGACAGCTGGGCTCTAATACCAATTGATGCAGGACCAACCCTCTTACACAAATGGAATCAACCATAATAACTTAATTTATATTATTCAACTCCAAATAATCTCTTGCAATCATATGTTTACATTGCAATCATATGTTTACAGGCCAAGTATGCTTGGGCACCAAGCAAATAAAATTTGGTAACCTTAAAAAAACTAAAACATTACTTTCCTAATAGCTACCCAAAATCTATGAGTTTATGGCCTCATAAATACTACTAGGAAATGTCACAAAATTAGAAATTAAAAAATTACATTAATACCTTAACATTGAATATTTGACTCCAAGTTCCATTATCCTGTCCATTCATGTCCTATTGACATTCTCCATTAAGAGGTAAGGGCGCAGAGGTGGCTAGCAGGTTTGACTAGAGGCCACCGCCCTTTAAAGAGTGCATATAACTCACAGAACAAGTGCTTTTGCGCCTAATATGAACTAGGCGTGTGATTTTTCAAAAGTGTGGTGTAGGAGCAATCTGCCCAAGGGAAACACTTGGGGTTGGCTTGAGCAATGCATGTAGATGAGAATCCAATGCCATAAAAACATGAGCATTCCTCTGCAAGGCCCATCCAGCAAGAGTAAGTGAGGGCCCAAGTTCAGGCTGAAAGACATAATCAATGGATGACATGTGAATACTCCTGTGCAATCCCTTGTTGATCAATTGATCATAAAGGACAGGGGATGCAACTTATATGCCAGCCTCATGAATACCTTTGTCTGTGACTTGTGCAGGAAATAAATGATGCATCATGGATGAATCACAAATGAAACATGCAATCAGCCATGTGGAGTCATAAACAAACCTTGGGTGCTAGTGTGACTCAGTGGCATTTTCATAAATACATGATGACAGCATCCTTGAAAATAAGTAGTGTGAATCCTCAAACATCTTGATGTTTCCTCGTGCTCAAGTGCGGATGGGACAAAAAGCTCATTGTTTTTTCTTCTTTTTTTTTTGGAAGAGGGGAGGGGAGGGATGCCCTTCATACCGCCCCTGTGCCAGCACTAAGTGAGAACCCCAAAATGAGCTTGGGACCAAGCACTGGGCCATATGTCAGCCACTTGATCAGTTGACATGGCAACAGCATGTAGGCAATTCAACCATATGCCAAGGGGGCATCAAGAGATGGTTCGTCTTAGGCTATCTCGGGTTTCAAACTATTAACCATACTGCTTGGAAGGAGCACAAAGTATACCCATTTGATGGTAGTTCAAGTGGCTCAACGGGTGCTTTGTTTGGTTGGAGATGGAAATGATTGGGGCCATGGTATCTGACCACATTATCACATGCGTTGGAGGTGACATTATTAAAGGAAATCCATGCACAACACAAAGATTTGATTCGCAAGCCATGTGCTCTGACCAAACACATAGACGGTTGTTCACATGTTAATCAACAGAGCAGTTAGCAGTTTTATGTGATGGGTGACTTGCCCTCCCCTTGAGGAAATTTCATGGGTTTCCAACACCCAGCAGTACTCCAGCCATGCAACAAAAATTAAAGTAGGTTAGTGCCTCATTGGCACATGCTGGAGGCATCCAGCATAGTCTAGACCATGGTTTTGAAAACCATGCCGGACTGGCCGGTCCAACCCGGTTCGACTGGAACCAGGCACATGTCCAGTCCAGGTGTGGGAGAAAAATCGGAAATGGTGCAAGCCGACAGAGAACTGGTGCGAACCAGTCCAAGTTAGTGTGACCTGAGTTCATTGTTGGGTCAACCGGTTCATTTTATTTTAATTTCAAAACTATTTTTTAAAAAAATATTTATGTCAAAACAGTAAAACACATTTACCTGAAGGGTAATTTTGTAAACCAAAATTCTAAAAATTTTTAAAGTAAAAAAATAAAACAAACGCTAAAGGCCTAAACAGCTTCTTCTGCACCCATCAATTCTTCCCCCTTCTCGACTTCTCCTTCTCCCACAGCCGGCACCCCAGCTCCCCTTAGCTGCAGCCCGATGTCTCCACGCCGCCAAACAGCCGGCAGCCCAAACTCCCAAGCTTCCCTTAGCCCCAGCAGGAAGTCCCCACTCCACCACACGCCGCTGTATGCCTCCGCATCCCTACTTCAGCACAGCACATCTGCACACCACAGCCGCTGCTGCAGCCACACGGTTTCTGGTTTCTCCTACCAGATTTGCCTCCCCAATCCCCATGCTTCAACAGCTCAACAAGTGAATTGTCTTCATTCTATCAAAAACAAGTTCAGCACCGACTTGTTTATTTTTTTGGATAAAAATACGCAATAATCAACATACATGTTCGTTGACCATTGTGTGCTGTGCACTGACTTAAATTTTGTGGATGTTTATGACTCCTTTCAAGTTGTATACAAATAATACATTGCATCTGATTCTCTCTCCATCTGTTCTACAGTCATTTGACTTTATTCAATTGTTGAAGAATCAAACTGCTCAAAATAGGATCATTTTATCAGATCAGATGTTTTTCTGGAAGAATCCAGCTATATTCAATACTATTAAAATAAGACTCTCACTACATGTTTGGTTTGTGGAATGGAATGGAATGAAAATTTTTATCACTACATGTTTGGGTTGAGGATATATGGACCTCAAGGTAGTTGATTATAGTTTATTTGTATCCAAAAAAAAAATGGATTACTTTCATAAACAAGTTCTAATTCTCAATAACTAACTAAAAACTAGGTGCTCTGATTTTTTATGTTGTTTAGACTACCTCTTGCTTGGAAAATCACTCATTGCTCAAAGCCCTCTATTTGGCATGATGCCTTCAGAAAAGACTCTAATCTTGTAACATCAGCAAGTATTATTTGTGAGGACAGCTCCCTTTATCCCATTCATATTATTTTGTATGAAAGGTTTCCATTCCTAGTAGAAGCCTGGGCCACCCTTGAAACCCTCAATTGGGACATGATCTTAAGTGGAAAGATATTACAAAAATCTCATACGCAAAACAGGTTCTTGAAAGCATTTTCTCCACCAGAAAGGGAAAAAATGCATACTCCAATTCATGTGTTCAATTTGCTGTGTTCAATTCAAGCTTTTAAAAACCACGGCTATTGTTCATTAAATTTTAATCTATTGTGTTCAATTCATGATTTTAAAAATCGTGACCATTGTTCATTAATTTTTAATCTGCTGTGTTCATCAATTTGTTCTGTTCAATCTGTTGTGTTCAATATTTCAATATGCTTCTTTAATCTGCTGTGTTCAATCCATGCTTTTAAGAACCGTGGCTATTGTTCAATCTGGTATTGTTCATTAATATTTACAATTGAAATAATACTACGGTCTAATTTGTTTTGGGTGACCAGGACAGAGGCTTGAAATAAAATGGTAACATCTGAAAATAATATGAATGAACCCCTATCTACACCTGAGCTTGAGGATGTTCCTCAACGTGGGAAGACCGACCTAGCATGGAATCATTGTGAACAAGTCACTGAAAGCCAATTGAAGTGTTTGTATTGTGGAAAAATATTTAAAGGAGGGGGAATTAATAGATTTAAACAACAGTTAGCCACGCAAAGAGGGAAATAATGTTCAAGAGCAGATGTAGAATTTGTTAAATGATGTAGAAAATGCAAAAAAAAGAAAAAGGATGCCTCCTATGGAACAGGAAGTTCTAGTGTGAAACAAAAATATCAATGTGGCTTTATTAATGCATTATTATGGGAGATGGCTGGACAGATGAAAGAGGAAGGACTTCAGTGAACTTTCTTGTATATTGTTTGAAGGCAACTGTTTTTTTTAAATAAGTTGATGCAACTTCATATTCAAAAACAGGGGATTTGCTAGCTAGACTTTTTGGTGACATTGTTAAATTAGTAGGTCCCAAAAATGAGGTTCAAGTGATCACAGATAATGGTGCTAATTATGTGTCAACTGGAAAGAGATTGACAGAAAAATATGGGCACATATATTGGTCTCCATGGGCAGCCCACTGTATAGATCTCATGCTTGAGGATAATTATAAAGTGGACCATATTAAGAGTACAATAGAAGGAAAGGCCAACACCACTTACATCTATAACCATACTGCTGTTCTGAATCTAATGAGAAAATTTACAATGGGAAGGGAGTTGCTTCGGCCAGAAGTCACATAATTTGCAACTTATTTCTTATCTATGCAAAGGACACTCCAAAATCAAACTGGTTTACAACAAATGGCTATAAGCCAAGAATGGAGGGAGGATAAATGGTCCAAAGAAGCTAAAGCCATTAGGATAAAGCAAACACTTATGTTTGATGATTTTTGGAATTCATGTTCTATTATTGTGACTGGGTTTGAGCCACTTGTGTAAATTTTGCGTATGGTTGACAGTAAAAATTGTTGAGGAGAGGTGGCTATCTCAGTTTCGTCATCCAATTCACGTAGCTAGATGGTTGCTTAATCCAACTTGGTTTTACTATTCTGTTCCTCGAGAGACAAGGCTTCATTATTGTGCTAAACTTATCAAAGTTATAGCAAAATTCTACAGTAATAACATGCACCTTCAAGTTCAATGTACAAATGAAACCTCTTTATACGTGGAAGAGGGATACTTTCGGCACAGCTGTTGCCATTGCTTCTCGTTAGCATACATCTACTAGTAAAAATCCATAAATATTTTCATTTTGGCTCTTTAGTTTTGAATAATGGTTTGTGGAATTTATATTCTTATATTTCTATCATTGAATGATAGCTTTATGGTGGCAATTTCATGGATTTTGTGCTACACTTTTGCAAAAATTGAACATTCGGATTTTAAGTCAGACCACCACCTCTTCTGGATGCGAGCGTAATTGGTTTGCCTTTGAACAAGTTCATACTAAGAGAAGAAATAGATTAGAACATTCCAAGCTCAATGACCTTGTCTATGTTCTTTACAACCTACGCTTGCAAGAAAGGTAAATTGAATAATATATCTTCAATGTCAAATTTTTTTCAATTTTATTAAGTTCTTAATACTAAATTCAGGGTGAATATTGTCAAATATTTTGTAGGAATGGTTGGAGGATAAAGAAGTTCTATGATCCTATATCTTTTGCCCATATATATCATGAAAGACTAGATAACAGAAGAAGAGTTTGATTTTATAAATGAAGAAGTTCTTGAAGATTGGAAAACTATGAATGAGGAACCAATAAGATCTGAACTTCAATGGGGGGAGAATGAATTTGGCGAGGAAAAGAAAATCAATTTCTTACATAATCTAATTTCCAGGCAATCTTGTAGTTGTTTTCTAATCAAACTTTCACATTCACTATTTAAGGTTTGTTTGAGCAAAGGACTCCATCTTCTGGAACCATTGAAAATGCTGGAATTGAGAATTTGGATGAAGAAAATCAAGATCAAGGTGGTGGTAGGGAGAAGGAAGGTCCTCATGAGGGAACAAGTGATGTGGATGAACCATTACTTCGATTCACACCAACTTTTACTTTAGGAATTGATTCTGCAAAGTATTAGATATAAATTTTTAATTCTAAGGAACTTGAAGCCTTTTACTGTCGGGTTGTAAACTTGTAATGTTGTAAACTTTGTATGACTATTTTATGTTACAATATGTAAAGCTTATTTAAAATTTGAAGTACTAAACTTTGAATTTAATGATGAAGAGTCTAGACTTTCTTGTGCATTCTTGTATTGTATTATATGTTTGTAGGTTTAAATTTTAATTTGATTGATATTTTGAAGATGAAGGTTACTACTTAAAATGATCTTGCTTGAAATACAACAAAATTCTTAGATATCTTCTATTTTTGTTATTTATAATTATGAATTTATATATAGGCATATCATTATGACATCATACTGACATCATTGGTTTGACCATTGGTCCGACTGACCCGGTGGCCTTTCTAGGTTGGCCACTGGTCCGGTTTTCAAAACCTTGGTCTGGACAGTTGGGGTTCTCAACCTCAAGCTCTTTGCAACTGGGGGTATCAACAGTGTAAATAGACATATTGCATGCCTAAAACACCATTGAATTCGTGAGTGGGACTACTTCCTGCATGGTGTAGGGTGTGTTTCCTGACTTAATGAAAGATTAAAGGTTTGAAGGTGCTGCTCTTTGTAAATTTTGTGCTTATGTGGATGCTTGTTCTGCCTCTCTGCTTGTCGGATATAAACAAGTTTGAGTTGGCATTGACTGAACCAAGCGGGTCATTGCGCCATTGGTTTTTTTTTTTTATAAATAAAGGAAACTTTATGGAAGAGGCATCAAGAGGATGCCAGCCCATGATACAGTAAATCACATACCCTAAAGGATATCACTCAAATCAAAGATAATCATTAATAACAGTCCTATTATGCCAGCTATTGACATTAGTAAACCAGTGTTCTTTGCTGTTTTGGATTGTTGAGGTTGAATTTTTTAACACTTGCCTATTCCTCTCTTTCCGAATGCACCAGAAAATTGCAAGGGGAAAGACGGACATAGCTTTTCTCTTCTCCTTTTATGCCCGAATCCCTCCCACAAAGTTAGCAATAATCCCCT
The DNA here is from genome assembly GCF_029873635.1 of Malania oleifera. Classification (NCBI taxonomy): domain Eukaryota; kingdom Viridiplantae; phylum Streptophyta; class Magnoliopsida; order Santalales; family Ximeniaceae; genus Malania; species Malania oleifera. The sequence continues at coordinate 77,940,876 of NC_080426.1, read as the reverse complement.
GTCTGATCAGAATCAGAATCAGAATCAGCGCCATATTCTAGAGATTCCTTATCCAAGCGCAGCAAAGGAGGATATGCTCTGTGATATTTATGTTGGATATCTCAAATTAAAAAAAAAAAAAAATTATCTGTTTAATAAATGTTATAGAACAGTCGTCCGTTTTTATTTTAATTAAGTATACGTTAAATTTAATATATTAGTTTTAACGTTTTTAAAGTATTAACTACTACCTTAACATTTCGTATTTATGATTCTAGAAGTTATATTTAATTTATCTATATAAATTGTGATCCAAATTTATTTAAAGATACATTTTTCTTCTTCAAAACAACATTATCTTCTATTCTCTCTTAAGATTTATATTATGTTGGGTAATTAAATAACACTGTATCTCCTATCGCTCTGGTGTTTGTAAGTGCACTCAAAACCAAGCCGGCTGAGTAATCCTGGAGGTCATGCAGTGACTATATGCACCGAGAAATGTTCTCCATAGGTGCAAATCAGCTTTAAGGACAATGGTCCTTCCATGGCTCAGCTTCTAATAAGTATTTGTATTTTTACTTAGTATTAATTTTATTAGTAAATATTCTTCCTTCTATAATATTTCCAACAATCTTAAAGCCGGTTCTACATGTCAAAATTGGCCATAAATGGGAAATTTATGAATCACTAAAGCATCTGTCGTTCTATCCATTAAATTTAAACATCAGTGACATTACATCTAATAGAGGTCACCAAGTTGTAAAACATTCTATTTTTCTTAAAATGGGAGTTTTAGAATGAGGTTTAATATGGGCACCCAATTGGAGAAGTTTTTAATTTCTAGGGAAGAATGAATTATAATATCTTACTATACCAAACAATTTAACTCTCTTGTATACTCACTGAGTTGTTTTCTATATTACTAACACTTTGTTGTGTTTAGGCTTATTATATAGATATTAGATGATATTTGCAACAAAATATTAGCAGATTCTATCTTCTTAATTTAAAATTTATAAAGTCTAGTATCTGCATACATTTCTAGAAGAAAATTTTCAAATTTTATAAGATGCCTAAATTATTTGTTTTATGATAACAAGTTTGTTTTATAATCTGTGAGGGCAAGTGTTGCTGAATAATACTAGAGAAAATAGGGGAAAAAAAAAAAACAAAACAAAACAAACCAAACCACAAGCAAACAAAAAGACTTCAAACAATTTTTTTTTCCTAGTTCACTATAGTCAACACCAAAAAACTACATTTTTCATGCCAGAAAGGGCAGCAAAACAGGAGCTTCTGCAAAACCAATTTTCATATTGATGAAGACTTGAAGTCTCCAAGGCAAAGCAATTTTAAATTTTCAGGTGAATATTAAAAATACATATTTATATTATATATATAAGTTCTAATGCATTAAGATTGTAAAACATTATATTTGATAAAAATACCCTGGACTTTTTCATAATACCCATAATTACACAGGCTTACATCTTAATAGCTGTTAAATTAGCACACCTTCTAAAATACCCAACTACTTGGCAACCTACTATATCTACACATCCTTGTTACATAACTATTTTATCCTAACTTTGTTTCCAATGAGATCATAAAATAAGGAAATTGGAAAGGAATCCGCCGAATGATTTGAAGTTAGAATTTTATCTAGTCGGTAAGGGATGTCCCATGCGGTCTTCACTCATGCAATTATGTTGCATATTTCTCACGTGTTTTTTTGTTCTTAGATTTTCATTGTGATAATTTTTATTTTTATTTCGTATTTGTTATTATGAGGCGAATTCTCATAAGTCACACTATTATCTCTAGTTGTGGGGGTATCCAATGTGTTTCTTTTTTTTGGTATTCTTGCTCATTTATGAAAATATGTGATGATGCATAAACATGCAGATAAATATATGTGTGTGTATATATATATATATATATGCTCCATGATTGTTATTAATGTTTTTTATGTCTTTGAGAGGCAAATTAACAAGGGCAAATAAGGCATAATACAAGCAATGGTGTGGGGATGAAGTCACTAGCCATAAAATGGCATGGAGAAATTTAAGTGTAAACACACATAGGTGTGTATTATTTATTTTTGTGGTGCATTATCCATAAAATAGCCATAGTATTGGGCTTTGGTTATTATATTTGTGGACTAACCTGAACTAATTGAATAGTCAAATTGGGCTATTATTAGTGTGATCACAAAAATGTGGGGGTACCTAATATCAATATGATCAAAATATGAGAATTGAGAAACAATTGTTGATTAATGATTTCCTTAACTAAGGGACTAGATAAAAAGCTAATAGAAAATAAACATCGAGGGGGATGTGTCTTAAGACCTTAACAAAAACTACTAATGATGGCAACCCAACCTATGTGAATGGAGATCCCGTGAATTAGGTTAAATGGGTAATAACAAGTCATTGAGTAGTTTGGTGAGCACTATTATTTGTTTTAATCATCCCTAAAGTGTTTGAATGGTGCAATTGTAACGACTGTGAGGTTGAGTTTATCTCTAATAAATCCATATCTTTTGTTAGGTGGTGTATTTAGTTGCAGTTACACACTTGATGGATTTACCTATGTGAGTGGAAGTGGGGCTGCTTCATATGAAAGTTTACTAGCTTAAAACTTTCTAGAGCACTCATGAATATCTAGGTATGATGCATGGCCTATTTGTACCAACTCGCAGGAGTTTTGTGTCTAAAGATGTTATATGAGTGATATGTTTATAGTGTTACACTAAAATAATTTGATACAATAATTTAATATTCACCAAGTTCTTGTAACTCGTAACATATTTTCTCTAAGTGCAATTCAAACCGAAAGGTATTGTCACCCAATGCATTACATCTCGTAGTTATCCAACACTGGTTTTTATCTTTCTTAGTTTTTTTTTTTTTAATTTGAACCGCGTGGGGAATTGTTCATATTTATGTTGGATGTTTCAAATTTTTTTATATAAAATATATATATATATATTTGTTTAATAAATATTATATAAAAGCCGTCGGTTTTTATTTTAATTAAGTATACGTTAAATTTAATAAACGTTTTTAAAATATTAACTACTACTTTAATGTTTCGTATTTATGATGTTGGAAGATATATTTAATTTTATCTATATAAATTGTGACCCAGCTTCATTTCAAGATACGTTTTTCTTCTTCAAAACAACTCTATCTTCTATCCTCTCTTAAGATTTATATTCTGTTGGGTAATTAAAGGACACTACATCTCCTATTGCTCTAGTGTTTGTGAGTGCACATAAAATCGAGTTAGATGAGTAAAAGTCGTGCACGCAGTGACTATATGCGCCGAGAAATATTCTCTATAGGTGCGAAATCAGCTTTAAGGACAGCGGTCCTTCCATGCCTCAACTTCTAATAAGTATTTGTGTTTTTATTTAATATTAATTTTATTAGTAAATATTTTTCCTTCTATAATATTTCCAACGTTCTCAACAGATTATGCATTAGCCATGCAAAGGGGACATCTGTAGGCTACTGACAGACCCTTCATTGCAAATTATCAATCGTCAAAATCTTACCTTGGGTAGTCTCCCATGCAAGGGAGGCAACTTTGTGGGGGCTGCTGTCTTCCAAATTTGAGTCCAAGGAAATCAAAGTTGTTTGACTCCAAAGGGAATAGCTTCCTGTAGAAGGATCTAACAATGAAGACCCCCTTCTCATCTAAGGCCCAAATAGGAAGATCAATGCTATTATGGTGTTGGAAGTTGTAAAGAAAGCTGTATAAGTCCATGAGCTTACTGAGTTCCCAATCTTCCACATTTCTAAGGGGATGCTCCAGAAGAGCCCCTAATATGAGGTTTGAAGGTGTTGACTGATGCAAGCATCTTCACCCCATGCCAAGTTATAAATGGCCGGAAATAAGGCACTAAGAGCTTCTTGATCGCACCATAAGTCATGCCGAAAATAAATGTTGTCTCCCCTCCCCACTTGAAACCAGATACAAGAAGCAAAATCATTCCAGCCTTTCCTAATGAAATTCCACACCCCCACTCCATGTGGTCCTTTGTTAGCTTGAGAGATCCAATAGTTATGCTCAAGCCCATATTTCACAGCAAATAATTCTCTGCCAAAGGTGGTCTTTCTCAATCATGAACCTCCATAACCATTTCCTTAACAGGGCTTTATTGAAAATGTGGAGGGACTTAAAATCCAAGCCTCCTAAATGAAAGGGTTGTTTCACCATGCCCCATTTGACATGGCGAAATTTGAGTTCCATCCCAAAGCCCCCCAAAAGAGACCTCCTTCGAATTCCTTCATGTCTCTTGGCAACTGATGTTGGTAAGGGAAGGAGAGACATGAAGTAAACAAGGAGATTTGTCAAGGTGCTTTTGATGATATTGGGTCTGCCACCTTTTGATAACAAATTCCTCTTCCATCCAGCCAACCTTTTTTCAAATTTTTTAATGATAGGATCCCACACTCCTTTATATTTGAATTTGGCGCCGAGAGGTAGCCCAAGGTAGTTAACAAGGAAAGTACCCATTTTGCAGCCTAGAGAACCAGCAAGGAGAGGCTCATCTGCATTTTATCCACTAGAATGACTTCACTTTTTCCAAGGTTAACTTTCAAACCTGAAACCACTTCAAACCCTGCCAAGATACATCTCATATTCAAAATGTGAAAAGGGTCATCCTCACAAAAAATGACAGTGTCATCCACGAACAGGAGATGTGTGACCTCCATAGATCTATCGTGTCTACCAACTCTAAGGCCTTTGAGCAGCCCTTCGCCTATAGTTTTTATCAACATGAGGCTCAACACTTCATCACCACGACGAACAAAAAAAGGGATATGGGGTCCCCTTGCCTTAGACCTTTAGAGGAGCAAAATAAATCTATGGGGCGCCCATTGATTAACACTGAGAAGCTTGGTGTGTTGATACAATGAACAATATAACTACACCAATGCTCCCCAAAACCCATTTTCGTGAGAGTGAAAAGAAGGAAGTTCCAATTAATGTGATCGAAAGCTTTCTCCATGTCAAGTTTGCACACCACCCCATTTTTCTTTTCCCTCTAGTAAGTGTCCACTACCTCATTAGTTATTAGGGTTGCATCCACAATTTGTCTTCCCGCCACAAAGGCATGTTGATATTGCCCAATGACTTCCAAAGTGGATTTTTTAAGTCTCATAGCAAGAACTTTGGCAAGGATCTTATAGATACTTCCCACCAAGCTAATTGGACGAAAGTCCTTAATGTTAGTTGCCTCGGGTTTCTTTAGGATTAGTGTAAGGAAAGTGGCATTGATGCTACTCAAAAATCCATCCAATCTAAGAATTCCTCAAAAATGTTAGTAAAATCCAGCTTAAGCTTGCCACACTTTGACTGGAAGAATGATAAAGAGAACCCATCTAGCCTTGGCACTTTGTCCCCATTGCAATCTCTAAAGGCCTAGAGGATTTCAGCTTCCTCAAAGGGTTTCTCAAGCCACTCTGTAGCGGAGGGGCTGATAGATTTAAAATCGATATTATCCACTATAGGTCCTCAACTTCCCGATTCAGAGCAAAAAAGTTTATAAAAGTTGTTGATTCCCCTTTTGATGTCCTCCTCCTCAGTTAAGGTGCTCTCTTCAATTTCAATGTTGGAAATGGTGTTCAGTCTACGATGGCCATCCACAATTCGATGGAAAATTTTGGTATTCAGATCTCCCTCTTTGAGCCATAAGGCTCTCGATTTTTGCCTCCAAGAGATCTCTTCAAGGCTAATAGCCTCTGTAAGCTCCTTCTTCAACAAAACTCTTTTGTACCTTTCATACTTGGTACCAGTAATACTTGGCGTTGTTCGGCCACAAGAGCTAAGTCATGGATCTTGATGTCGTTCAGAATAATGGTCTTCTTTGCCTAAATGTTCCCAAAAGTGTTTTTATTCCACACTTTAAGCTTCTCTTTCAAACCCTTCAATTTTTGAAGCTAGCACAAAGCTAGCTTTCCCCTAACGTGCAAAGTGGACCACCAAAGCTTAATGAGGTCCTCAAAGCCATTGTGCTTTAACCACTTTTTTTCAAAGCGAAATGGGGTTGGTCCCCATTTGATTACACCCGTGTCAATGATGATAGGGAAATGATTCGACATGGGCCTTCGTAGGAGCTCCAGAGTGTTTCTGGGAAAGTGAGTATCCCAATGCACTAAGATGAGGAATATGTCAATTCTTGAGAAGGAAGGCGGGTCCCTATAGTTGGACCAAGTGAAAGCACCGCCAATGAGATAGAGACCAATGAGGGCATTCACATTGGTGAAGTCTAGGAACTCTCTCATAGATCTGTTCTTAGCTCCACCCCAACTCCTTTCATAGGGGTAGAAACATGTTGAAGTCTCCTCTAGTAACCCAAGGTGCATCCCAACGGCTATTAATCTCCAAGAGTTCAATCCAAAAGAAATGTTTGTGAGGTCCTTCACCTGGGCCATAGTCCATAGACCCCAACGAAAACTCATAGAAAATTGTCATCTAGATTTTTAAACAAGCATGAGACAGAGAAGGAGTTGATGGAATGATCGATCATCTCCACCACATTGAGATTCCAGAAAGATCACTAAGAATTGATCCATATTTTCCAGTTTACTTTCCTATAAGCAAACAATGCCATCTCTTCGTTCTTTAAGAACGAAATTGATTAGGCTCCTTATATCTTTGTCATTTAATCCCCTCACATTCCAAGAAATGAGTTCTGTTAACATGGTTTAGTAGTGCACACCTAATTATTATTCACCTCCACCAAATCTGTGCTTCCACCCAATTTATCATATAACTTATAGTACATTCTAGGCATTTTAGCTCCCCGTTTGTATCTAGTTTCATGTTGCTTCCCATAGGTTTTTTGGAGATAAGCTGCACCTCCTCTCTTATCTTCTTCTCAATCTCTTCAAACAATTACAATTTACTAATCATTTTCACTTTCCATAACACCCACTTAGAGACTTGCTCCTTAAAAAGTGTGCTTCCAAGTCTAAACCATTCAACATTTCAAATTTGGGGTTGTCTTGGGTATTAGCTGGATTAGGGCTGGATTGAAAGGCCTCTGGGTGGTTTAAAGAAGCTAGAATTAAGGTTAAAACCGTAGCATCAGCCTGCAATAATGGAGGTCCTGAATCTGGTTCCTTCTCAGCATCACTAGAATCAAAGACTTGGAAGTGGGGCTCAATTGCTTTCCAGAAGGATGAAGACTTATCAAATGCCATGGAGGGTCATTTGTGGGAAGTAAAGGGAATATAGGCATTAGGTTTGGTTACAAAAGGAAATTTTAGGAGTAGGGAGGCCAAAGGGAAGATCCCCCTCACATAGGGTGCTTTTGTTGAAGTAAAGGGAATGTAAGCATTAGGTTTGGTTACAAAGGAAGTTTTAGGAGAAAGGAGACCAAAGGGGCGAGCCCCCTCATATAGGGTTCTTTTGTTCACCTTCAGTTCCGTCCCAAGTTCTACGAAGGAGAAAATTTTAGGTTTGCCCAAACCCATGTTGTACTTCTCAACAATGTTTGCAAAAGATTGTGCACAAGAAAATCCTGCAGCTGATCAGTTTTTGAGATCGCAAGAAAAGTTTCTCCGCAAGAAGGCCAAGCGCAATGGGTGCAAATGTGGACTGTAACTGACTTCGACAAGGTACCTTTTGAATCAAAACCCTCTGGGAAGACCATTGTCTCCAGAGGGTGAGGGTGAGGGTGGGGGAGGCCCCCACAGCCGCAAGGAACAAAAGCCAAAGCTGCACAGGGGAAAGGTAATCACAGCGCTGTGGAAAGGTATTGCAGAGGGTTTACGGTTTCCCGTGTGGAGAGAAAGAGAAGGAAGGGAAAGAAGATTGAAAAGAAATCAATTCCTCCCTCATAGAACAGCACAGGTTACCAAGATGCCTTGAAATGGTTGAAGCATACAAGCAAGATTGTGACTATGCCAAGGATTTTAGTTCTTCGATGTTGGGCATCCTTGTGAGCTTTATAACCATGGACATAGATTGAATTGCATAGAAAAGAGGTGAAAGAACTCCCTGCAGCAATAGAAACAATAGATGGGTTGGTGGACTTTAGAATCAATTCTAAAATAGAGAGTTCCCAAAGCTAAGCCAAGGAAGACAAGGGGAAAGAAAAGGGCAAACAAGATAAATCCCATACAGGGCAAGTAACTAAGATAATGAAAAGCACGACTCACAAAAATTCCCAAATTTTGCTTGCTTCTTTTGTGGTGATCCTAAATTCCTAATTGAGCACTTTACTATCCTAAGAGGGAGGAATTGAATGATATGATAGCCTCAAGTTCAAAGGAAGGTGATTCTAATGGTGAGGGACCCTCAAGCGTCAATCCTTTGTAGTTACTAGATGTTTTTATCAAAGAAGTCTCTCTTGCAAAAAGGACTCATGTATATGCATGTGAAGATCAATGGGGTTGAAGTTGATGCAATGGTGGCTCAGGTGCCACTTATAACTTTGCTGCAGAGGAGTGACAAAGTTTATTCTAAAAGTCTTCAGTTACGTTTGGTTTGCAGAACGCATATTCCTAGGAAATAGATTAGTTTTAGTAGGTTAGTTATAATTAATTATACAAGAAATTATGTTGTTACTATAAAGCAAATAACAATGTGGAACATTTTACGAGTCCTTAATAAGGAATAGACAAGGAATAACTATTCCCAAATTTGATCACGGGGATGTCTATTCCTTTCTTATTACATGTTGAATGAAACAATTAGGAATATATGTGGAATAACTATTCCCTTGATTCCCAAAATGTAAACCATATTCCATCTTATTCCAATGAGTAGCTATTCCACTAAACCAAACGAGTCCTAAGAATTTGAGTCACATCAGGCTATTACTCTGATCCAAAGCTCATTCAAAGGATGGCCAATGCTGCTCTACGGTGGGATTGTGGGAAAGGCAACTATGCAGTTGGATGACTTCAATATTGTCTTAGAGACTTCTTGGTGAAATCTAAGTTTATGTAAATGCCCACCTTGCTATAATTTTAATTTGAGCAAGCCTCTTGCTGTGTTCCGTGTATAACTACCCAAGAAAGAAGGCAGATAAGTGGAAAGTTGGTATGACATCATCAATGCAAATGAATGTGGATTGCAAAAGGGGGTCCGCATTCTTGGCTGCCCTTGTGGAAGTCAAGCCAAAATTGGTGGAAGTCCCTGATGTGGTTGTTGAATTATGGGGGAATTCTTTGATGTGATTTGATGTGATGCTTGCAGAAATCCCAAAGTCTCTTTCACCACCAATGAGCAACTAATCATAGGATACAGTTGATGATGGGTGCTAGACCCTTGCACAAGCCTCTTATAAGGTGGGACCTACAAGTTTTGGTCGAATTAAGGAAGCATTATCTCCTCGAACTCGATTTATAGTGATAAGTCTGGTGACCTATAATGTGGCCAATACCTATTTCAAAACTCAGAAGAAACTTTCGCCAAAGCAAACTCATTGGCAAGAGTTTTAGGCCAGGTTTGATTCATAATGGGTACATAGACCAGGAAGACAAAATTAGGTGGCTTGCACGGAAGGAAGTAGAGGACTACGTCGTAGCCCCTTCTCAATTAGTGTAGCATTGTATCAGATGAGGGATGCTGCAAAGACCTATAACAGACTCAATTGTGCAAGATGGCACTATGCATCACTGCTTGTCAGAGCATGGTTTTTAAGTAACAGCAATAGTTGCAGCCTATCATGGACATTACGCATCGGGTAACAGATGCCGCATCCAATGATTCATTTTTTGCGATAGCAAACTTGTTAAAAACACATAGATTCCAATGTTTTGATCCCAGATCATACATACTAATGCTTTAAATGTTTTTTAGTAAATCTAATCAATTTAAAAATATAACATATACTGCAAGAATTGGGTGTAATCTTGGTTGCTTTAGTTGCTATTGGCAAGAAGAAGCATGCATTTGATACTTTTTTACTAGTTTATTAATTATAAGTGCAGCTTAAACTAAAAAATCATAAATATAAAGAAATATAAAATATAGAATACCATCTTTTGTATACTATTTAGTTCTTCAATGGAATTTTCGCAGTCCAAAAAAATATATATATAGAATGCTCATATGTCAAACAAGAACAAAATTGCATAGCAAGAGAACATATTTTTGTCTCCAAATTAGGTAAAAGAAAAACATAAAAAATAAAATAAAAATTTAAAGAACATAGAATATGAATATACATAATTTAACGAGAGAAAAAGTTAGGTTTATTTGGATGCTAGTCATTAAAAAAAAATGCATACTAAAAGTCATGGAAAATAAACCCAAAAAGGCTTTTTTTTATAAAAAATTTTACTAACTAAAATAAACCAACTTAAAATTGAGTTTCTAAGCTTCAATAAAGGGATAAGGAGAGGAAAATGCTATTAAAAAAAAAAAAAATTTGAAAACCTAATTTTTAAGTCATTTGCAGCCAGTCTTACACTATACAGCCCATTATGCTCGTTACAATCGTTGGACTTTCAAGATATCACCCTGTAAGGGTCTCGGAAGCCATCGATACAATTACATAACAGCCGTAATGGCTGTCACCGTTAGGTAAAACTACAGGTTAGAAGATGGTTTGTTGTATGCTAAGGGTGACAAAATTTATGTTTATTACAGCCGCAGGCTTCAGAACAAGTTGTTGAGGGAAGTGCATGATGCACAGTGAGCTAGACATCTAAGAAAGAAGGAGACACTTCATTAGTACCGTTGAACTATTGGCTTAAGATGGAAGAGGATGTGTACAGTTTGGAAAGGCAAAAAGAAGCAGAGCTGCTGCAATCTCTACCTATTTTGGAGAAGCTATGGAGAAACTTGTCAATGGATTTTATTGTGGGAATGCCAAAGGTGAAGGATCTACAACCCATGTATGTTATAGTAGACCAATTTTCTAAATATTTATTTCAATTAAGAAAAAAAAAAAAAGGTATATTAGATTGAGAAAGAGAAGTTACATCCAAAGGGGGCAAGAAGCCACCCAAACTAAAAAAAATTAAATTAAATTAAAAAAAATAAAATATATAAAATTAACCAAGAAAACCCCCTTCTTTTATCCATTTCTGTCATAATTCACCAAGCACTTCAAATTTGCACACTCACTCTGGCACTTTTTCACTTTATTTTTACCCCTATCAAAGCGTACTTCATTTCCTCTGGGATCATACATCTTTAATCCAATTTACCCATAAGATCTTGAACTTCTAAATCCTTCCCATGAAAAACCATTTTTGATCCCTTTCTATCATAATTCACCAAGCACACTTCAAATTTGCAAGCTAACTCTGGCCCTTCTTCACTTTATTTTTACCCCTATCAAAGCATACTTCATTTCCTCTGGGATCATACATCTTTAATCCAATTTACCCATAAGATCTTGAACTTCTAAATCCTTCCCAGGAATCTCCTCTACTAGTACAGATAGAATTCCATCCTTGTACTGCAGTTTATTAAACAACCCATTGTTTTCAAAAATAGAAACCCCCTCCAATTACAGAGGACTTCTCCTTTGACTGCCATTGAAGATGGGTTATCCAAACCTAATGGTTATTCAACGGTAAAAACTCATGCTAGGACCTCCTTTTATTAGATAATAAGTGAGACTTTGAATGCCTAGCAGGAGCAAGGATTCAATCCTATGCTTGTGCAGATGTTATTCAGATTATGATAACTTCCGTTTAGCCGCAATTTCATGCTTAAGATTTATAAACTCATCCCAGGAGAATTTTAATATGAGTAGTCTTAGCTAGCAAAACCTTTTTTTGCTGTTCTTTTCCTAGCTGACCTAGTGCATTCAAGCACAAAGGATTATGACTCTGCAAGAGAAAATTTGGAATCAACAACACCTGCAATGAAATGTCTCAGACGGTGTTTTGGTTGGAAGCTATATGAGTGAAAGTGTGACACCTAGAAACAGCAAAATGCAAGGGCAGGTAGATAACAATGGAGTTATTGTTAGAGGTCAAGGTCGTCTTTAATGTGAATGGCATGCTCTTCCTTTATGCTTTGAGGGAGGTCGTGGTCCAACAGGGTTGAGATCTTCACTGATCTCTCATTAGATTACTATTTAGATGATAATTCATTACAAATTTTGTTGATAGTGTTTTTTTTTTTTTTTTTGTAACTTGTATATGCTGTCTATTGGGGTGCCCCCTCCCTAGGAGTTTTTCCTTAACAAAAACATCCATTTACCAATTAAAAATTTTTAAAAAGCGATGTAAGATAGTTTCCACACCCATGGGAATTACCAACAATAGCACTCATGCAGAGGAGTGGTTAGAGTTGAAGTTGAAAGCGCCATGCATGCAGTTGTGGTTTAAAAGAATTGGAGTTAAGGATGAGAGAAAGAAGTAAAACTAGTCAGCATTATCAGCCAAAAATCTCCCAAGATGGAACTAGAAGGCAAATGCATTAAGTCACCAATCACCATTATGTACTTGGTGAAGGCTCTCTTGAAGTTGAGTGTAGAAGGGAAAAAGAAAAAAAGATTTGGATAAGTAAATAAATAGTATTATTTTTTTATTTTTTTTTGAAAGAAGGTGATAATAAATAGTATAAGGACTAAGAATATAACATAATATTTGGAGCACAATATATCCTCCAACAAAAAATTGAAAGAAGCAAAGAAGCAATAAGCAATGAACCCCGTCGAGTTAACAAGCCTTCCAATCTCTTTGCCTATCAAGTAGCTGCAGTGCTGGACCACTCGAAACAAACCAAAAACTGAGCATAAAAGAGAAGCCAAAAAGAGAACCCTACTCCACACAAAGCCATAATACATATTCCACCCACGAAAGATTCTACCATTTCATTCCAACCAAATATAACACACACGAAAAAAAGTGGCAGAACTCCAAAGTATCTTGCCCTCCCCAAAGCCCCTAACTTCTTGAGGGGGAAAAAACTCTCCAAGGAAGAAGGGCACAACCAAAGCTCCCACAAGCATCAAAAAGCCTACTCAAAATGCACTAAGAGAAAGATTGATGCAAAAACAAATGTGCATTCATCTTACTGCTATAGAAACAAAGAACACAGGCATCCAAAGAAAAAGCTCGAAAAGGTCTTCTAGTTTGAAGTATATCATTGGTTTTATATAAATTTAAAGAAAAAAAAAAACAAAAAGGATATATTAAGAGAGAATGAAATATAACCAAAAAGAGGACAAGAAATTGTCAGCAAGAGAACTATTTAAAAAAAAAAAAAAAAAACCCACAACAAAAAGGGTGGAAGGAAAAAAAAGCTCACAGAAGCTAATGTAGAAATCCTCTTCTCAACTCCTCACCATCATAATGGATAGAGCACCACAAATTCCCTAATTCATTTTGTCACTTCTTTGTCTTATTTCTACCCCCATCAATACGTATTACTTTACTATCTAGGTCAGACAAGCACAAAGGCATTTCATCCAATAGTTCTTGAGCCTCTAGATCCTTCTCATTAGAATCCCCTAGACAAGAACAAAGAATGGGAAAAATACCAACTTCAATCTGCCCATTCATCTGTCTTTCCTCACCTGCCCCGTCATCCTCAAACATAGAAACAGCCAACTAGACTGCTCAACAGAGATGAAGGCACATAAGAAATAACCCTTTAGACCAGAAGAATCTGATACATAAAACATTAATTACAAATTTCATCTAAAAGTAGACCGCCATCACAAACAAAATTGCTATCCAACACACTTTCATCATTTGAGGGATCGCCCCATTTCTTCTTCTCCTTAATAGAATTTTTTACCAAATCTAACTTTGACCTATTTGAATGCTCCTCAATAGAAAAATGGACATCACTATCTATTTTCAATAACTCACTTACCAGCCTGTCTGAACCTTGCAAGGATTTCCTCTTTTCCATGCCATTCTACCCTGATGTCTGGTGGGAATAAATCTTTGAACTTCGACCCATTCAAATGCTCCTCAATATAAAATAGCCATCACTATCATTGGTATTGATCCTATTAAAAATTGCAGAGCAAGCAAAGACCCTGATTTTAGAAGGAGTTGCTGCTTTTCAAGAAAAGGAAGTTGCCATATGAATGAAAAATACAATGATCATAGAAAAATTCACAAGAAAAATTCCCAAGGAATCCAAAGCCCAAATCATATGATCAGGTTAGGAAGAAGGATGAAAAGAATGAAGCACCCCTAAGCTTTGAATTTCTTCAAAAGTAGAAATTCCAAGAAACAAGATCCCACTTATAAGTCAAGCAACTAGAAATTGGAGCATCCTAACAACTTGAAAGATAATAGAGACAAGAAGAAGCATCCTCAATCCAAAGCTCTCTCCCTATTATCAATGAGGAGCCATGCCAAAGGCAAAAAGAGATGGCAAGTCTCATTAATAAACTTTCGAAAGTGGCAATAGACCAGCCTTTGCATCCCAACCATTTTGATGAATCCCAATTGAACAAAAAGACACCTTATTCCAAAGGGACTCGTTGTTTTAAATGAAAACACCATAACTATTTATGCACTATGGCAATATCTTGGACACTAAGCTTCTAAGACTTACCCTCAGACTTTGTCCTATACATCTTATCCCAACTAACAAATGATCCCTTTGACTCTCCTCCACCACATTGCCAGTGTGTAAATGGTAGATTATGATAGTGTTAGGATTGATCTCCTATCAGTGTGAAAGGCAAAAGTGACTCGAGAGACATTTTCAAGAGAGTGAGGTAAGGAGAGTGGTGATGGAGAGGGAAAAGGCCCCAGGCATGCACTCCCTAACATAACAAGGCAAAAAATGTCTTTGATGTCTTTGCATTGATGCTTGACATTTAATTCATTAACAATAAATCCTTTCTTTCTTTCTTTTTCTCTTTTTCATATTTTTATCTATACTACTTTTCCTAGTGGCTTGTGTGGGACTACATTCAAGCTTGCTATCATGATACACATACACACACACAGCAGAATAAAGTAATAGTCTTTGGTATTCTAGCAACATCTCATTTATGTATGCATTTTTTTTTTTATTGCATTAAACCACTAACGTTTATATATGTAAATCAAATTTTCGGACATGAGCATTTCTATTCTTACCACAATGGATGTAATTTTCGAATGTACAAACAAATAAAGACAGATATTAATTATACAGAAGTCTGCATTTTAATCCTTTCAAAGGCATTGGGCAGCGGCGTTATTGTAATTAGTTGACTCATGAAGGATATCTTATCCTCCATATACTATACTGTTATTATTTTTAATGGATTTTTTTGTCTAAAAAAAATATTAATAAATGCTTATAATTGCCCCTTTTACTTACAAAATCCAGCAATGCAAACATCCATAAAAATGTTCTAGAAGTCTAAAATTCAATATTCAACTGGAATACCGGTTGCTAAACTCCGTCCATCAGAGGAGAAACATAGCCCAGTGACGGAATCGCTGTGACCTTTCAGAGTATTCACATCTAATGAATGATGCCGCTTGTTCTGATCCTGCATTCCAAAATTTTAAAGAGAGAGATACAGAAAAGTCGTTAAGAGAGAAGAGATTACGACGATGATTTGAAGGCTCCATAAGCCCTAGAAAACCACAGCTGCGAGCAAGAAAACCTTATCAGAGGCATGAGAGTGAGGCTTGGAATGGGACTTCTTAGAGATGGGCTGAGGCGGTCTCGAAGCCTTGTGGCTAGCGTGAAGCGCAGGCTTCGCAATTGATTGAACTTCAGATCTTCTCTTGCGAAAGCAATTCCTGAACATTAATAGTGCAATCAGAGCTCCGAGCAGAACCGAAATCACTGTGATCGAAAGAGCTGGATCCATTTGCGGTCGGAAGGGATCGAGACTTGCGCGGTTTTTGTCGGACAGTTGATGCGGTCGGGAAGATGTTATACGCCGAGTGTTTTTCTCATAAGTAGCCAGTCGTCCGCGCTACGAATGCTACTATGCACGGCGTCGTGACCATTTGGTTCCGATTTGCGGGATTAAGGTGTTTAATTGGATTAGAAAATGTGCAGCGTCATGGGCCCGTGGTCTCATGATCATTAGGGGTTCATGATGCACTCAGTGCCAGGGACCCAGATTAGATTGGCCGCGAGGCACTCATCCAGACTCTTCCCAACAGAGTCGGTCAATAATCACCTATTCAAACCTGCAAACGTGAGCAATACATAAGTCTTGACAATCACTCATAATCATGAAATATTAATATAGACACACCAATGGATAAGGAAGGTAACAGACATTCATTCTCAATGATAAAATAGAGATTACTTATTTTATCCAAGTAAGAGAAAACTATGTAAGGCATAACACAAGTAAGTTAATATTCATTTACAAATTCCTAGAGAATACATATAAAGTCATCTCTCTCCCCCATTATATCCCCATTACATTGTCACCCCCTAACATTCTCCCTCACTCATTCTATTGACGTCGTCGTCAATCTATTATAAAGAGTTCAATCTTCAGGTCCTGTTGTCATTGTCTTAAAGTTCATGAGTTCTTGGATCTTTTGTGTGAGATGCTGAAAGTCTTCTGTCGTGTCACCACCATTCTTCTCCTAACCAAGTGTTGTTGTTAACAACCATTATCATTGCTAACTCTATTTGTAAGGATCTTCACTACGTCTCTAGCTACTATCTTCATTTATAGAAGGGTTGATCTTCTGCATTTCTATCTTTATTGATCTTCTTCATGGACATGGAGCTCTCCAAGAACCAAGTCTCCAGCTTCAAACTGTCATGGTCGTGTAGGTTGTTCATATGTCACCGCCTCAACAAGGCATTATTAGTTGCAAGATATTTCACAAAGATTATTGCAGAAGTAATACATCTAATATGAAACATAAGTCCACAAAAAGTTGTAAGTATTTTTTCCCCATTCCACTCGCTAATTGGGCTTTTAAGGACTCCCCAGAAGCCTTAGGGTGCCCACCATACACTTCTTTTCTCCCACATTGGTGTTCAAGATTTTTGTTCCCTCTTGGATTGTTTTCAAGGCATTCAAGGCCATCCGCTCTAAGCATTCTGCAACACGATAGGGCCCCATGCACAGAAAACAAGCAAGCGGGGGTCAATGCACCACGTTCCTTTCATATTTGTCATTCCACTCTCTCATTGTTCTGGATCCCTTATCGTTCAAAAAGCTGTTAGATCCCTTGTCGCTCCCCCTGCCCGTAGATCTATACACTCGGGAAGATCTTTGTTCATGATTATCAGATGTTGAGTATTTCCTTTTCTGAGAACCAGTTGGGTAGTCATTTAATTGTCCACTTGTTGCAAGGGTCTGTCTTAAGAAATCCTCCAACCGTTCAGTTGTTGCGATGGTCGAAGGAAGGTCACGAATCCCTTGCCTTCGCAGCTCATTCTCCGGCCATGTTTTGAGTCCTCAAAGGAAATGGAAGAGTCTGTCAGAATCCACCATATCCTTAATGTCGAGCATTAGGGCTTGGAACTCCCGTACATAACTCCTTATCGAGCCTATCTGCTGTAACTCATATACCTTGCAATGTGCCATGTACTCTGTATTTCCTAAGTAAAAATGTTCTTTCAAGGCATGTTTAAACTCTTCCCAAGTATTGATGGTATACCGATAGTTTTGCATGTCTTCACATTTGGTTCTCCACCATTACTTAGCATCCTTAATAAGATATACCGTCGCAATGTTAACTTAGTCCTCCTCTAGGTCTATCCTTGAGCACTTAAAGTAGTGTTTCAGATCGAAGACGAAGTTGTCTAACTCCTTTGCATCTCGAGCACCCCCAAAACATTTAGGTTCTAGCACCTTAATCCGAGTTCCCCCACAAGTATCGGTGATTGGCCTTCGAGACATTTGGGCCACTGCATTTAGCTTAGTACTCACTTCTTGTAAGTCATTCTGAAATTGATCCGTTATGTTTCGAAGATTACCCACCTCCTTCAAATCCTCTTTCATAGTGCTAATAGATTCTTTGACATTATCTGCAAGAACATAGAAATCATTAGTTAATTCTTGTAGCAATGTAAGAAATGGCATTATGCCCTTAATTTGTTTCAGCCTATTCTCGAAGGCTTCCAATTACTCAATGTTCCTCTAGAAGACCTCAAGCTCTATTGGTCTTTTCTCTAGGGATTTTATACGTGGAATGAATTTCTCAAGTTCCACAATTCTCATCTCAAGCAAAGATACACTATATAGGGTTCTCAAGTGTTCTCTCGGGCAGCCTTAGGCTCTATTGGCACGCCTCTCTCTTTTGACAATTCTGTCACAAACGCTTGGAGTTCAAAGAACTTCGTCTCCAAGGTTTCAAGGTTTTCCACTCTTGCCTCCAATGCCTCAACGTGCTTTATCTTTATGGATTTCTAAGTTTTCATTCTACCGTTTATGGTGCTGAGTACACCATGCTCTGGTACCAACTGTCACAGGCCCCTAGATTAGACTCAAGTAAGGGACCATGAAGCACTCATCAAGGTTCTCCCTAACAAAGTCAGCCAATAATCACTTGTTCAAACCTTTAAACGTGAGCATCACATAAGTCTCGGCAACTACTCACAATCATGAAATATCAATATAGAAACCAATGGATCAGGAAGGCAAGAGACATTCATGCTCAATGATAAAATAGAGACTACTTATTTTATTCAAGTAAGAGATCACTATACAAGCCATAACATAAGTAAGTTGATATTCATTTACAAATCCTCGGAGAATACATGTAAAGCCATCTCTCTCCCCCATTAAATCCCCATTACATTGTCACCCCCCCAACACACAGCATTATTCACAAAAAATAAGGAATCATGGGGGGAACCTACACCTCCATATATCTCCTAGCATTAAAATTACAACATGTGGCATTTAGGATCTAGCTTTGTTGAAGCCTCCCTTCAACACAATAGTGTTAACGTCATTTTCATTAATCTGCTAAAATGTTTGTTTGAAAAAAATAAAAAATGAAAATTTAGAAAAGGAAACTCACATATCTCCCTCCTCTATTCTTCGCCTCAATAGCAAAACCAATATTTCCTTTAGACATAGCACTTGTGTACGAATGAGATATGAGGAAACCTTGAGATGGGTTCAGAAGCATGAAAATCTCTCTCTTTATTCTCTCGCCTCAATAGCAAAACCTAAATTTCTTTCAAGCTCAATACTAGTGTATGAATGGGATATAAGGAAACCTTGAAATGGATTTAGAAGCATGAAATGCTATCACAACAAAATAAGCAAGGTGAGTTCTCACTTCTTATATGTTTGTCTGTTTTTGTTCCATTTTTAGTTTTTTTAGTTTTCCTTTCGTACCCATTTGCAATTTTGGGGTGTTCTCGAGATCCATTTCTCTATTTCTCTTGGTTGTTGTTAGTTGATGCTCCTTTGATTTTCTTTCCTGTTATAATTTATGGGATTTTGGTATGTTTTCCATCTTTTATTTGCAAATTTGATCCTATTTGTTTTCTATGTGCTCATACCACACTTCCACCTCCCCCCACCCCCCCACACCACCTTTTTTTTTTTGGCAAATAATTTAATAGTTGAATTAAATGACACTTTAGTTCAACAATCCTTGCATATAGCATGGTTTACATTCAAAATAATGGCATTTATGTTTAGCAAAGGTGAGAAGAAAATTAGGCCAAAAATTATATCGTCTACTTTTAATTTAACATGATTTCCTTAATTATACTCTCCTAATAATTCTCTAAATTTGGTAAGGCTTGGACGTTATGGTTAGGCACTTAAACTAATTATAATAGAAGAAAAAATCCTCTTCATATAGGTTTTCTGCACTCTCAACAAGTTCGTCAATTTAAGGTAAATTTGGTATGACAATCCAGTGAAGATCATGATAGCACTTCCTCATTGCTTTGCTGAACAGGGATTTCCACTCAACAGTGAAGACACTATAATGCTGACAAACTTTCTAGTAGTGGTGATGGTGGTGTTAACAAGGGGACCAAATCGTCTTATAGTTAAAAAGATAAAATTATGGAGTTAGCAAGGGAACCAAATCTATGGTTCCCTAATTTATTAATTTTCAATTGTCATACATGTTTCTTTTATATTCAATAATTTTCCTTTGCCATGTGTTCTACAGTATAACTCTCTCTTTGTTGTTACTTTAGTTGATGTTGTTATAAGTTTTTGAGTCCCAACTTTTTGGCAATAGTAAGGATGATACGACAGTTGAATAAAACTACATGTTTTATTTTTTAAATTGACCATTGCATATTGGCATACGAATCTAATGTTTCTTCCTTGTGGAATTTTTGTCTTGATAACCAAAGCATGCCTTAGCGTTTTCAATAACAATGCTAATGGGATGATGTTAAGAGTTCAATCTTTCTATGATATGCAATGAGTCCACTGTTCATGATCATTGTTCTATAGATTCTAAATATGAAATGTAGGAAATGAGTGGATTAGAAGAAGTCGTCTCGAGTGTTTTAGGTTATACTGATTTAGTATGTGAAGCGTAATAGTTACGAAATGGGGGAGCTCTTCTTATATATCTCTATATTGGTGAGTTTTGAAACATCATAAGGCAAGAAAAGGTTGGGGAATGCCTACTTAGCTAGTGAACATTACCCACCTTCTTGAACTAGATGGTAGATCTTCCAACTCTCCTTGAATGTTCGCAACCTAGGAAAAGAGTTCGGATGTTGGAGATTTGTTGTCATACTAATTAAAAAGTGTGCAATTCTTGTTATTTCACCCTCATATTAGTGAATACCCTGCACAACTACACTTGTTAATTTTGTATGTTGAATTTTGGTAGCTGTTATATTAAAAATCAATTATATTGCTGATTTTTTTTTGTTAATTTACTCCACTAGAAATTTGTTCTAGTTGTTTTCTTCCTCAAACTTTGAAATCCATAAAGAATGCTTTGTAGTTTACATTACAAGGTTCCCCAAGAAGCTGCTCAATAAAATTCTTGAGAAGAGCTAGTCAAAACAAGGTTCCCCAAAAGGAGTTGGTCGGAACAAGGGTCCCCAAGAAGTTGCTCGGCAAAATTCTCGAGAAGAGCTAGTCGGAACAAGGTTCCCCAAAAGGAGCTGGTCAGAACAAGGTTCCCTAAGAAACTATTCGTAAAAATTCTCGAGAAGAGCTGGCTGGAACAAAGTTCCCCAAAAAGCTGCTCGGAAAAATTCTCAAGAAGGTCTGGTCAGAACAAAGTTCCCCAAAAAGCTGCTCGGTAAAATTCTCGAGAAGAGCTGGTCGGATCAAAGTTCCCAAAGAAGCTGCTCGAAAAAATTCTCGAGAAGAGCTGGTCGGAACAAGGTCCCTTAAGAAGCTACTCGGCAAAATTCTCGAGAAGAGCTAGTCGGAAAAAATCTACCCAAGAGGAGCTGCTCGGAAAAATTGTCGAGAAGAGCTGGTCGAAACAAGGTTCCCTAAGAAGTTGCTTGGCAAAGTTCTCAAGAAGAGCTGGTCAGAACAGAGTTCCCTAGGGAAGCTACTCGGCGAAGACAAACGCATCCCAACATCGGCTCAAAATAAGCCAAATCCGGCTCGGCATCGGCTCTGTGTCAGCTCGGATAAGTCGTTTCCCCCCAATCTGGCTCAGTGAAGCCAAAAGCATCCTAATATCGGCTCGGATCCACTGAATTTTGCTCGGCATCAGCTCGAATCAGTCATTTCCCTCCAATCCGGCTTAACATCGGCTCGGACTAGCTGTATTCCTCCAATCAAGCTTGGCGAAGCCAAAAGAATCCTAATATCGGCTCCGATCAGCTAAATTTGGCCCAGCATCGGCTAGGATCAGCCATTTCCCTCCAATTCGGCTCGACATCAGCTCAACATCGACTCGGATCAGCCATATTCCTCCAATCTGGCTCGTCAAAGCTGAGTGCATATTAATATTGGTTGGGATAAGTCGAACTTAGTTTGACATCGGCTCGGATCAGCCGTCTCCCTCCACTATGGCTCAGTAACCAAAAAAAAAAAGATAGGACAAATCTCGAACTTTCAAAAGCAAGTTTTGAAAATTCGAACCTAAGGGGGGACAACTGATATACACTAAATATATATCATAGTCAAAACAGTCCATTTTCCATAAAGGAGCATTAAGGTGCAGCAGCAATCAGGGTCATTATTACTCAAGGATAGCTACTCTGAAGGGATCAACCCCATGCAGGCCTGAGCGATCCACGCCCATGCCACGAACAACTGTTATCGGCTCCTTAAAATTCAGAGCAATTCATGCCCACGCCTTAACTGACCAATAAATGGCCATACACCCTCGGGTCAACTTCGGCCACTATAAGTAAGGACTCGGGCAAGAGGCCAGGGTAAGTCATTCTTAACCTACTTTACTGTTGCATTCAACCTCATTGAAGTGTTTCCTTACTTAGGCATCAAAGTGATCCCCCAGAGTACACCCCGGGTCCTCCAAGCCACCTTTATTTTCACCCTTTTTAGGTCATCGGAGGTTGAAGAGTAATGTCGCAGGTCATCACCATTTTTATCCCGCAACAAAAATATTGAGAACTAGAAGACCGTGTTCGCTTCATGTGAAGGACCCATGCATTTTTGTTTACCTCTATACAAGAACCCAAATCACAAATCCAATGAAGATGAAGAAGAAACTTTTCATTCAAAGTTCCAAAGTTGGAGGCCTTCAAGAAACCTATTCTTTGTTTGCTTCCGTTGCTTACAATTGACAACATATTATGTACTCGCTTTCATCCAATAAAAAAAAACCTTAAAGCCAATCATACTTGCTTTAACTATGTTAGAAAATTATAATTAGGAATGGTGTATACTATCATCAATTGATTACATCGGTTTGTAATTGTAACTATGCATGGTATGAGTGATAGCATTTTTTGATGTCTTTCCCTTTTTAGAGTCATTATTATGCCGCTAAAAATAATTGTATAAGTACTTTTTTCTTAATATCAAGTTTTATTTTTTGGAGTAAAATAACTTTACGCTCTAATACCATTAAAAAAGGAAAAAAAAATAGTATTAATTTTATCCTTCATAAGTACATTTCCAGAGCAGCTACTATATAGAAACTAATTAATATCATTATATATGATCAACATTGGCTCTTATCAAAATTTAGCTCTTATTGAAGTTGTTATTAAAAAAAACTAGTTTATACACATGCAAATGTCTTTTGTTGATTGGTGCCTATTTTAGAAACATTTTGACACTGTAATCATCTTTTGGGAACACCTCAAAATTTATGGAACTTCGAACAAGAAAAAAACCAATTAAATCTCATCTAGATATAATTATCTGGACAAAACTTGCATGCCATATCCAAGTAAATATAAAATACAAATCCTAAAAATATAAAGTACTCTTGCATGAATTTAAGGCTAGCCTAAAGCAAGCAAGTTTGGAGCAAAAAGGAAATGTGTAGTATTAAATTTGAAATTCCTTTCAAACTCAATCTAGAAATAACAAGCTTTTATGCCTTTAGTGTTATAATGTGCAAATAACATATAAAACACTAAACAACAGAATGAACTAAATCAATTGTTAAAATTTGCAAAGAATCAAAGAATAATAGTAATAATAATATGTAAAATTGCAAATGTTGGCTCCATCAAATGCTTGAACTCCCTTGGTACTTGTCTTGTGAAATGGATCCCTGGGTCAACTATCTTCCAAAAGTTAACTCCTCAAAACTTGATTTTGTGTCCTACAACAAAAAGAACAAATATTAAATTCAAGTAGACCTCCATAAAATGAAAATATAAAAGTATACCTAACTAAAAGTTAATGAGAAGGTAGAGGCACTTTGAAGTAGGTTGGTGAAGCTTAAATTAGGAGTTTGGAAGTCAAATGGTGTTTCCTACAAAATAACCAACAAAGTGAAGACATTTCAATAATTACTAGTGTTTATTTCACAAGTATACATGAAATATACCTTAAGGTGGTAAATGAATTGACATGTGTGTTCTCATATCTGGATGTGTAGGAACACTTGCACTTGAAAGCATGGATACTTATGTAGGTTGTTTTTTCTTGCTAAACTTTGAACTACTTTTCAATCGATTCCTACGCTTCTTAACAGGATGCTTAAGCTTGGCACTAGAAACACCTTTAGGATGCTTGGAAGGAGGGCCAAACAAAGGCACCTCTGCATCCATGGAGGTCAATTAAGGGTGTAGAACAATAATTGAATCAACCCTATGGTCAAGGGATTTAGAAATTTTCTTCTTAGCCAATTCTTCCTTGACTCCTTTAGTCCATTCGACAACCATACTCATCCACTAGATTTGAAAATTCTTTACAACCCCCCTTTAAACAAAACATAGACACAACATGACATTTCCATTCTTACTGTGCCTCTTTCGACCCTTCTTAATACTAAATCAAATCTCACATGCATAGTCAATATACAAATTATATGCTTCATCCAAACTATTAACTGCCATTCGAATGGAAAGTTTTGTTCCCGTCAAAACCATATATGTACCTTTACCATGGCATAAGTTAATTGTATTTGTTTCCTCATCCCTACACTCTTCTTCACTTTCTTGGTTACCCTCAAGAAATACAATATCCTCATTTTGTAAATTCATTTAAGCAAAATAGTATACCAAAACTTGCATATTATACTAAACAATGAGAAAAACAACAATAATAAAAAAACACTTTATGAAAATAAGTTGTTTTACATTTAGAAAATTATAATACGCTAAGTTTTGTCCGTTATAACTTAAACGCAAATCTTTTTTTCTTTTTTGAATTGGTTATAACGATTGCACTCTTATTTCTTTTCTAATATTTTATTTTCAACCCTTTTAGGTTTTGTTTAGTTTAAGGACCATGAAACCAATAATTACATTAGTAAGAATTTTCTTTGTAGTACCTTTATTATTATTATTATTATTATTATTATTATTATTATTATTATTATTATTATCATTATTATTATTATTATTATTATTCAATAGACAATGCATAAAATTTAGAAGCATTTTGGAGTCATTACAAGAACCTAGTTTTAAGCAACGACAAGGCATATGTTATTTGCCAACAAAAAAAAAAAAAAAAAAGAAATACACAAGGAGAATAGTAAGAGGACAAAGGCTATATTCATCCCTTGGACACGGGGAAAATAAAAAACATACTTTTGAATAGGCAGTTAAAGGTGGCAAGAATCACATTTAAAAGGTAGATTGCAAGAGGATATGTTCCGCATGACAGGCACATTGAGGTGCCATAAGAAATTCATCAAGTAATATGCGACCTTTTTTGAACTACATACTTTATTAATGAGATATATGGATAATCTTGTAATATCCTCAACAAATAATCTTAAAAGTACACCAGTACCTTCATGCTAAAAACAAACATACACAAGGAGAACATTAAGAAAAAGAGAGAAAAAAAAAAAAACATACTTTTGAATAGGTAGTTGACGGTGGCAAGAATTGTATTAAAAAGGTAGATGGCAAGGGGAAATGTTCCACATGACAAGTAGATTGAGGCACTATAAGAAATACACCAAGTGATGAGGGACTTTTTTTGAACTACATACTTTATTAAAATGGGATATATGGATAATATATAATATCCTCAACAAATAATCTTTAACATACACCAATGCATGAATGCTAATTTGTTCATTTGCAACAAGTTCCCCTCTAATTATATGCGCATAGTGTTTGATGATTTCAGTGTTAATGTGGCTGAGGATTGGGAACATTGTCAACTTGGAACTATGGATACTCCAAATCAAGAAGACTACAACAGGTTGAGGTCACTTAGTTATCGAGGTCTGGTTGCTCGATTGTGGGTGTTGTGTGAGGAGGTTGTGTTTCTTAGCAATGTCAAAATGGATGGGGCTCATACTCTTGCTGGGGGTATTCATCTGAATTGCTGCTGAAACATCAACCTATGGTTCTCCTACTGAGTTTTCTCAATCACTAAAGAACCCTTTGTGATCTCTATACTTGAGCTTCAATTCTATTTCATATTGGTATTTAAATTCATGAAGTACAAGTGTTGAATTTGTACTAATCTTCTATGTTTTGAGAGTGTTCTTGTACGTAGTGTTTACTTCATATTTTTTGTTGTTCTTGGACGATTCGAGGTGTTCGTGTGACGATCTGCTTAATTTCCACATTTTTTTTCTTTTTCCATATTACAAAATCACAAAACCCAACTCAGCAGATCATAATCCACTAGACCCGTGGGTACCAGGGATACATCAAAACACATAACGGAAGCCTAAGCAGCAGGAAACATACAATCACAATATTATAAATACGAAAACATCCATCCCATTACCATCAATACCAGAGTCACTATATCCATTGTATTTTAGTATATATATCCCAAAAACAAGATCTAGGGACATTTCCCACAAAATCCAACTATCTCTACTAAAACTTACCCTTTAAAGAGGGCAGACAAACAACACTAGATCAGCGGGGCTTTTCCCGCTCTCCTATTTGGGGCTCTTGAAAAGTTTATAAAATTTTGGGGTGAGACACCTCTTAGTAAGGGAAATAAACTAATACCAGTGTGTAGTAACATGAGTATTCTGTGTTATACATACACCATACAGAACATATTCAGTAAACTGTTATGTCAAATATGGGAAAACATATATATCATTAAAACATGGCAGAACATACTGCATTTTCATAAACATATTTTATCTCATATAATAATAATACAAAAAAAAAAAATTCGCTGTAGGTTAGCTGGTTGTTGTCATGTATTACCCCCACATGACCGGGTTGTATGGCCCGAAGGCAGGACCTGACAATGATTGGCCAACCATTGCCAAGTCAAAAGTATAATCTGTAAGTCTGATAGATCTGCCAGACTTGGTCCTTACACCAAGGGTGCTCACACACTTCTTAAAAACCACATCGATCATCCAATCTCACACTACTCCGTGCAGCAGCGTTAACACATATATCATGATCATGATGACCATGGACACATAACAACGATACCGTGCAAATGCTAGCCTACACCAAGCCAACTAGGTTCTGATATCATATAACATATATTGAAACTGTGATACATGGATATTTCATATCATTAATTATCAAATCATTCATATCATTTTGCATATATACGTATATCATGAAAATCATCGGCCCGTACGCCGGCAAATCATATCATAGCACAGCCCATACGCTGGCAAACACATCCATAGCTCGGCCCGCACGCCTGCAAATCATATACATAGCTTAGCCCGTACGGTGGCAAATTACATCCATAGCACGACCCGTACATCGGTAAAATATATCCATAGCTTAGCCCGTACGCTGGCAAATCATACACATAGCACGGCCCGTACGCCGATTTTCCATTATAAAAATCCGTATCATTAACACATTCCCAGAAAATAGTATTTTATAACAATTTCTACTTATGCCACACTAACAGGTTTTCCGCATATTTAACATACCATCATTTTCAATAGTATTTTCCCAAATATAAATCATATATAAATATATTTATTTTCCTAAAATCAAATGTTATGACAATATACATATTTTTCATTAAATACTAGCTTAATTTATCCCCTTACCTAATTCTTGAAAAGCCCCCTAAGAAAATCTGTCCTAAACCCGTAGGGTTCCCTACTCAACACCTTGAAAACAACATTCCCTAAAACTAAAGTTCAGTATTTCTATGTGTACTATGCTTTCTACAATTGTCAAGAATTCAAATATTGAGTAGAAAACCTTACCTTGGATTTGGGATGGTTTCCTAACTCAGCCCCACAGATGATCTGCTCTGGTAGATTTGTAGAAAACTTCCCCAGAAGCATCGTGGTGGCTTCAAATCCTCGAATTGGCGGAAATCCGGCCTGAAAATGAAGAGAGAAGGGGGAAGAACCGAAGGATGAGAGAGAGAGGGTTTCTACGTAGGAAAATGGACTGAAAATCACGTTTAACCCTATTTATACTGCGTGATTAGTCGATGAGCCACGTCACCTTGTTGACAAGTCTTGTAGAAAGTTCGTCGATGAACTTCAACCCTCGTCGACGAATTTTAGGTTTCCATAAATCCTCTCTTGGTAACTTCTCGTCGACAAATCGTGTTCTCGTCGACGAGCTCCTCTTATGCCCTTGTCGACGAGTCCCCTATGTTCGTCGATGAGGAGCTAAAAATTCCTTGGGATTATCCCATCCAAAATGCAATTTCGTTGATGAACGTTTCGCGTTCTTCGACGAAGTCAACTGCCTCCTTCTGTTCTTGTTTTCAATTCCCTTTCTTTTTATTATTTTAATGCCATTATTCTTTGGGTCGTTACAATTCAGATCGTTGACCAAGCGTGGGGTATCGCTTGGAGAGGTGCAACTCTAACCTATTCGGAGTGAGAGGTATCACTTGGAGAGGCGGGCTTTAGCCTACTGAAGGAGTGTGTAACGGTGTTGTTCCGTCCAGAAAGGAACTGATCTAGTGGAATCCTTTGGCGGTTTACCAAAGGTGAGGACGTAGGTTGGGGATAAGCTGAACCTCATAAAAACCTGGTGTCTCTCTCTTACCCTTACTCTCTTTAATTTCCAGCATACATATGAACTGTGTTGATGATTTAATTTCATGATCATATAAACTACGAAGTTTGGAAATTAAATAAATTGAAGTTTAAATTGTTTTTGGGCTTGAGGAAACTGAAAGGGAGTATATCCACACTTTGCAGAAACCGTAAGGAAGTATATTGATTGGTTAAACACCCAAAGACTCTTTAACTGAAAGTTTATTTAAAGTTTAAGCTTTTGGAAAGAGTATTGCACTTCATTTTTAGAAAGCAAAATCATTATTATAAGGCTTTATATCAGCAAACTTACATTATCAATCTTTACTTTAAGAGGTTGAATTTAAATCATATATACAGGGCTGCAAACAAGAAAATATCTTGAATTCTTGAAAAGCTGAAAATTGCCAAAAGGTTATCTTGATTAGGTATTTGTGGATTGAACACTTTGATTGTTGAATGGTTGGTTGATTGTTTAAGTTCTATTTACTTGTGTTGTGTTGAATACTTTAGTTTTGTTAGTTTGTGGATTGAACAACTAAATAAGCTTTTGCTAAACAAGTAAATAAGCTTTTGTTGTGTATTGGATAAATCAACAAGAAGTCAAGAATTCATTAAAAGAATTAAAAGAGGTTAAAGATTCTTGAAAAGTATTAAAAGAAAATTTTTAAATCCAATTCACCCTCCCTATTGGGACTACACCTTGGTTTTCAATTACTAATATTAATGCCTTTTACTTCTATTTGATAAGACATCAATTATTCAATTATCTAAGTAGTAAAATTTGTTTGTGCTTGAAAATTAACAGTGCTACAATTAATGATACCATCTATTGAAGCTTAAGAGGGACTAAATCAAGATTATCTGGATAAAAATTGAATAACATGTATTGTTTTCCAACTGATTCCCCTTTTGCTAAATTTAGAAACACTTATTATTGCATTCTGAAGAACCTAGTTTCTTAAGAAAGTAGCAAAAGTTGAACTCATGAACAAAGATATAAAGTGCAGTAGATGAGATGGATAATCATCATCCATATCCATAATCATTCTATACGAAGAAACAACCAAAACCCATTTCTCAAACTAAGGTCATACTGCCAAAAATGGATATAAATTAAGGAGAAAAATATTAGACACTTAAAACAAGAAAAAGTAGAGTGTCAAGGTCTTAGAGTTTTGCAACCTTGACATATAATATTGTTGGTAACTTGGATTCAACTATGCAGATGCCATGGAGATTGTTTTGGTATGTCATTGTGATGTTGGATTGGTCTAAATAGCACTGCAGGTGGTGTTCTCAAACTTAAGATGTACGATCATTAGATCCATAGTGGTTACTTGTATGTAAACAAGAATACTTCGGAGACATAATTTTTTAGGAGACTAAATAAGCGGCCTATCTTACTCGATGTCTAATTAGGTACTGAGTGAGGACCCTGAGGAGCACTCAAGAGCAGGCTTTTAACATCCTCAAGGGGCTTCTTGGGTTTGTGTGTGGGAATGGGAGACCATGGAAGAACCATTTCAAAATAAGGTTACATGGTTCTTTTAACTCAGAGGTCTGATATACACCCTTTCTTGGTTGTTAGCTATATTATTGGGTGGTGTCATTCTAGATCTAGTTGGACTATCAACGGGTCTTAGTACTTCATGTGTCCCACCCGAGTAGTGTATGGTGTCCCTTCCCCTAATCCTAGCCTATCTTACTCGATGTCTGATTAGGTACTGAGTGAGGACCCTGAGGAGCACTCAAGAGCAGGCTTTTAACATCCTCGAGAGGCTTCTTGGGTTTGTGTGTGGGAATAGGAGACCATGGAAGATCCATTTCAAAATAAGGTTACATGGTACTTTTAACTCAGAGGTCTGATATACACCCTTTCTTGGTTGTTAGCTATATTATTGGGTGGTGTCATTCTAGATCTAGTTGGACTATCGACGGGTCTTAGTACTTCATGTGTCCCACCCGAGTAGTGTATGGTGTCCCTTCCCCTAATCCTAGCTAGTGGACGGTAAGTGATGAGTATACTAACACGAGGATTGTGCGGTGGGAATGAGAGTTACCCTCACTGCTAGTTGAATGTGAGTTTAATCATTCGAGTTTGGGTTCCTCAGTGACAAACTTTGTTTGATTAAATACATTCAAGCCATGAGACTTGCCCATTGGGTTAGACATTTGAGTGTTTCCTTCAATGAGAATACGTATGGTTGGGTTGGGCTTGATGAAGTCTTGTTGCTATATAGGCGTGACTCCTTGATGATTTGAGCAAATCTTATTAAGGGTGATCCATTTTAGCCCTTGATAACATCCATGACACTTGTAACTATCACAAAAACCAAGTTTCTTGAAAAACTATCAGAAACAAAACTCATGAATTAATTAAGATACGAAAAAATAGGATGAGATGGGTAATCCATATCCATCATATATAAGAAGAAACAACTAAAACCTATTTCTTAACTTGAGAGAACTAATTCGCACTTAATTTAGAAGACCAATAACAACAATTTCAAAGCATAAAAAATTCAAATACGAGGAGCACAAAATTCTGAAGCACTTACCTCCAAATGAAAAATTATCCTAAACACCAAAACCACAATGCCCAATTGCACAACTAAAAAAAAACTAACTATTAGTGACTGACAAAAATCGTCCCTAAAATCTCCCAACCGTCACTACTACATCATAGTGGCAGTTTTTAAACGGTTCATTGTTAAATATATCAACTATGTCAAATGGCTATTTGTAACGCCTCGGTCCTTTATACGAACCTAGAGTGCTACTACACACACGTTATTCTTGTATCTGATAAGCATACATCAACAAAT
The DNA here is from genome assembly GCF_029873635.1 of Malania oleifera. Lineage (NCBI taxonomy): Eukaryota > Viridiplantae > Streptophyta > Magnoliopsida > Santalales > Ximeniaceae > Malania > Malania oleifera. The sequence continues at coordinate 77,909,669 of NC_080426.1, read as the reverse complement.
CGCCATAAACAGGGACAGATGGGTGTATCTCATACATATCTGTATTCAAGCACAACGGAAAACATAAACATTCTTACAGGGTTCTATTAGACATATACCAGAGTTCTATCTATACTTTTCAGTACATAAGATTCATGCTTAAAACTTAAACTGTATTACATCCCCTTTACATTCAACCAGACTAACAACCCAGTACCAATATAAAAACTTATGTCTACTAATAAGACCCTACACGCCAAAGTCCCTCTTGGAGACTAGGACCAACGTCTTGTAGGACCTGAAACAAAGGTTGTAAGATTGGGGTGAGACACTTCTCAGTAAAGTGGAAGATATTACATCAGCACGTGACTACATGAGTTTATTCCAATTAAAAGTAGTTGCATAGTATCACATTCATAGTACAGTATTATTAGAAATATAGAAACATAATACAACATCATTACAAACGAGAGTCCCCGAGGTTAGGGTAGGGTACAGGTCCATACACTGTACGATTCCCTCCACACGGTACTTAATCCTGTGACTTTGTCCATTTCAGTTTTTAAATCATGTATATGAAAATTTAGGACAATGACCAGCTTTGAAACTTTCAGTAATATGCCTAATTACCCCGTGGCACGGGTTGTGCACTGATAATTCTAACAGAGCCCTGTTCATGCAGGCATTGTCAAACATCACAAATATAGTCCGGCAGCTCCACCTAGTCAATTATTTCACCAGTGGCCCCATACACTCCTGCAAGCCGACTATTTCGATACCCACACTGATTCACATGTATGGTTGCAATGTACCTCAGTTAGCAATGGAATCATGCCTCTAGCTATTTAAAGCTTCAGATAAACTGGAGTGTCTTTCAACTCCTTTAGTAACAAGTTGTGGTCCTAATCAATCATATATATAATTTACAATAAAACATAACAACCCATGCAGTTCTAGAAATTTCACAATCGTGATCATGCAATCTTTCATGCATTCTTTCTTTTTGTCAGACAATGGTGTTAATTGGCACAAACGCTCTCAGTTCAATCCCTTTTACATATAAATATCTGTGATTAGCCGGCACCTGTTTTCCAAATTTTCAGATAACAAGATGGAATTTTAGTTTTCACAGTTCATTTACTTGTATACAGTTTAGTATATTCCATTTCATATTATATGTCACGCTCGTTTCGTCAAAATCCGCTATAAACAGTATGTAATTAAAAAAAAAAATACCATTTGGACTGCAAACATGGGTATTAAGTAGCTCTTACTTTAGTTTTAAAACAAATAAAGCAGTTTTGGAAAGTTTGGAGTTCATATGCCAAAACCTCATTTTCGTTAAAAATCGTAAAACCAAGAAATCATAAGAAACAACATTTATACCCAGTAAAATTTTACAGATAAGCAATCAAAATGTGCATAACGACATAAGCTAACTTTCTAGAAGTTTAGTTTTCCAAAAAATACTGATGTAAACAAATCCCTTTACCATAATCTCGAAAATCGAAATACGAGCGAATCAATCCAAAACAACGACCCGGGATCCCAAAAACCTAAAAATCGAAGAACATTACTTTACTATAATCTCAATTACTACATAACTACTGAATCAAAAATGAAATTGGATCCTTACCTCGATTTTAGGGGAAAACCTGAAAATCCTCAGATCAAAAATCTGATCCGCTATAACTGTAGAGATTCTCCTCCTAATCCACATAGTGATGTCGGATTATTGATCCCGACATCAGACGACATAGAATCCTAGAGTGAGTTGAGTTTTAGAGAGAGAGAGAGAGAGAGAGAGAGAGAGAGAGAGAGAGAGAGAGAGAGAGAGAGAGAGAGAGAGAAATGGGATAACTTAGCATGGAAGAAAAGGATATTCTATTTATAACTAGTTTGACCCGGCTAGCCTTGTTAGTAAGTCGGAGTTCTCGTCGATGATCCGAAGAAGGTTGCTCATGGCTGAGAATGTTATCTCGTTGACGAGCCTGAGATTTCAGAATCTCTGAAAATCCCTTGGTATCTTCTCGTTGACGGTCCCTGCATCTCGTCGCCGAGCCATAGAAGAGACTTCGTCGACGAGAAATGGAGCCTCATCGACGAGCTCTGCTGTTTTATCATTTTACTTTCCCTTCTCTTTTCCTTTATTTATTTTCCGAATTTGGGTCCCTACAATCTCCCCTCCTTATAAGAATTTCATCCTCGAAATTCACCAACCTATACCAAACTCACTTTACCTTACGTTAGAGGCCTACAGAAGAGTCCATAGCTACCCATAAAGCAGCTTCGGCCCGAATTTATTACCTACACTCACTTATCGTGGAAGAATACTGTGGTTACAATGTAAAGCTTTGGGAGCTTACAATATACATACAAAACTCTCCCAAAGGTCATATCTACTTACTAAACACACTAACACATATACATTCACTTACCTGACTAACTTATCCGTCTCTGAACAACTGAGGATACTTCTGACGTATCTCAGTTTGTAACTCCCATTAAGCTTCTTCCACTACATGGTTTCGCCACAACACCTTCATTAGTGGTATTTCCTTAGTTCGTAACTGCTGAACTTTTTAATCTAATACCTATACTGGTACCTCTTCATACGATAAAGCATCACTGATCTCTAGAGGTTTGTAACTCAGCACGTGTGATGGATTTGACACGTACTTCCTTAGCATTGACACGTGGAATACATCATGGGCTCTGGATAGTGCTAGGGGTAAGGCCACCGGATAAGCAACCAAACCTATCCTTTCTAGGATCTCAAAAGGCCCGATATACTGAGGACTTAGCTTCCCTTTATTTCCAAACCTCATCACTCCTTTCATCAGAGCGATCTTCAGAAACACCATATCTCCTACCTCAAACTCCAACTCTCGTCGACAAGTATCAGCATAACTCTTTTGCCAACTCTGACCTATCTTGATTCTCTCCCTGATCAACTCAACCATTGCAGAGGCTTGCTAAATCAGTTCTGGACCCAGTATCTGCTGCTCGCCTACCTGATCCCAGTACAATAAAGATTGACACTAACGACCATAAAAATCCTCGTAAGGTGCCATCTCTATGCTGACCTGGTAACTATTGTTATACGTGAACTCGACAAGTGATAGGTATCGTATCTAGCTGTCACCAAAGTCCAATACATAAGCACGCAACATATCCTCTAACGTTTGAATAGTCCTCTCAGACTGCCCACCCGTGGGTGGAAAGACATACTGAATGTGAGTTGCGATCCCAAGGCATCCTGTAGACTCTTCCAAAAACGAGATGTAAAACATGGATCTTGATCTGAAACAATAGAAACAAGGATACCATGGAGTCATACTATTTCCTGCACGTATACCTCTGCTAGTCGATTTAGAGAATAGCTGACTCTAATTGGAATGAAATATGTAGTCTTCATCAGCCGATCAAGTACAACCCATATGACATTCTGCCCATGCATCGCCAGAGGTAATCCCATTGCAAAGTCCATCGAGATGTGCTCCAACTTCCACTTAGGGATGTCAAGTGGCTGAAGTGGTCCTGGTAGCTTCTGATGCTTTGCCTTGACCCACTGACACGTTAGGCACTACTTTATGAATCGGGTGATCTCTCTTTTCATGTTCAATCACTAGAAAGATTCCCTCAGATTCTAGTACATCTTCATACTTCCAGGATGTACGGTGTAGAGCGAGCGGTGTGCCTCCTCCAGAGTGACCCGTTAATTTTGGCGTTATTTGGTACACATACTCTGTTATGAAATCTCAAAATCCCATCACCAAAGATACTGAAATCCGGCTTCAACCCACTTTGGACTCCTTCCACAACCTCAACAAGCTCTGGATCCTCCATCTGCGCTGCTTGGATCCTCTCCTATAAGGTTGACTGTATCACCAACCTGGAAAGAACCGCCTAATGATTTCCTTCTACCACTTCTAAGCTCAACCTTTCCAGGTCCATACATGTCTAATTCTGAACTCTCATTGCTGAGACCGACGCATCAACTAATGTCCGACTCAGAGCATCACCACATTTGCTTTTCCAAGGTGATAGCTGATGATACAATCCTAGTATTTTATCAACTCAAGCCACCTACGCTGTCTCATGTTCAGTTCTTTCTGGGTGAAAATGTACTTAAAACTTTTGTGATCAGTAAAAATCTCGCACCTTTAACCATATAGGTAGTGCCTCCAGATTTTCAATGCAAACACTATAGCTGTCGATTCCATATTATGTGTTGGGTAGTTCTTCTCGTACTCCTTAAGTAATGAGAAACATAAGCAACTACCTTATCCTGCTGCATTAAAAAATAGCCAAGACCCTTCTTAGAGGCGTCACTATAGATAACAAATCCACCATTCCCAAATGGAATGGTCAGAATTGGAGTAGTAACCAGTCGCCATTTCAGCTCCTGGAAACTCAGCTCGCTCAGTCTAATCATACCTCAAGTTCTTCCTCGTGATTCGTGTCAATGGACCTACTAAACTGGAGAACCCTTCTACGAACCATCAAAAGTAACCTGCGAGACCTAGAAAACTTCTAACCTCCTGAACATTCTTCGGTCTCACCCAGTCCATTACAGCCTCTATCTTACTCAAATCCACTGATACTCCTTCTTTAGACACTACGTGCCCTAGAAATGCAATATGTTCCAGCTAAAACTCGCACTTCTTTAGTTTAGCCAATAATTTTTTCTCCCTAAGCATTTGCAGTACCGATCTCAGATGAACTTTATGCTCTGCGGAACTCCTAGAATATACTAGGATGTCATCAATGAATACCATGACAGACCAATCTAAGTATTCGTGAAAGACCCTGTTCATCAAATCCATAAATGTTGCACGTGCATTAGTCAAGCCGAATGACATAACCATATATTCATAATGGCTGTACCGAGTTCAGAAAGCTATTTTTGGAACATCCACCGTTTTCACCTTCAACTGGTGATACCCAGATCGTAGATGGATTTTAAAGAAAATCTGTGTGCCTGTAGCTAGTCAAATAGATCATCGATCTTGGGTAATAGATATTTGTTCTTTATCGTTACCTTGTTAAGTTCTCTGTAGTCAATGCACATTCTCAACGATCCATCCTTCTTCTTCACAAATAGCACAGGTGCTCCCCAAGGAGAAACGTTCGGTCGAATGTACCCCTTATTTAGCAACTCTTGAAGATGTTCTTTCAACTCCCTTAATTCTATTGGAGCCATACGATATAGAGCTTTCAATATCGGCACCGTATCTGGAGCTAACTCTATAACCAATTCCACTTCACGGTTCAGAGGTAATCTTGGAAAATCCTCTGGAAACACGTTAGGGAACTCACACACTATAGGAATTGTTTCTAGTTTACGTTCTTCTACCGGCATGTCTTTCACTAATTCCAGATAATCTTGACATCCCTCCTAGAGCAATCTACCAACCTGCAAAGCTGAAAGGATCCGTGGTGCAAAATGTATACACGACCCTATAAACTTGAATTCTTGCTCCTCTGGAGGTCTAAACATCACTTCTTTCCTATGGTAGTCGATACTGGCATAACTAGATGACAACTAGTCCATCCCTAGGATGATATCGAAGCTATACATGTCAAATACTATAAGGCTAACTAGTAGTATCCTTCCCTGGATCACTATTGGAAAATCACGAACTACTTTGCTACATACAACTGCCAACCCCGATGGCGTAGCCACTACTAGTTCATAACCCAACTGTTGCATCTCTAATCCGTACAGTTTAACAAATCCCTGGGAGATAAAAGAATGTGTTGCTCCCGAGTCAAATAATATAACAACTTTATTGGAAAGCATGTAAATATTACCTATTACCATATCTCCAGCGTTTTTTGCATCACCTGGAGTCAAGGAGTACACCTTAGCCTAGGCAGTACCCACTGCTGTCCATCTCGTGGCGCGTGCACACCACCTCTGAAAGGATATTATGGAGCTTCGCCATACCTCGGCAGATTACAATCCCTCACCCTGATGTCCCATCTTGCCACATCGTAAACAAACCCCCATAGCCCTCCAACACTACCCTGCGTGAAGTTTCCTACATGTAGAACAAACAAAAATGGACGTGGTACTCTGAGAAGCACCACTATGATTCTTATTCTTCCAGTTGCCCTGCTTTGCCCCTCCATAAGAACTGGAAGGCGCATGTCTCTTCTTCGAGATCTGAACCCCGACATCTTCCTACAGACTTTCCTCTACTACGATGGCTTTGTCAACTAGAGTAACAAAGTCCTGCATCTACCATATAGCCGTCTGCTTGCGAATCTCCTTCTTCAGACCCTCTGATATTTCCAGGCCTTTATTGCCTCGTCTAGAACCACGAATGGAACAGGATAGCTCTTTAAAACTAAAGGCATACTACTGAACTATCAGTTGCCCCTGCTCCAGACTTATAAACTCCTCCATATTAGCATTCCTAACTGTGGCTAGAAAATACCGTTCAAAGAATAACTCCTTGAATGGGTCAATGCTCTTCAAGCATCTTTACAGATTTCCACCACCTCTCCTCTTCACTCGACAACTTGAACATTGTGAAGGCCACTTTCTACTTCTCGGTGCAGTTTAGGACGTCTAAAATCTTCTCAATCTCCCCGATCCAATTCTCAGCTCGAATTGGGTCTACACTTCCCATGAAAATAGGTGGCTTCAGTCGGGTGAACTGATCAATAGAACAACCCAAATCCTGCCCCCTATTCATCAGAACCGCCTCAGCCATCAGTTGCTGAGCGAAGTCCTGCAGAACATTCGTGGAGTCACTGCCAGCCTCAGGGCCAGCTCCCTCACTGCCACTGCCTCCAACATTGGTAGTATTATCCTTAGATTCCATCTTGAAAAGCAATTGAGGAAACCAATTAGAAGCTTAACCAACTAATACTGCAATTCTATAACTCACTTCCCATAATAACATTTGTTAGCCTAATAAGGCTTTCACCTCTTGTTTTGATGATAACAAATAAAAAAAAGGTTTGGTGACATTGTGTGTTCAAGTAATGATGTTTTTTAGGAAACTTAAACGTATGAGACATATCTTGAAGAGATAAAAAAGGGAAGCTCAAAGACATCTGAAGATGGAATGAACTCAAAGCTTCAAGAGAATCATGAAGTTTCAAACAAGAAATGTTTATTTTGTTAGGAAATCTTCATGTAAGAACTTCAAAGTTAAAAATATCATTATGAATGAAATGAAGCTCATTAGGGGATAAATATGGACTTAGAGATTTTATTTTAATATCCTAAGAAAATGTTTTTCAAGAGTAAGAAAGCGAAGAAACCAAATGTCTTTGAAAAAGAAAGAATGAAAGTAGTTGTGCACTGCCCAAGCGATCGAGGTTAAAATCTCAGGCAACCGAAGATTTATTCTGAAGAAAATTAAGTAGGCAGTGTACCTTCAAGCGCTTAACCCTGTGTCTTCAGGCTCCTAAACGTACCTCAGGCTACTGAGGTTGGATATCAGGCAACCGAAGTACGGCAACGGGCAGATTTTTTAAACTTCTCTTCTTCAAATCCAATTGACTTATGCCCTAATATTTTTGGAAACTTTGAGGGCACTCTAAGGAAACTTGGGGAGCATGAACGAAAGTGTTTTTGAAGCCTATATATACATGGTTTATGAGAATCAAAATACATCAAACATTGAAAATACATTCAAGATATCTTTCACTCAAAGCTCTAGTTATTTTGTTTCTAAAGTTCTGAATTGCTGCGAAATTTCTGAAAAATCTCTGAGCTTTTTCAACTTCTCTGAAGCATTCGATTTAAGTTCTTGATCCTCATCAAAGAGAAGTAATCCGGTGATATTCACATAGAGCTTCTTACTTCATTCTTTTGATATTTTGATTTTGGAGTATATTAGTTTCTAACTTGTACTAATCAGCTCTTTGTGTGAGCATTATTTGTATGCATCTATTTGAATTATTTCTTGTAGATTGATGATTCCAAGGGTTGTTTGGATCGTGGTCTAAGCAAGGGGACATTGCTTAGAGAGGCGGGCTCTAGCCTATGTAAGGAGTGACCGAACAAGGGGATATCGTTTGGAGAAGTCGGGCTTTAGGCTTAACCAAGGAGTGTTGTAATCGATATTGTTCCACCCGTCAATGGAACTGAACTAGTAAATCCTTTGGCGGTTTGTCAAAGGCGAGGACGTAAGCTGGGTATAAGCCGAACCTCGTAAAAATCTTCGTCTCACTCTCTCTTTCCCTTACTCTTTATTTTCAACATATTTAAATTGCGTGGATGGTTTATTTGATAATCATATATACTAAGTAATATAGAGATCAAGTAAACTTAAAATTTATTTTTGATTTGGGTTGCGGAAACCGAAAGGGAGTACGTTGGTTATACCATATTTTGTGGAAACCATAAGTGAGTACGTTACTTGGTTAACAGCCCAAGGATAAATTAATTGAGAGTTTAATTGAGTTCTGAATATTGAGAAGAGTGTGAATGTGTTGTTAAAAACATATTGAAGAAGCAAATCTATATCAGGTAAGTATAAATTATAATTCAATAACAGGGCTTACAATTTCATATCCAGGGCTGACAACAAAAGATATATTGTGATTGAATGGTATAAAGCTTGAGATTGATTGGATAGTGTTTGTATTCCAAAAGTGCTAAATCTTGAATTTTACATCAATCTTATTGTGTTGAAGTGAATTTATATTTGGCAATCAAATTGGGTGTATTGGTTTGGAAATTGTGATTATTTGTTTAATTGTTTCTACTTTCAAAGTGTGGTAGAAGATCGAATGTTTGATTGTGTTCAATTGATTGGTTGTTTAATTGTGTTATTGATTAGATAAAAGAACTAAATTCTTGACTGATTAAAAATTAAACAAACAAGTCAAGAATTGGTTAAAAAAGAAGTTTAAGGTAACTTAAAAGGAATTAAAAGAAATTTTAAGAATCCAATTCACCCCCCCTCTTGGGACGCTATTCCTAATTTCAATATTCCTAGTACTGACGTACCCTAATGACTCACATTGTAATGACTTGCTATTTAACTGGGTTTTTTTTTTTTTTTATACTATAAAATTTACAATGCTCTGATACCAATCTGAATTAGATCTAACCATCAACCTAGGCAGCGAGAAGTAGAAATCAAATAAACATAACCATATGTAATTACATACAATACCAGAGTGCTAAAAAATCCCTTAAAACATACATAGAAGATTGTTTCCCAATTACCCTCAACTGGCTAGGGCTATACAAAAATACTCCCAAAAATATACTCACTCTCTACTAACAGGGCAGTACTGAAGCCCCTCTATTTGCGAGCCTAGTCTGCTCACCTACCTAGATCACCTAAAAAATGTTAAACGGGATGAGCCAATGCTCAGTAAGAAAAAATATGCTATTGCTAGTGTGTGGCAAATGAGTTACAATATTATGAAAATATGTTTCTATAAAATCATGTATAACTGGATCTGTATATAAAGTACAAGTAATAGAAACCACCACCATTTCCATGTTGCTTAACATATCAGTATTTTAGGTTACTAATTAAAATACTTCTAATGTACATAAGCATATTCTCTGTCTCTGTAAATCTGTATACACATAATAATAAACTGAAAACTTCCCTGTGGATAACTGTGGGTCATGATTTAACCCCTTATGACAGGGTTGTGTGGCCCGTAGGTGGGATCTATCTTGGCTGGACGACCAGGATAAATCACTATACTCCCTCAGTCAAATCAGCCACTCCTCAACCCATATCTGATGGGGAGCCTGTCCACGTCTGGGCATGATCGACCTATTACCATGTATTATCTAAATAAGTGGTTGCACTCTAAACTAAATAACTGTAGCTACGGTACCGTGCTCTATAAATTATATGGTCCAATAGGGTCTGATACTATATAATATATTTCTATATACTACTATTTGATTTACCATGATTCTGAAATAACTGTATTAACCATGACACTGAAATAAACTGTAACTGTATCAACTGTGTTTCTGGAATGAACTGTAATCTGTAGTCATGGTACTGAAATTGTATAATCATGGTATATAAAACTGTATAATCATGGTATTCTGTATATACTATAAAACATGTCCACTGGCTGTATATTTTGTAAAACATACCCTGAAAATACTGTAAAAAATGTTTATGTACTATATTTATATTCTCAAACCACATAGTAATTTAATACATAATATTCATAATTAATAACTGTATAAAGTTCTGCTATGAATAATAACCTCGTAAAAATATACATTTCATACTGGAAATTATTTTAGAACTACCTAGCATAGTATATTTCCCTTACCTGATTTCTGCTAAAATCCTCCTACTGAGACGGGTCCTACACCTGTAGGGTTCTTCACTCAACACCTTGAATATCATATGTCCCAGAACAAAATGCCACTATTTCTACGTCTACAACATTTCTACAACTGCTGGAAATTCAAATTTCAAATAAAAGACCTTACCCTGGATTTGGGATGAATTCCAACTTCGTCCCATCGATGATCCGCTCCGGCAGACGTACAGAGAACTCCGCCAGGAGTGTTGTGGTGGCCTCAGATCGTCGATCCGATGACTGACGGGGCCAAAATTTAAGAGAGAAGGAGGAGGAGCCATAGAGGAGAGAGAGAGAGAGAGAGAGAGAGAGAGAGACAGAGAGGGTTTTGGCCGAAATTTCTACGTAAAAATTCGAGTTAAACACTTTTTATACTACAACCTTTATCGACAAGTCCCTAAGTAATTTTGTCGAAGAACCTTACTTTCTCGTCGACAAATTTTAGATGGCCTAAAACCCCTCTCGGTATTTTCTCATCGATGAAGCTTGCCCTCGTCGATGAGGGTCGATGAGGTCCTGCTGTACCCTCATCGACGAATCCCTGGTATTCGTTGACGAGGCCCTGATAAATTTATTGGGGTATTTTCCCAAAGTGCAATGTTGTCAACAACCTCCTTCTGTTACTATTTTCATTTCTCTCCCTCTTTATTATTTAAATACTATTATTCTTTGGGTCGTTACATTCTCCCCTTCTTATAAAATTTCGTCCTCGAAATTTACTATCTTTATTACCTTCTATCATCCCATAAAGGCAAATGGTCTTCTTATTTTATTACTTGCCCTCACTTATGGTGGAGGAATACCAGGGTTACTTGGGTAGTCCTGGGAGATTGCAACCATAAAATAAAATTTCCCCCAAAACCAAAATACTACCTAACCTATACTCTACATTACATTTACACTAGACTCAACAAAAATAAAATTACCATCCTAACATATACATCAATACTATCATTCATCGAACAAGTGGGGATATTTCCGTTTGATTTCATCTTCAAGCTCCCATGAAGCCTCCTCAATCGTGTGTTTCCTCCACAGGACTTTTACTAGTGGTATCTTTTTATTGCGCAATTCTTGTTCTTTTCTCTCTAAAATTTGTACTGGAGCTTCCTCATATGCTAGATCACCACTGAGTTCCAATTCCATATAGCTGATAATATGGGAAGGATCTGAGACGTATTTCCTTAACATAGATACATGAAACACATCATGAATCTTGCATAGGGATGGCAGTAAAGCTAGCCGATAGGCAACTGATCCAATCTTCTCGAGTATCTCAAATTGGCCAATGAACCTCAGGCTCAACTTACCCCTTTTCCCAAACCTCATGATTCCCTTCAGCGATGCTATTTTTAGAAATACTTGATCACCTACTCCAAATTCCAGATCCCAGCGGTGAGTATCTGAGTAGCTTTTCTGCTCACTCTGTGCTGCACTAATTCGATCTCCAATGAGTCGAACTTTATCGTACGCCTACTGAACTATCTCTGGTCCCAAAACTTGCCTTTGACCCAGCTCACTCCAGTATAAAGGGGAACGACACTTCCTATCGTAAAGTGCCTCATAAGGAGCCATACCTATGCTAGCCTGATAGTTATTGTTGTAAGAAAATTCCACCAATGGCATATACCGAATCTAGCTACCCCCAAAATCCAAAACACACGCTCGCAACATATCCTCGAGTACCTGAATGGTTCTTTTTGTCTGACCGTCTGTCTGAGGATGGAAAGCGGTGCTGAGTGCTAGCTAAGTCCCCAATGCCTCCTGTAAGCTCCTTCATAACCGCGATGTAAAACGTGGATCACGGTTCAAGACTATGGATACCGGCACTCCATGGGGTCGAACAATCTCCTGTATGTAAATCTATGCTAACCTGTTCATAGCGTAGCTAACCTTAATAGATAGAAAGTGTGTTGTCTTCGTCAACCTATCAACTATTACCTAGATGGCATTCTGACCATGTGGCGCCGGTGGTAGCCCCGTAACAAAATCCATAGATATGTGATCCCACTTCCATTCAGGAATGAAAAGTGGCTGCGACTGACCAGTCGGTCTCTGGTGCTCAGCTTTAACCTGCTGGCACGTCAAAAACTGCCGCACAAACTTTGCTATTTCCCTTCTCATGTCACTCCACTAGAAATAATCTCGTAGATCCCTATACATTTTCGTACTGCCAGGATGAATAGTGTATAGAGATCTATGTGCCTCTTCTAGAATCGTCCTTCTGATGCTGACATCTGCAAGCACACACAATCTAGTGCGAAATCTGAGGGCCCCATCATTGGCAATACTGAATTCCTCTCCATGACCATCCTGTATTCTGGCAAGCACCTCCGCTAACTCTGGATCATCTCTCTGAGCAGCTCTAATTCTCCCATATAATGTAGGCTGTATCACTAAATTGGCGATAAACACCTGAGGATCATCCTTCACTAATTCCACACCGAGTCTTTCCAAGTCCATTTGAATTGGATGTTGAACTAATGCTACTAGTTGTGCTGTATTTTCTGATTTATGGCTCAGTGCATCAGCTACCTCATTTTCTTTACCTGGGTTGTAACTGATGGTGCAGTCGTAATCCTTGATGAGTTCTAACCACATCCTCTAGCGCATATTCAACTCTTTTTGTGTGAAGATATACTTTAGGCTCTTATAGTCAGAAAATATCTCACATCTCTCACCAAAAGCTAATGCCTCCAAATTTTCAGTGCACGTACAACCGCAGCTAATTCCAGATCATGAGTAGGGTAGTTCTTTTCATACTCTTTCAGTTGCCTGGACGCATACACTACCACCCTACCATGCTGCATCAGTACACATACAAGCCCTTTCAGAGACGCGTCACTATAGATAACATAACCATTACCTCCCTATGGAATTGTCAGTACTGGTGCAATGACGAGCTGTTGCTTTAATTCCTGGAAACTCTTCTTGCATTCTTCATCCCACACAAATCTGGAATTCTTCCTAGTCAACCGTGTAAGTGGTCCTGACAAAGCTGAAACCCTTCCACAAATCGACGGTAATAACATGCCAACCCCAAGAAACTTCTGACTTCCTACACATTCTTTGGCCTGACCCAATTCATTACTGCATCAATCTTGCTAGGATCCACTGAAATACCGTCTCCTAAGATCACGTGGCCTAAAAATGCAACTTTCTCATGCCAGAACTCACACTTTGTAAACTTGGCATAGAGTTTCTCTTCCTTGAGCGTCTGTAGTACTTACCTCAAATGCACCTCATGATCCTCAAAACTCCTCGAGTACACCGATATATCATCAATAAAAACTACTACAAACTGATCTAGATACTGGTGAAAAACTCTGTACATCAAATCCATGAACACAGTTGGGGCATTCGTCAAACCAAACGGAAAAACGAGGAATTTTTTATGCCCGTACCTGGTCCTGAAGGCCGTCTTTGAGATGTCTTCCGCTTTCACTTTTACCTAATGGTAGACGGATCTGAAGTCAATCTTCGAATACACCCGTGTACCCTGGAGCTGGTCAAACAAATAGTCGATACGGGGTAGAGGATACTTGTTCTTGATTGTCACTTTATTAATCTCCCTATAGTCTATACACATCCTCATAGTCCCATCTTTCTTCTTCACAAATAAAACTGGAGCTCCCCACGAAGATACACTGGGTCGTATGAAGCCCTTATCAAGTAGATCTTGCAACCGATTCTTCAAGTTGGCGCCATCCAGTAAGGTACTTTAGAAATCGGTGCTGTACTGAAAGGTAGATCAATAGGGAAATCTACCTTACGATTAGGTGGCAAGCCTAGTAACTCATTTGGGAAAACATTTGTAAACTCTTTTACTACAAGTGTGCTAGCAAGTTTCAATTCATTCTCTGACATCTCCTTCACAATAGCCATAAACCCTGACAACCACTCAGCAGTAGTCTTTTGACCTGAATAGCTGAAACTAGTCGAGGCAGGGATTGCACTCGCAACCCTATGAACTTGAATTCTGCTTTCCCTGGAGATTTGAATATCACTTCTCGTGCTCGACAATCTATGCTAGCAAAATTAGCTGCTAGCCAATCCATGCCAAATATAACATGAAACCCGTGCATGTCCAGCACTATCAAATCAGCGGACAAAGTCTTTCCTTGGATATCAATTGGACAACCTTGGAGCACCCTACTACACCTCACTGTTGACCCAGTCGGTGTAGCTACGAACATTCAACATCTAATGTTTGTGTTTCAGCCCCACATAATTTAACACACCCCGAAGGCATGAACGAGTGCATAGCTCTTGAATCAAACAAAGCAATAACTTTAAAAGAAAGCATAATAACCATACCTGTCACCACGTCACCTGCCATCTTAGCCTCACCTGGCGTCACAGTAAACACCCTAGCTAGAGCCGCATTCCTCAGCTGGCCCCCACGTGGCGCCTGATAACCTCCCCAGTATGGTCTAGGAGCTAGAGCTACATCTGGTGGGGTAGAGCAGTCTCGCACCATGTGCCCCGATCTACCATAGCGATAGCACACCACACCACCAGCTCGACACTCTCCCCAGTGCCTCCTACCACAAGTCTGACAGACTGGAGGACCCTGCCCTGGCTGAACCTCACATCCTCCAGTCTCCTATCTTCGCCCTCTACCATGATTTCCTCTTCTCCACTAACCTGATCTATGACCTTGCTGGTAGCCTATAGATGCAGATCTCTTCCTCTGTCCCTGTTCCTTTGCATCGAGACACTCCCTAATCTTTGCCAAGGCTGCTTTGTCGACTAACTCAGCAAAGTCCTGTATCCACACCACCACCACCACCACTTGCTTGAATATACTCCGCCTTAAGCCTCTCTCAAACTACCTCGCCTTCTTCACTTCATCAGGAACAATGTACGGGGTGAAACGAGAGAGTTCGATGAAACATGCTGCATACTGATGAACTGATAACTGTTCCTGCTTCAAACGTAGGAACTCTTCCACTTTAGCCTCCCTGACAGTAGCTGGAAAACATCTATTGAAGAAAAACTTCTTAAACCGGTCCCATTTCATGGCTATAGGAGTCGCCCTCTGCTGCTCTAGCAGTCTTATCGTAGTCTACCACCTCTCGGCCTCTCCTGTCAGTCTATCAGTGGCAAAATGGACCCTATGTTCCTTGGTATACTACAACACAACCAAAACTTTCTTGGTCTCCTGCATCTAGGTCTCAGCGGCTACAAGATCGACCCCACCTAAGAATGCTGGAGGATTCATCTTCGTAAATTTCTTTATGGTGCACCCATGACCTGTAGATGGACCACCCTGCTCCCTTGTGCTCCTAGCGATCTCAGCCATAACTTGCTGAACCACGCTACATAATACCGCATTAGAGTTGGCCCCAGCTGCACCTGAAGGCCTTTCTCCATCACTACCACTCGCATGGGCACTACTGCCTCTTGGATCCATCCTAAAAAGAACAAACACAACTTAGAAATCCTATCCTCATAATTTAACCACCTATCCTCACCACTTATCTCAACATTTCCAACTTATTTCTAATCCCCAGTCCTACATTCTAGGAACACAACCCGACAATAGCTTACTATGGTTTTCCTGAAATTGTCACCCCCGAAAAAACACAGAAACTACCACATAAGTCTTGCCTCTAGACTGTAGCATAAAACCTCAAATCATTTCCTAAACTCTGGTATTGTTTTCACTGCATTCTAAAGTCTACAGAACCTAACAACCAAGGCTCTGATACCAAACTGTGACGACCTGCTATTTAACTCGATTTTTTTTTACACTATAAAATTTACAATGCTCTGATACCAAACTGAATTAGATCCAACCATCAACCTAGGTAGCGAGAAGCAGAAATCAAATAAACATAACCATATGTAATTACATACAATACCAGAGTGCTAAAAGGTCCCTCAAAACATACATAGAAGATGATTTCCCAATTACCCTCAACTGGCTAGGGCTATACAAAAATACTCCCAAAAATATACTTACTCTCTACTGATAGGGCAGAGGTGAAGCCCTTCTATCTGCGAGCCTGGTCTGCTCGCCTACCTGGATCACCTGAAAAATGTTAAAGTAACGGGATGAGCCAACGTTCAGTAAGACGAAATATGCTATTGCTAGTGTGTGGCAAATGAGTTACAATATTATGAAAATTTGTTTCTATAAAATCATGTATAACTGGATCTATAAATACAGTACAAGTAATAGAAACCACCACCATTCCATGTTGCTTAACATATCAGTGTTTTAGGTTACTAATTAAAATACTTCTAATGTACATAAGTATATTTTCTATCTTTGTAAATCTGTATATACATAATAATAAACTGAAAACTTCCCTATAGATAACTGTGTGTCATGATTTAACCCCTCATGACAGGGTTGTGCGGCCTGTAGGTGAGATCTATCTTGGCTGGCCGACTAGGATAAATCACTATACTCCCTCAGTCAGATCGGCCATTCCTCAACCCATATCTGATGGGGAGCCTGTCCACGTCTGGGCACGATTGACCTACTACCACGTATTATCTAAATAGGTGGTTGCACCCTAAACTGAATAACTATAGCTACGGTACCGTGCTCTGTAAATTGTATGGTACAATAGGGTCTGATACTATATAATATATTTCTATATACTACTATTTGATTTACCAAGATTTTGAAATAACTGTATTAACCATGACACTGAAATAAATTGTAACTGTATCAACTGTATTTATGGACTGAACTGTAATCTGTAGTCATGGTACTAAAATTGTATAATCATGGTATTGAAAACTGTATAATCATGGTATTCTGTATATACTATAAAACATATCCACTGGCTGTATATTCTGTAAAATATACCCTGAAAATACTGTAAAACATGTTTCTATACTATATTTATATTCTCAAGCCACACAGTAATTTAATACATAATATTCATAATTAATAACTGTATAAAGTCCTGCTATGAATAATAACCTGGTTAAAATATACATTTCATACTGGAAATTATTTTAGAACTACCTAGCATAGCATATTTCCCTTACCTGATTTCTCCTAAAATCCCCCTACTAAGACTGGTCCTACACCCGTAGGGTTCTCCACTCAACACCCTGAATACCATATGTCCCAGAACAAAACGTCACTATTTCTACATCTACAACATTTCCTACAACTGCTGGAAGTTCAAATTTCGAATAAAATACCTTACCCTGGATTTAGGATGAATTCCAACTTCGTCCCACCGACGATCTACTTTGGCAAACTTGTAGAGAACTCCACCAAGAGTGTCAAGGTGGCCTCAGATCATCGATCCAGTGACTGACGGGGCCGAAATTGAAGAGATAAGGAGGAGGAGCCGTAAAGGAGAGAGAGAGAGAGAGGGAGAGAGAGAGAGAGAGGGAGAGAGAGAGAGAAAGAGAGAGAGAGAGAGAGAGGAGAGGGTTTCGATTGAAATTTTTGCGTAAAAATCCGAGTTAAAAACTATTTATACTGCGACCTTCATTGACGAGTCACGTCATCTCGTTGACGAGTCCTTAAGTAATTTCGTCGATGAACCTTACTTCTTCATCGTTGAATTTTAGATGGCCTTAAACCCCTCTCGGTATTTTCTTGTCAACGAAGCTCGCCCTCATCGATTAGGTTCTATCGTACCCTCATCGACGAATCCCTTGTCTTCATCGACGAGGCCCCAATAAATTTATTGGGGTATTTTCCCAAAGTGTGATGTCGTCGACTGCCTCCTTCTGTTACTGTTTCCATTTCTCTCTCTCTTTATTATTTAAATACCATTATTCTTTGGGTCATTACACACATTCTCATTTTGACTCGAGTACCGATACAAAAACTTATGTCTACTAACAAGAATCTATGTGCCAAAGTCCCCCTAGGAGACTGGGGTCGATGTCCTATAGGACCTGAAACAAAGGTTGTAAGATTGGGGTGAGACACTTCTCAGTTAGGTGGAAGATATTACATCAGCACGTGACTACATGAGTTTGTTCCAATTAAAAATAGTTTCACAGTATCACATTCACAGTACAGTACTATCAGAAAATATAGAAACATAATACAACATCATTACAAGCGAGAGTCCCCGAGGTTAGGGTAGGGTACAGGCACATACATTGTACGATTCCCTCCACACGGTACTCAACCCTATGAGTTTGCCCATTTAAGTTTTTAAATCATGTATATGAAAATTTAGGACAATGACCAGCTTTCGAACTTTTAGTAATATGCCTAATTACCTCGTGGCACGAGTTGTGCATTGAAAACTCTATCATAGCCTTGTTCATGTAGGCACTATCAAACATCACAAATATAGTCCGACTACTCCACCTAGTCAATTATTTCCCATACACTCTTGCAAGCCAACTATCTCAATACCCACATTGATTCACATGTGTGGTTGCATTGTACCTCAATTAGTAACGTAACTGCGCCTTTTGCTATTTAAAGCTTCAAATAACCTGGAGTGTCTTTCAACTCCTTCGGAGTGTCTTTCAACTCCTTTAGAGTGTCTTTCAATTCCTTTAGTAACAAGTTGTGGTCTCAATCAATCATATATATAATTTACAATAAAACATAACAACCTGTGCAGTTCCAGAAATTTCACAATCGTGATCATGCAATCTTTCATGCACTCTTTCTTTCTGTCAAACAGTGGTGTTAATCGGCACAAACGCTCTCAATTCAACCCTTTTTACATATAAAGGTCAGTGATTAACCGACACCTATTTTCCACAATTTCAGATAGCAAAATGGAATTTCAGTTTTCACAGTTCATTTACCAGTATACAGTTCAGTATGTTCCATTTCATATCATATGTCACGCTCGTTTCATCAAAATCCGCTATAAACAGTATATAATTTGAAAAAAAATACCATTTGGACTACAAACATGGGTATTAAGCAGCTCCTACTTTAGTTTTAAAACAAATAAAGTAGTTTTGGAAAGTTTGTTGTTCATATGCCAAAACCCCATTTTTGCAAAAAACCATAAAATCGTAATGTAATGACCCGAAGAATAATGGTATTTAAATAATTAAGAGAGAGGAAAATGGAAATAATAAAAAGGCAGCAGCAGACTCCGTCAACGATGTGGTGTTTTTGGCTTGTCGATGAGGGTACGCTTCGTTGACGAGAAAATATTGAGAGGATGTTTTTGGAAAATCTGAATTTCATCAATGAGGGGAAGAGTTTGTTGACGAGAAGCCTTCTTGACCTCGTCGACGAGGTGATGTAGCTTGTCAACGAAGCCCATAGTATAAATAGCCTAAAACTCGGATTTTTACGCAGAAAATTAGCAAAAATTCTCTCTCTCTCTTCTCTCTTCGATTCCAGCCTTATTTCTTGCCAGATCGACGATCTGAGGCCACCACGATGCTCCTGGGGAAGTTCTCTCCAAGTCTGCTAGAGCGGATCGTTAGTGGGGTAGAGTTGGAATTCATCCCTGCATTAAGGTAAGGCTTTTCATGTAAAATTTGGCCTTCCCATAGTTATCAAAAATGTTATTCACGAAAAAATGCTGAAATTTAGTTCTGGGAGTTGTCATTTTCAAGATATTGAACGGGGAACCTTGCGGGTGTAGGACCAGTGAATTTTAGGGGGGTTTCTTCTCAGAAATCAGGTAAGAGAATAAACTAAATCAATCATTTTCCATGCAAATTATTATTATTTGTTAGAAAATTAATTTTCAAGAAGCATGTGTTATATATATATATATATATATATATACACACACACACACACATAAATGAGTAGATTCGTAAAAATGCATATTTGGAAAAATACTGCTATTATGTTGAAATGTATATATATTATGAAATGCCAGAAAATATGATTTCAGAGTGAAATGTATAGTTTTATTCAGCATTGTGTGACATGAATATTATTTTATATGGAAAGTATTATGCTATGGCAATCTTATGAATAAAGTATGTTTTCGAAAGTATGGAATAATGGAATACATTATAGTTTCAAAATACATGATAAATGAATTATTTATTTAGAATGATATGTATGAAATGTTCGGCGCAAGGCTGTGATTGATAGCCAGCGAAAGGCCGTGTATTATGTATGATTTTGGCTTAAGGCCGTAGTATGAAAGAAATCGGCGCAAGGTCGTATGTATTTATGTTGTTACAGAAAATTCTATCAATATTTTTACGTTAAACAGTATATTATCATGTATTTTATGTTATCAGAACCTGGATGTTAGTTCAGTTCAGTTTCAGGAGCACGGTACCGTAGCTATACAGATTAGATTATTATGTTCAGACTTATGCTAACCACCCCTGCTAGTAGAGGGAGTGGGAGATGGATAGTTGATGTGGATTTCAGTGTAGAGTTATAGATGTTCACCTGGAAATCCATACCAGAGTGTGGCGGGCCCATCGTACTTACAAACATTTTTGACTCAGCAGTGGTCGGCCAGCCATTGTCAGGTCCCGCCTTTGGGTTGCATAACCCGTCATGGGGGGTAATACATAACATCAACTAGCTATACATCCTGGGTAAATTTCAGTATTATCAGTTATATCAAAAATTTCATGATCAGTATAAATTATTAGAAATTATGAAAGTATATGATTATTCAGTATTTTATTGATGAATGTTTTCCAGCATATAGAATGTATTGTATATGTATTATAACACTAAATATTCATGTTGCCACACAACTGTATTTAGTTTATTTTCCCTTACTGAGAAGTGTCTTACCCCCAAACTTAAACAATTTTCAGGAAACCCAGAAAGATCGGCGGATTGAGGCTGCCATTGAGAGGGTGTGTTACTACCCTACTAGGAGGGTAAGTTTTGATCTAGGAACAGGAGATTTACGTTATGGGTTTCTAGATTTTTATCTATTTTTGTATTTTTGGGAGATTGTATATAAACAAAGTGTTTTGGATTATAGTTGACTCTGGTATTATGTATTTTGTGGTTATGAGAATGATGATTTACATTTACTGCTGCCTAGGTTCCACTGTGTATGATAGGTGTCCCCGTTACCCATGAGTTCGGGTTGACTATTTTACTTATTATGTTTTATTATATGATAAGATAAGCAGGTCGTTACATGTAAAATCATAAGAAACAACATTTATATCTTGTAGAGACCCAAATAATTATGGTATTCAAATAAAGAGGGATAAAAAGAAAATTGTAAAGGGGGTCACAGTTTGCGTTCATCCACGAAGTGGCTTATTGGGACTTTCGATGGGGACACACGTCTCGTCGACGAGAAGTTGTCGAGAGGCTATTTTCAGTTCTGAATTTTGTTGACAAGGAATGAGCATTCGTCGACGAACATCCTTCATGGCCTCGTCAACGAAGTGACGTGGCTCGTCGACGAGTGCAGGTGTATAAATAGCCTAAACTCAATTTTTCTATAGAAATTACGCGAAGAACCCTCTCTCTCTCTCTCTCTCTCTCTCTCTCTCTCTCTCTCTCTCTCTCTCTCTCTCTCCTATTCATCCCCTCTCCTTTCCCTATAAGATTTTGGGCTGATTTCTTGTCAGTTCAACGATCCGAGGCCACCACGACACTCTTGGGAAAGTTCTCTTTAAGTTTGCTGGGGTGGATCGTTGGTGGGGCTATCTTGAAATCCATCCCAAATTTAGGGTAAGGCTTTTTGTTTAGTATTTGGCTTTCCTACAATTGCAGAAAATGTAGTAGTTGAAGAAATACTAAAGTTTTGTTCAGGGCGATGTTGTTTACAGGGTGTTGAACAGGGAACCCTGCGAGTGCAAGACTGGTTATTTTAGGGGCTTTCTGGAAGTCAGGTAAGAGGATAAACAAAGTCAGGATTTTATGAAATTATAGTTTCAGATAAATATGTATATTGTAGAATTACGTTGGAAATAATGCTATTGATCAGAAATATGTTTAATACCTCTTTTGTGTGGCATGAGTAATATTTACCATGGAAATTATGATGATGAAATATTATGTTAACTAAGTAAGTATGTTTTTACTGCTTCCAGGAAAATGTTAAAATGTTATAGGGATTTTTCAAACTGAGGATTTTATATGATATATCGACGTATGGGCTGAAGATTTTATATGATATATTGGCGTATGGGCCGAGATTTTTATATGATATGTTGGTATACGGGCCGATGGTTTTATATAAAATAATGGCGTACGGGCCGAAGGTTTATGAAATGCAATACCGGCGTATGGGCCGTGATTTATAAAATACAAATTGTCGGCGTAAGGGTCGTAAATTTTATATGATATGTTATGCAAAGATGTAAGAAAATATTAACATGATAGATATGATTATGTAATAGCCATGTATCATTATTTGGAAATATGTTATATGTTATTAGAACTTGGTTGGCTTGGTTGAGCCTTTCATGAAGCACGATATCATAGTTATATGATCACAATCATGTTTATGTTAGGGCTACCGCTTGCCGTATAGGGCAGTGGGAGATCGGCAATCGATGTGGTTTATTGTAGCGCAGGCGTCCCTCTAGTGTTCGGACCAGGAGGGGAAGACCCATCGTACTTATAGACTTTTGTTTGATCTAGCATGGTAGGCCAACCATTGCTAGGTCGCGCCTTCGGGCTGCACAACCCAGTCATGTCAGGGTAAGACATGACACCAGCCAGTTATCCATCCAGGATGTTTTTTATGTACAGTTATATGAGATGATTTGTGTATAGAAATTCAATATGTTATACCATGATATGATAAAACATGTTTCTCTTAGATATGATACAGACAGTTTTATCAAGTATATTTATGTTCTGTTATATGTATAACACGAAAATACTCATGTTGCCACACACTGATATTAGTTTATTTCCCTTACTGAGAGGTATCTCACCCCAACTATATAAATATTTTAGGAGCCCCGAATGGAAGAGCAGATAGAGCTCCGCAACGTTAGGATTCACCTGACCTACCCTGTTTGAAGGGTAAGTATTTTTCTAGGGTTAGACAGATTTTTGGGTGGTGACCCTAGGCCACTTTTGGATGTTTTGGGATATATGTATGTATATGATAGTTGTAGTAAGACTCTGGTATTGTGTTGGTTGGACAATTTGATATGTATATGATTTTACATTTCCTGCTGCTTAGGTATCAATATTGTATTTCAGGTATACCCCTGGTACTCTTGGGTTTAGGCAGATTATGATTTATTAGGTTTATTATGATTTGTCAGAATTATTATATTGGATATTATTATGAAAAAAAAAATGGTAAAATAAGCAGGTCATTACATACCTAGTAAAATTTTACAGATAAGCAATCAAAATGTGCATAACGACATAAGCTAACTTTCTAACAGTTTAGTTTTCCAAAAAATACTGATGTAAATGAATCCCCTTACCTTAATCCTGAAAACCGAAATACGAACGGATCGATCCAAAACAAGGACCTGGGATCCCTGAAACCTAAAAACTAAAGAACATTATTTCACTATAATCTTGACTACTATACAACTACCGAATGAAAAATGAAATCGGATCCTTACCTCGATTTTAGGGAAAAACCCGAAAATCCTCGGATCAAAAATCTGATCCGCTATAATTGTAGAGATTCTCCTCCTAATCCACATAGTGATGTCAGATTATTGATCTCGACATCATATGGCATGGAATCCTAGAGTGAAAGAGGGTTGGTTCAAGTTCTAGAGAGAAAGAGAGAGAGAATGGGATAACTTAGCATGGAAGAAAAGGATATTCTATTTATAACTAGTTTGACTTGGCCAGCCTCGTTGATGATTCGAAGTTCTCGTCGACGAGCTGAAAAAGGTCGCTTGTGGCCGAGAACGTTACCTCGTCGACGAGCCTGAGATTTCAGAATCTCTGAAAATAGCTCGAAATCTTCTCGTCGACGGGTCTTTGCATCTTGTCACCGAGCCACAGAAAAGACTTCATCGACAAGAAATGGAGCCTCATCGACGAGCTCCACTATTTTATCCTTTTACTTTCCCTTCACTTTTCCTTTATTTATTTTCCGAATTCGGGTCCCTACATTATTAGTGGCGATTTTTTGGACAGTCACTACTAGTCATTTAATGGAGATGGTTTTGATCTATCACTAAAAGTAAAGAGTTTTCATTAATAGTTAAAAATTTGTTAAGTAGAACTTTTGTTGGCCTAACATGGCTTACTAATTTTGTTTTGATGATAACAAATAAAAGGTAATTTAACATACTTTGTTGAAAGTGATGATACTTCAGGAATCAAGTGTTTAAGTTCAAGTTCAAAGTTATCACAAAGCTCATTGCAAGAATACATGAAAAATAATTGAAAGCTCAAAGAGCATATTCGAAAGACACCTTGATGAAGTCTTAGAGAATTGATGGAAGCTTAGAGAACTTAAGTTCAGAGGCAACATGGACTACACAAATAACAAGCATGAAGACTCTAAGTTTAGAATAGAATTAAATCTTAAGAGAGTCTCTAAGAATGAACCTCCTACGTGTTATAACTACAAAAAGGTAGGACATATTAAACCTGATTGTCCACAACTGAAGAAAGACAATGAAGGTTACATGGGATGATACAAGCTCAAGCGAATCTGAGAATGAATCAAGTGAACAAGAAGTCGCCAACATGTGCTTCATGGCTCACAATGACAAGGTAAACTCCTACTATAGTTCATCAGAAGAGTCTAGTGAAGAATCATGTAATGATTCATGTGATAGTATGCCTTCATACAAAGAAATCCAGGCTGAATTATTTGCCTCACACAATAAGTTCATTAAAGTATTTAAAAGGAATATAGCTTTGAAAGAACAAAATGAAAATATGAAAAATCAACCAGAATCTTATAAATCAGCTGAAAAAGAAAAGGACTCTCATATTGATGACATTTTGAAGAAAATAAACAACATGTCTCAATATTTGGTAAAACTACAAGTAAATGGTGAAAGCAAGAAAGACTTAGAAATAAGTGACCTTAAAAGTAAAATTGAAGATAAAGACAAGATCATTTACAATTTTACTAGAGGAAAAGAGAATTTTGAAAAGATGGTTAGATAATAAAGGATGAGCAGTGATAAAGAAGGAATTGGTTACAATGGAATTAAAAACAAAAAGAAGAAGAGCTTATTTACGGGATATTTTGTAAAAGAAGCAGAATACTATACTAGTACAACTTCTACAAATGTTCATGAACACACTACTTGCTTTTTGTGTAAAAATAAGGGACACATAAAGTTTAATTGTCCACTTAAAATATGTCAAAATAAAAAATGAATGGAAAGTAAACACTAAAAATAGATATGACTTTAAAAGAATTAAGAAGGTTTGGGTTCCAAAAGTAACACCGTGAATCATTCCTTGTAGGTATGCATTTGGACCATTCCATCAAAGGAAAAATGATACTTGGATAGCGAGTGTTCAAGACACATGACCGGAGATAAAACCAAGTTCACCACACTAGTTCAAAAAGATAGAGGGTATGTGACCTTCGTCGACAACGCTAAAGGTAAAATCTTTGGGATTGGTAAAATAGGTAAAGAACCTTCCCTTACCATTAATGATGTTTTGCTAATGGCTGGATTAAAGCATAATCTTTTAAGCATAAGTCAACTTAGTGATAAAGGGTTTGACATAGTCTTTAAACAAGATAAGTGCATAGTTCAAAATCCAAGAAAACATGAAGTTCTATTTACAGCTTATAGAGTTAATAATGTATATTGTATAAGCCTTGAAAACTTAATCTCTCAAGAAGTAACATGCTTGGGTGCAATGAATGAAGTCAGCTAGCTTTGGCATAGAAGACTAGGTTATGCAAGCATGGATATATTATCAAACTTATCTAGAAAGAATTTAATCAAAGGTTTACGATGCACAAAATTCATAAAAGACAAAATTTGTAATGCTTGCCAACTTGGGAAGCAAATTAAGACAAACTTTAAAAAGAAGAAACATATTTCTACTAGTAGACCCTTAAAACTTATTCATTTAGATTTGTTTGGTCCTACTAGAATTCAAAGCATAGGAGGAAAGTAATACGCTTTTGTCATAGTTGATGACTACTCCAAGTCTACCTGGGTACTCTTTTTAGCTTCCAAGGATGAAGCTTGTAATATGTTAAAAAATTTGTGCAAGAAACTTCAAAATGAAAAAGGATATAGTGTCTCAAATATTAGGAGTGATCAAGGAAGAGAATTCAACAACAAAGAAGTTAAAAAATTTTGTAATGAACATGGAATAATTCATAATTTTTCAGCTCCTAGAACTCCACAACAAAATGGAGTTGTTGAAAGAATGAATAGAAATCTTCAAGAAATGACAAGAACAATGCTCAACGAACATAAGCTACCAAAGTATTTTTGGGTTGAGGCGGTAAATACCGCATGCTATGTCATAAATAGAGTATCAATAAGATCAAATTTAAATAAAACTCCCTATGAACTATGGAAAGGTAGAAGGCCTAACATATCTTACTTTCATGTTTTTGGATGCAAATGCTTTGTGTTAAATGATAAAGATGATTTAGGTAAATTTGATGCAAAAGCTAACGAAGGAATATTCTTAGGATATGCATTAAAAAGTAAATCTTTTATAATCTATAATAAAAGAACTCTTACAATTGTGGAATCAATTCATGTAACATTTGATGAGGAAAATCCATTTAATCAAACAATAAATATTGAAGAAGTTCAAACAACTCAAAAACTAGAAGTCTTAGAAAATATAGAAGTGAAAGACGAGAAAAAAGGATTAACTTCGAATGATGATGATACAGAAAATTCTGAGTTACCCAAAGAATGGAAATTTGTAAGAAATCATCCTAGAGATTAAATTATAGGAGAACCATTATGAGGTGTATCTACTAGATCTTCATTGAAAAATCTACGTAATCATTATGCATTCTTATCTCAAGACGAACCTAAGAACGTTGAAGAAGCTCTAAATGATGATTCATGGATAGTGGCTATACAAGAAGAATTAAATAAATTTGAAAGAAATAAAGTATGGAAATTAGTTCCTAAACCGGATGACCATTTAATTATTGGAACAAAGAGGGTATTTAGTAATAAAAAGGATGAAAATTGAATTGTGGTAAGAAACAAAGCTAGACTCGTGATTCAAGGATATAACCAAGAAGAAGGAATAGACTATGATGAGATCTTTGCTCCCATAGTTAGAATGGAAGCTATAAGAATGCAATTAAAATATGCATCTCACAAAGAATTCAAACTTTATCAAATGGATGTAAAAAGTGCATTTCTAAATGATTTTATAAATGAAGAAGTATATGTAGCACAACCTCCAAACTTTGAGGATATTCAAAAACTTGATTATGTGTTTAAATTAACTAAAGCCTTATATGGATTGAAACAAGCTGTAAGAACCCGGAAAATAGAAAATGGATTCGTGCAGATTTCATCGACGAAGGCAGTAGACTTTTCATCAACGAAATTTAGAGGTTCGTCGACGAAGAAAAGCCGAGAGGTCTGGAAAAGTTTAAATATCAGACTTCGTCGACAAGGCTGCCGACATCCGCGACGAAATCCTTGACTTTTCGTCGACAAAAATCGGGCGGGTCAAAGGGGGTATAAAAGGAATTATCCTTTCTTCATCATTAAGTCTCTCTCTACTCTCTCTCTCTCTCTAAACTCTCTCTCTCTCTCTAGATTTCCTTGCCGGTTGTTGATAGAATCGAAAATCTGAGGTTACCACGAGGATTGTGGAGGGATTCTCTACAACTTTTGTGGATCAGAATCTCGATTCGAGTATTTTTGGGTTTCGGGCCAAAATTGAGGTAAGGCTCGATTTTCATTTCTGATTCGGTATATGTGTAGTAGTATGGATTATAAGCATGTTTAGTATTGTGATTTGTAGATTTCGGAGTCTCGAATCGTAGTTTTGAGGGCCGTAGAGTTCGTGGTTTGGTTTCGGGTTGAGGTAAGGGGATTCTATTTATATCAGTTCATTTTCGAAATCAGGATCGGTAAGCCTGTAGGCTACGATCGTATGTATGTTTTGACTACTTATTTAGGGAAATCTATCGGGTGAAAACACGGGATTTTTGGGTTATAGTTTTTGAGAAAATTGGGGATTTTGGGTATCATCTCTTATTTGCACAAACTGTATACTTGAAATTGTAAACGATATGATTTGCCATAAACCAAATAAGTGTGGTATGTGTGTATGTTTGTATGTTGTTCTAGATATTTGTGAAAAATAGCTATGTGGCGGCTTATTACCGTACGCTGAAATGTATAGGGACGTGAGTTCCAAAGTGATTCTAGGTTTTGTGAAAAACGGCTAGGGGTGGCTAACTACCGTATGCCGTAACGGTTAGGGGCGGCTAACTACCGTACGCCGTAATAGCTAGGGGCGGCTAACTACCATACACTGTGCCCTGTAACGGATAACTACCGTGGGCAAGAGTGGCCGACTCTATATCCGGGGTGCGAAATATCACCAGTATGATTCGGTTGGTCACCGAATGTAGCAAAGGACCACAGTGGGCCTAGGTTGACGCAGTGTAGTTTGCACATGGTAATGTAATCGGGGTTAGACCAGGTGACCTTGTGTAGTTGCATATGTAGCAATGGATTCACTATTGGGCTTGAGTCGGAAACCTTCGTAGTTTAGTGTGTTGGAACGTAACCGCTGTGAGACTAGGTGACTTGTGCAGTTGTGAGTAGTGTGACGACACTGACCATATGTATGTATGTATGTATTTGAGTATCGTATGAACTGGAATGGATTTTGTGAAAATACTGGAACTATATGGAATTGTATGGGAGTGTATGGAACTTGTTTTGAAACTGTACATATGTGTTTCAAACTGTATCGTATGTATGTGTAATGAAGTATGAAAATGACACTGGTATGCCACACACTGATATAACCTATTTTCTCCCTTACTGAGAGATGTCTCACCCCGAATATATACAAATGTTTTTCAGGTCCTTCGGGTAGCCGAAACTAGCATCCTAGCATCCGGAAGCGGGGGTGTGTTTAGCTATTGTTAGTACCTGGTAGGTACGGATTTTGTAATCGGGTTGTCTTGATGGATTTTGTAGACACCCGTTGTATGTATAGTGTTTGTAGGTATGTTTAACTTTGTATGGTATAGACTCTGGTATGGTACAGTTTGATGTAAAGAAAGACCGTTTTTTGTTGTGTATATTGATGAGTATGGACATGTATTGTATATAGGGCATTCGTTACCCCACGGGGTTGGACCCTTTTGTATATGGTATCATGTATGTTGTATATTGATATAGAGACAGGTT
The DNA here is from genome assembly GCF_029873635.1 of Malania oleifera. Classification (NCBI taxonomy): domain Eukaryota; kingdom Viridiplantae; phylum Streptophyta; class Magnoliopsida; order Santalales; family Ximeniaceae; genus Malania; species Malania oleifera. Next base: position 77,880,179 of record NC_080426.1, on the reverse strand, counting down.
AGGTTACTTAATTCACCCCTGGGTCCCATTTCAGGGTTCGGGGCGTGACAGCTTGGTATCAGAGCTAACCAGGTTATTAGGTCTTGTAGACTTGGTTAGGAGTATTGATGTGTACATACCAGAGTATAGGATGTGGATATGGGTAGAGTTGGTTGTGGGTTGTTCGGTTGCTAGACAGGGAATTGTTGACTCTATTCCGTGTTTTTCCTGGGATGACGATTCCAGTAAAAGCAGGGCAGATCATTGATGACTTTCGTGTCGGTGTGATAGGGCAGACCTAGACCTGGCAGGAAGTAGTTAACATAATTAGTGTAGATCATTATGTTAACTGTATGTGTTGTAGGGATTCTAACCGAATCCTATTCTGTTTGCAGCATGGAACCCAAGGATAATAACTTGGAAAGTGGCTCTAAGGAGACGGCAAGTGATGAGTCTCCTTCTGTGTCTCGTAGTATAGCGAGACAGGTGATCTGGGAAATTGGACGGAGTGTCAGGAGATGCAAGAGCTCTCCTACTGATGCTGTGTGTACCATCGAGAGGTTCACACGCATGCACCCTCCGACATTTACGGGAGGATCGGATCCGATTGTGGCGAAAGATTGGATTGAGAAGACCGAGAGGATTTTGGGAGTCCTCCACTGCACTGAGAAACAGAAGGTCTTGTACGCTACCTTCCAGCTGGCTGGGGAGGCAGGGCGATGGTGGACAGCAGTGAGTCTGCTTGAGAGGCAAAGTGCTGGTTCATCCGATGTGACGTGGGGCCGCTTCAAGGAAGTATTCTTTGAGAGATACTTTCCGGTCTCCACTCGGGATGTGAAGGCTGACGAGTTTTCAGGCTTGACGCAGGGGACTTTGTCGGTGTAGAGATATGCTTCCAGATACATCGAGTTATCTCGATTTGCACCATACTTAGTTCCAAATGAGCACGCGAAGGCTTAGATGTTTGAGAAGGGTCTGAGGAAAGACATCCGCCGTCTTGTGAGGATGCTGCAGATCTGTGAGTTTTCTGTTCTGGTGGATAAAGCCACTATAGTTGAGACCAACCTTTGAGGAGATGAGGTTGTACAGGTATAGGGCAAGAAGCCAATATCTTCTGGTCCTCAGAGTAGTTCTCGGCAGGGATCGTGGAAAAAGAAGAAGAGCTATAGTTCTAGGTATCGGCAGAACATCGAGCGGCTGAGTTCTCAGGGGATCCATCCTCCGCACTGTGTGCAAAGTGCCATAAATGGCACGAAGGCAAGTGTCAGCTATTCAGAGGTGTTTGCTTCAACTGTGGCTAGTCGGGCCACATGGCGAAGTATTGTCCGGAACAGAGAAGGATTCTGCTTGCACAGAGCCAGAACTATGGGAGTAATCAGGTGCCTCAGGGAAATTATCAGGCAACCACAGCTCCGACAACGGCTTCGGCGAGAGTATATTCACTTACTCCAGCAGATGCAGAACACACTGGGAACGTGGTGACAAGTACCATGTTATTGCTTTCGAATAGAGCTATTGTTTTATTTCATTCGGGGGCAACCCATTCGTTTATTTCTGCTAGTTTTGTGAAGTTGTGTGGGGCAGAAACTTGTGTGATGAGTGAGTTGTTGTCTGTAATTACGCCAACTGGGAGTGTAACAGTTTGTAGTAAGATAATAGGAAACTGTCCAGTTATGATTTAGGAGAGACTGCTATTGGCAAATCTGGTGGTATACGACATGTCGGGTTTTGACGTCATTCTGGGGATGGATTGGTTGTTCTCCAATTATGCTGTGATCGACTGTCGTAAGAAGGTAGTGGTGTTCAGACCTCCTGGGAAGCAGGAGTATGAGTTCGTAGGATCGTGTGTGCATCCGGCGCCATAGATCTTATCTGCATTGCAGGCGAGGAGGTTACTCTTAGATGGTTGTCAGGGGTACCTAGCTTGTGTGAAGGAACTGCCAAGGGATGAGTTGAGACTCGAGGACATTCGGGTGGTTAATGAGTTTTCGGATGTGTTTCCAAACGATTTACCCGATTTACCTCTAGATCGTGAGGTGGAGTTTACGATTGAGTTGCTGTCTGGTAAGGCACCGATCTCTAAAGCTCCATACCGGATGGCTCCACCAGAACTTTAGGAGTTGAAGGAGCAGTTGCAAGAATTACTGGATAGGGGATTCATTCGACCTAGTGTTTCACCCTGGGGAGCTCCAGTATTATTTGTGAAGAAGAAGGACGGGTTGATGCATATGTGCATTGATTACCATGAGATTAACAAAGTGACGGTGAAGAACTGTTACCCTTTGCCTCGTATAGATGATCTCTTTGACCAGTTGCAGGGGACGCAGGTCTGTTGGCTTTATGGGAAGTAAGCAATCAACCCTGTTGCGAGGGATCGTAGTAGTAGGCCCCAGCTCGACGGTGCTTGGCGTGCCAACTCGTCGGCACCCCTACTTAGAATTGGTGCAGCCCCTCATGTCCACCCGACGCTTAGTGCAGGGCTCTGCGCTTCCGTTTAAAGGAAAAGGTTGCACCCCTTCTACCACCAATTGGTTTTAGAAGAACCGGTAGCGCTTGATCCTGACAAGTGGTATCAGAGCGGGGTTATAGCAAATCTTAAATAGTAGCTATAAAAAGATTTAAATGGCTAACTTAGGCGTAGCTCCCTTTGGAGAAGGACAATCTTCAATTAGGCCACCTATCTTTTGTGGTTTGAACTACACTTTTTGGAAAAAGAGAATGCAAATATGTCTTCAAACTTTGAATTGGAAAGCATGGGAAGTTGTCATAGAAGGTGACCAAATTCCCACTAAGATGGTTGATGGAAAACAAGTTCCCAAAGAGAAAAATGATATGACGGACCTAGACTATAAGATACTACAAGTTAATGCTAGTGCTATGAATGCGTTATATTGTGCTTTAGATGCTAATGAATTTAATCGAGTAATGGCTTGTAAATCAGCTAAGGAAATATGGGATAAGCTAGAAGTTACTTATAAAGGAACAACGGATGTTAGGGATAATAGGGTTGATATGCTCACAAGCGAGTATGAAGCCTTTAAGATGAACTCGGATGAATCAATTACAAATATGTTTACTAGGTTCACTCATATAATAAATTCCCTAAATGCCTTAGGAAAAACTTACACTACTTATGAGATGATAAGAAAAATTCTACGAGGCCTTCCCTCCATGTGGGAACCAAAAGCTACTGCTATCACAGAAGGTAGAAATATGAAAAATACATCCTTAGATGAGCTTACAGGTTCTCTCGTCACATACGAAATGGTAATGAATGAAAAGAGTGGGAAAACCAAAGCCCAAGAAAAAATAGCCTTTAAAACTTCATGAGAAAACTCTAGTAGTGAAGAGATGGATGAAGATGAAGCAGCCTTTATATCTAAAAAGCTAGCAAGGATACTAAGAAGGAAAAACAAATTCAAGAGAAGAATTCAAAAATCTGAATCAGATGAAGAAGAAGAAGAATTTAGTAAGAAATCAAAGAATAAAATTCCTATGTGTTACAATTGCAACAAAGCTGGACATATCAAACCGGAATGTCCACTACTAAAGAAAGAATCTAAGAAGAAAAAGAAGAAGGCCATGAAAGCCACTACCTGGGATAGTACAAGTAGTTCGGAGAATGAAATAAGTGACCAAGAGGTTGCTTACACGTGCTTTATGGCATGGGATAACAAAGAAAGCTCCTCAACTAAATCTTCAAATAATTCTTGTAGTGATGAATCAAGTGATGAGGGTATGCCATCTTATGATGAACTTCAAAATGATCTATTCAAAGTACATAAGATGCTTATGAAAGCAAATAAACAAAGCACCTCATTGAAGAATAAGAATGAAAGTTTAATGAAAGAGTTAGAATTCTTGAAGAATGCTGAAAGAGATAAAGACTCAAAACTCAAGCAATTAGAACATAAGTATGAATCAGCAAATAAAGAAATAGAATCCAAAAATTTTGCTGAAAAAGAAAACAACTTGAAAATTGAGAAACTAGGAATCAAGAATGAACAAATGATAGAAGACCTTCGATCTCTATCCTCTACCATATATGAGAAAGATATGTATAATTCTGAATTTGAGGATAGAGTAAGAAAATTATCTCTAGAGTTAGAGAAATCACAAAAGAAAGTTGATAACAAGAAAGAGATAGAAAATCTCAAGAGTCAGATTGAAGAAAAAGATAAGATCATTCATAACTTCACTAAAGGAAAAGAAAATCTTGATAAAATGATTGGTTTACAAAGAATGTCTTTAAATAAAGAAGGCATTGGTTTCAATGGAATTGAAAATAAAAAGAAAAAGAATTCTTACATGGGATATTTCTTGAAAGAATCCAAAGACTATACTTGCACATCTTCTAATGCTTACACAAACATCATATGCTATCAATGCAAGAAAAAGGGGCATATAAAGTTTGAATGTCCGTTTAAGAGGAAAAGTGTTAAAACCAAACAAGTATGGAAAATAAAAGAAGCCTCCCTTGAAAAATCCTCCGGACTCAAGAAAATATGGGTACCAAAAATGAAATAATAACTTCACACATATATAAAATAGAAAATGGCATTGTTGGCCAAAATCATAGGATGACTTTTTACAAGTCTTAACTTAAGAAAATATAAAGAAAATATCAAATTTAAGCTTATTATATAAGCGCCTTGATGTTACATGCTACATGCTTACTTGCCTACAAGTGATGTATTAATATGCTACATGTGTATTAATTAACTTGACTTGATTTATATTGAAAAGTATGGCTCATTATGTTGAAAATTGAGAATGAGATTATTGAGCTTAAGTATAAATTTTTGATATAAGGATAATTCTTGAGCATGCATGATTTTAAATGAATCACATGGATAAACATACTGCTCTTTATCTATGAGCTATGAAAGATAATAGTAGTTATATTTGTATCCATGAACTATACATTATGTGATATTAAGCTTTGGTATCTATAAAGTATTTTTTGTTTCACATGTTAAAAATTTCAATAGATATCAAATCTAAAAGCTTACTTGGTATCACAAAGTCAAATTATTCATGAGCATGATTATGTCTATGAGCATGATGTGACATTGATGATCTTAACATGATATTAATATTTGATATGTGATAATGATTCAATATTTTACATGAGATGATAAAAGCAAAATTAATAACAAAACTGAATGTATTGAATTCAGGGGGAGTGTCATGAATCATTAATCAATTGATATCATGAATTATTATTATTATTTTAAAATTTTAAATTGGTATCATAAAAACCATCAAATTAATATTAGTTGGTATCTTGAATAAATGCGGTGAGCTACACACTACACATGCTATATTGAAAAACAATAACTTGAGTGTGTACATATGTTTGGAATACATGGTTATTGATATGCTCAAAATGATTTGTATTTGAATTTAAATCATTTCTTTTCTTTTTGATTGATGTCAAAAGGGGGAGAAGTTGTGAAGCAAAAATTGGGCATAATTGAGCATGAACATTATATCTATTCAAAATAAGTATTTAAGTATTTAATATTGATTGAAAAAGCTTGTAAAACCAAAAGAAAGTGATGAGCATGATCGATGAAATTAATATTGATTTTATTAAGATGAAGCTTATTGAAATGGGGAGCCTTTTTTTTTTAAGGCTTACTCAAATTTTTGCTCCTTGTTTGTCATCATCAAAAAGGGGGAGATTGTTGGCCTTCCAAGTCTTAAAAACTTGTTATCTTGTTTTGATGCTAACAAACAAGTGAAATTTAATGTATTTGTGTGAGTAATGATATTTCAGGGTTCATATATTTGAAAGTAAGGTCAAAGTGCCCACAAGGATCAAATATGATGGAAGCAAGGTCAAACTGCTCACAAGGATCAAATGAACCTTAAATGAGCTAAGACATGAATTACTTGTTGAAGAACATGAGGACATGAATAAGTTGTTGAAAGCCAAGGGATATTAAAGTCAAAAGATCCAAAGAAAGGCAAAGTAAGAAAGCTTAAAGAATATGGAAGTTTGAAGAAAATATGGCTTCAATCCAAGGACAGAGCATGAAGACTCAAGAACTTAGAATGTTAATATTTTAGAAGTCTCATGTAAGTGCTTTAATGTTTAAAATATCGTTTGAAATATTTTGAAGTTCTTAGGTTAATTTCTTAGACCTAGATATTTTTTAAAATACCTGAATAATATTTTTATAAGGTCAAAAATTATTTTAAAAAGGTTAGAATCATTTTTAGAATAAAGAGCAAAAAGAGTTTTTCCCAAATGCTATCAGTTTTTATACAACCGCATTGAGGTGAATTTTTATCTATCAAAAACTCATTATTTTAAATAGTCGTAAACATAAAAGTTGTAGGATTTTTTCTTAGATTTCTTTTAAAACCAAGAACACATAATTTGGAGTTATACAGAAAAAGGTATGGCCAAAACACCGAAACGGGGTCACTGCTGTTAGACATTTAAACACTGTTCAACGGGCAAATTTTTAAAATTCTAATGTTTTAAATTATAGCCATTTGAACCTTAAATATTATGATAAATAGGGAAATTCTTTAAGTAAACTTTTGCAAGTTTGAAAGCCTATAAATACATGGTTTTGCAAATCAAAATAAAACCCAAGAATTGAAAAATCTGTTTTGAGGAGCTGAAAGTACTCTTGTTCTTCCTAAGTTCTCTTACTCACTCATTGAAAAATTCTTTTGCTGAGAACTCTGAAGTGCTGATCCTTCTTCCTTTGAATTCCTACTGCTAATCCTCTTCTAAGAAGGATATTGGCGAATTCTACACTTGAGCTTCATTCTATTTCCTATTGATATTTTACATTGAAGTATATAGTGCTGAAATTGTACTAACTTGCTCTTTGAGAGAGTATACTTGTACGTAGATTTTATCTTGTGTTTCTTGTAGTTCATTGAAGTTCCAAGGTGTTTGGATCGTTAGCTAAGCAAGGGGATATTGCTTAGAGAGGCGGACTCTAGCCTATGTAAGGAGTGACCGAACGAGGGAATATCGTTTAGAGAAGGTAGGCTCTAGCCTTAACCAAGGAATGTTGTAATCGGTTTTGTTCCACCCGTCAACAGAACAGGTTTAGTGAATCCTTTGGTGGTTTGCCAAAGGCGAGGACGTAGGCTAGGTATAAGCCGAACCTCGTAAAAATCTCAGTCTCACTCTCTCTTTCCCTATTTTTATTTTCAATACATATTTAAAATTGCGTGGATGATTTAAATTGAAAATCAAATATACTATGCATATTTGGAACTCAAGTAAACTTAAAGATTAATTTTGATTTGGGTTGTGGAAACCGAAAGGGAGTACGTTGGTGAAACCATATCTTGCGGAAATCATACGGGAGTACGTTTCTTGGTTAAACACTCAAAGATAAATTAACTAAAAGTTTATTTGAGTTTTGAATATTTGGAAAGAGTGATTGAATGTTGTATTGAACATCATATTAAGCAAATCCATATATACAGTGCTTGATTAAAATTTATATCTAGGGCTTACTACAAAAGCTTTATTGTGTTTGTGAAAGGATTGTTGAATATTAAATTACATTCTTCACAAGGTTTTCAAATTCATAATCATGGGGCTTATATAAACAAACAAACAATCTCAAGATTTTATATTACCAGAGTGCTAAAAACTTTATATCTTGGTTTGGTTGTTTGATGTTTAACTTGTATTTGGCAATTAAATTGATTTTTTGGTTTGAAGATTGTGTTTAATTGATTGGTTGTTTAATTGTGTTATTGATTGGATAAAAGAACTAAGTTCTTGTGTGATTGGTGAAATTAAACAAACAAGTTAAAGAATTGGTTAAGTGTTTAAAGAAGTTAAAAGAAATTTTTAAAAACCAATTCACCCCCCCTCTTGGGAAGCTATTCCTAATTTCAAGGTCTTTTCTAAGATTGATTTGTGGTCAGGATATCATCAAGTAAGGGTTAGAGTAGAGGATGTAGCGAAAACTGCTTTTCGAACCAGATATGGCCACTACGAGTTCTTAGTCATGCCTTTTGGGTTGACGAATGCGTCGGCAGTGTTGATGGATCTGATGAACAGGGTTTTCCATGAGTACTTGGATTGGTTCGTGGTGGTGTTTATTGATGACATTCTGGTATACTCGAGGAGTACGGAAGAGCATGTGGGTCATTTGAGGTTAGTGTTACAGAGGTTGCGAGAAAAGAAGTTGTACGCTAAGCTGACGAAGTGTGAGTTCTGGTTGAATCAGGTCGCGTTCTTAGGCCATGTGGTGTCTGAGGGCGGTATCTCTGTTGATCCTAGCAAGATCGAAGCTGTGGTTAACTGGGTTAGACCGAAGAGTGTGTAGGAGGTTCAGAGTTTTCTTGGACTAGCGGGTTATTATCGTCGGTTTGTAGAGGGTTTCTCTAAACTGTCTGGACCTCTGACACGATTAACCAGGAAGGGAGTTCATTTTGAGTGGACTAGTGATTGCGAGCAGTGCTTTCAGGAGTTGAAGCACTGGCTGGTTACTGCTCCGGTGTTGACCATTCCCTTGGGGGATGGTAGATATGTGATTTATAGCGAGGCGTCTCTAAAAGGTTTGGGATGTGTGCTTATGCAGCAGGGTAAGGTAGTGGTGTATGCTTCTCGACAATTGAAAGAATATGAGAAGAATTACCCTACGCGTGATTTAGAGTTAGTTGCGGTGGTATATGCATTGAAGATCTGGCTGTACTATCTGTACGAGGTGCAGTGTGAGATCTTCACGGACCACAAAAGCCTCAGGTACTTTTTCACGCAGAAGGAGATGAATATGAGGCAGAGGCGGTGGCTAGAGTTGATTAAGGACTATGATTGTATGATTAGTTATCACCCAGGAAAGGCTAATGTGGTAGCAGATGCGTTGAGTCGTAAGTCAAAACATGTCTGCAATTGTAACTCAGCATCATGTCAGACAAGATCTGGAAAGCCTTGGCGTAGAGTTGGTGTTTGGTGATCATCGGGCTTTCATTGCTAGCTTGGTGATTCAACCGACTTTGTTTGAACATATTAAGGCTGCACAGGCTAGTGATGTGGAGTTAGCTGGGATTGTAAAGAAAGTATAGCAGGGTTTGGCTGCGAATTTTAACATCTCTAAAAGAGGTGTGTTGAAGTTTGGGACTAGGTTGTGTGTTCCAAACGATGAAGAGATCCAAAAGACAATTTTGGAAGAAGCGCATCGTTCTTTGTATACGGTACATGCGGATAGTACGAAGATGTATCGGGATTTGCGCGAGTCCTTCTGGTGGAGTGGTATGAAGAGGGATATAGCCTGATTTGTGGAGCAGTGTCTGACGTGTCAACAGGTAAAATTTGAACATCAAAGGCCAGCAGGGCCGTTGCAGCCTTTGCCTATTCCAGTGTGGAAATGGGAGCATATTTCCATGGATTTTATTACCGGATTACCGACAGCGCTTCACGGGCAGAATGCTATTTGGGTAATTGTGGACAGGTTGACGAAATCTGCTCATTTTATACCGATGAAGGTTAGCTACCCTTTGGGTAGACTAGCTGATATGTACGTGCATGAGATTGTGAGAATGCACGGAGTTCCGGTGTCCATTGTTTCAGATCAGGATCCGAGGTTTACTTCTCAATTTTGGAAGAGCTTGTAGGAAGCATTGGGGATGAAGCTTACTTTCAGTACAGTGTTCCATCGCCAGACTGATGGACAGTCGGAGAGGACGATACAGATCTTGGAGGATATGTTATGGGCTTGTGTATTGGACTTTGGTGGTAGTTGGATTCAGTTTCTGCCACTAGTAGAGTTTGCCCATAACAACAGCTTCTAGGCTAGTATAGGGATGGCACCGTTCGAGGCTTTGTATGGTCGGAGGTGTTGATCTCCTTTGTATTGGGATGAGGTCGGTGAACGTTAGGTTTTAGGACCTGAACTTGTGCAGCAGGCGTCTGAGAAGGTGGGTTTGATTCGGGAGAGGATTAGATCAACTTAGAGTCGGCAGAAGAGTTACGCGGATGTTCGCCACCGTGAGTTAGAGTTCAAAGTGGGAGGTAAGGTTTTTCTGCATATCGCTTCGATGAAAGGAGTGATGAGATTTGGCAGGAAGGGCAAGTTGAGCCCGAGGTATATCGGACCATTCGAGGTACTTAAGCGAGTGGGTCCGGTAGCCTACAGAGTAGCATTACCTCCAGCACTTTTGAGGGTCCACGATGTGTTTCACGTATCTATGCTGAGAAGGTACGTGTTGGATCCTTCACATGTTATCAGTTACGATGAGTTGGAAATTGGGGATACTTTAGCGTATGAGGAAATACCTATTCAGGTTCTAGATCGTAAAGTTCAGAAGCTCCGTACCAAAGAGATACCGTTAGTGAAGGTATTGTGGCGAAACCACGAGGTAGAGGAGGCTTCTTGGGAACTAGAAACGGAGATACGCTGGAATTATCCACAGCTGTATGAGTAGTATTTTGATAGCAGGGTAGTATGAGTATGTATGTATGTAATCCTCTGTTATCGTATTGTATTCAGTGGTTAGTCTCAGGGAGAGTCTTGTAGTATTGTGAGTTCCTGAGACCGTGTATGTATGTGACCACGGTATTTTCCTCTGCCATAAGTGAGGGAATGTATGTATGTATTGTAACGGGGCTACGTATAAATGACCACCGTATTCGTAGAGTATGTATGTATCGTAACAGCTGGGTATCATGGCCACCGTATTCTTTAGAGTGTGTATGTACGTATTGTAACAGGGCTGCGTATAAATGGCCGCCGTGTCCTCTAGAGAATGAATGTATGGATGGTGACCGTTGGGTATCAGTATGTATGTATTGTGACAGCTTGGTACGTATGTGTCTGTCATGACAGTTTGGTTTCGCTTTAGAGTGAGTATGTATGTAGTAGTATAAGCGTGTTGTAATAAGAGATTTCAAATTTTGAGGATGAAATTTTTGTAAGGAGGGGAGATTGTAAGAACCCAGAAAATAGAAAATGGATTCCTGCAAATTTCGTCGACGAAGCTAGATTTCGTCAACGAAGACAGTAGACTTTTCGTCAACAAAATTCAGAGGTTCGTCGACGAAGAAAAGCCGAGAGGTCTGAAAAATTTTAAATATCAGACTTCGTCGACATGGTCGCCGACATTCGCGACGAAATCCTTGACTTTTCGTCGATGAAGGTACTTTTCGTTGACGAAAACTGGGCGGGTCAAAGGGGGTATAAAAGGAATTATCCTTTCTTCTTCATTAAGTCTCTCTCTACTCTCTCTCTCTCTCTAGATTTCCTTGCCGGTCGTTGATAGAATCAGAAATCTGAGGTTACCACGAGGATCGTGGAGGGATTCTCTACAACTTCTGTGGATCGGAATCTTGGTTCAAGCATTTTCGGGTTTCGGGCCAAAATCGAGGTAAGGTTCGATTTTCATTTCTGATTCGGTATATGTGTATTAGTATGGATTATAAGCATGTTTAGTATTGTGATTTGTAGATTTCGGAGTCTCGGATTGTAGTTTTGAGGGCCGTAGAGTTCGTGGTTTGGTTTTGGGTTGAGGTAAGGGGATTCTGTTTATATCAGTTCATTTTTGAAATCAGGATCGGTAAGCCTGTAGGCTACGATCGTATGTATGTTTTGACTACTTATTTGGGGAAATCTATCGGGTGAAAACATGAGATTTTCAAGTTATAGTTTTCGAGAAAATTGGGGATTTCGGGTATTATCTCTTATTTGATTGGAAAACCGTTTATGTTATTTAAACTGTATTATTGAGGTGACCGTAATCCATATTTGCATAAACTGTATACTTGAAATTGTAAATGATATGATTTTCCATAAACCAAATAAGTGTGGTATGTGTGAATGTTGTTCCAGATATTTGTGAAAAATAGCTATGTGGCGGCTTATTACTATACATTGAAATGTATAGGGACGTGAGTTCCAAAGTGATTCCAGGTTTTGTGAAAAGTGGCTAGGGGTGGCTAACTATCGTACGCAGTAACGGTTAGGGGCGACTAATTACCATACGCCGTAACGGTTAGGGGCGGCTAACTACCGTACGTTGTAACAGCTAGGGGCGGCTAACTACCGTACGCTGTGCCCTGTAACGGATAACTACCGTGGGCAAGAGTGGCCGACTCTATATCCCGGGTGCGAAATATCACCAGTATGATTCGGTTGGTCACCGAATGTAGCAACGGACCACAGTGGGCCTAGGTTGACGCAGTGTAGTTTGCACATAGTAACGTAATCGGGGTTAGACCAGGTGACCTTGTGTAGTTGCATATGTAGCAATGGATTCACTATTGGGCCTGAGTCGGAAACCTTTGTAGTTTAGTGTGTTGGAATCTAACCGCTGTGAGACTAGGTGACTTGTGCAGTTGTGAGTAGTGTGACGACACTGACCATATGTATGTATGTATGTATTTGAGTATCATATGAACTGGAATGGATTTTGTGGAAATACTGGAACTGTATGGAATTGTATGGGAGTGTATGGAACTTGTTTTGAAACTGTACGTATGTGTTTCAAACTGTATCGTATGTATGTGTTATGAAGTATGAAAATGACACTGGTATGCCACACACTGATATAACATGTTTTTTCCCTTACTGAGAGGTGTCTCACCCCGAATATATACAAATTTTTTTTAGGTCCTTTGGGTAGTCGAAACTAGCATCCTAGCATCCGGAAGCGGAGGTGTGTTTAGCTACTGTTAGTACTTGATAGGTACAAATTTTGTAACCGGGTTGTCTTGATGGATTTTGTAGGCACCCGTGGTATGTATAGTATTTGTAGGTATATTTAACCTTGTATGGTATAGACTCTGGTATGGTATAGTTTGATGTAAAGAAATACTGTTTTCTGCTTTGTATATTGATGAGTGTGGACATGTATTGTATGTATGTATATAGGGCATCCGTTACCCCACGGGGTCGGACCCTCTTGTATATGGTATCATGTATGTTGTATATTGATATAGAGACATGTTAGGTTACTTAATTCACCCCTGGGTCCCATTTCAGGGTTCGAGGCGTGACACAAGCCCCTAGGGCTTGGTATGAAAGGTTAAGTGGATTCTTATTTAAAAAGGGATTTTCTAGAGGAAAGGTTGATAGCACCTTATTTATCAAAACTAAGAAGGAAGACATGCTATTTATTCAAATTTATGTGGATGATATCATATTTGCTGCAACAAATAATGATTTATGTAAGGAATTTGCCAAGTGTATGCAAGAGCAATTTGAAATGAGCATGATTGGAGAATTGAACTACTTCCTTGGACTACAAATTAATCAAACCAAGAATGGAACTTTTATAAATCAACCCAAATATATAAAAGACATGCTTAAGAAATTTGACATGGAAATTAGTATGCCCATAGGAACTCCCATGAGTACCTTTATAAGTCTTGATAAGGATGAAAAAGGAAAACCAATAGATATGAAATATTTTCGAGGTAAAATAGGAAGTTTGTTATACTTGAAAGCTAGTAGACCGGGCATAATGTATGAAAAGACATTCATATGAGCTTATTTGAATGGTCACATTGGCAAGGATATAAGATATGAGTGGATACATGGTGGTCATGGACGTGGAGATCAAAATGAGGCTATTGATACAATCTTAAATTTTACCATGTCTTACGATTTGATTATATTGAATACTTGTTTTGTAAAGAAGAATAACATTTAATATCTTTCAAGAGTGGGTACAATAAAAGCCAAATAGATTTCTTCTTAACTAAGAATGGGAACTATATGTCTTGCAAGGATTGTAAAGTTATTATAGGCGAAAGTTTGGCTACACAACATAAAGTCTTAATATTATATATGCATACTAAAAAATGGAAGAGAAGGAGTAGCATAAATCAACATAAGAGGACTAGATAGTGGAACTTGAAGGGAGATAATATAGTAAAATCTAAAGATAAAATGAACAAAAAGTGTGATTAAACAGTAGGGGATTTGGTTGATGCAAATACTATTTGGAATAAAATGTCAAATTCTATCATTACGATAGTAAAAGAGGTTTTAGGTGAGTCCAAATGAAGATACTTAGGTAGTAAAGAAAGTCGGTGGTGGGATGAAGAAGTCCAACAAGCCGTTAAGACATAAATAAATTGGTATAAAATATGGAAAAATTGTAGAACTATAGAAAATCTTCAAAAATATAAAGAAGGGAGAAAAAAATGCAAAAAAGAATATTAATGAAACTAAACATAGGCTTATGACACTTTATATACTAAACTACATAGAAAAGAAGGAGAAAAATACATTTATAGACTTGCTAGAATTAGAGAAAGAAAATGCAAAGATTTAGGTGATGTAAAATGTATAAAGGACGAGAATGATAATGTCTTAATTAGAGATGAAGACATAAAAGAGAGGTGGCGAAGATACTTTGATAAATTGTTTAATGAAAATCAAAATGAAAGATTGAACTTGGAAGTGACAAATGAAGAGAAGAAAAATATGAGATTTATTTGCAAAATTAGAGTCCTTGAAGTTAAGATGACATTAACAAAGATTTAAAGTGAGAAATCTATAGGATAGATAAAATACCAATTGAAATTTGGAAATGTTTAGGGGATAAAGGAATTATTTTAATCTATTCAATAATATTATAAAAACCAAGAAAATTTCAAAAGAATGGAAGAGAAGTACGTTAGTACTTTTGTATAAAAACAAAGGCAATATTCAAAACTGTAATAACTATCGCAAGCTTAAGATTATGAGTCATATGATGAAATGATGGGAAAGGGTAATTAAACATCAAATAAGATTAGAAACAAAGATTTCTGAAAATCAATTTGGTTTATGCCTAGGAGATCAACAATAGAAGTTATTTATCTTTTAATAAGTTCAATGGAAAATTTTATGAAAAATAAGAAGGACTTGCATATGATTTTTATTGATCTAGATAAAGCTTATGATAGAATATCTAGGGAAGTGCTTTGGTGGGTACTAGAAAAGAAGGGAGTTTGCAGTAGATATGAGGAGGTCATTAAGGACATGTTTGATAGAGTAGTGACTAGTGTTAGGACTGTAGGAGGAGATTCTAGAGAGTTTCCTATCACAATAGGTGTACATCATGGTTCTACTTTGAGTCCTTATCTTTCTACTTTAGTAATTGATGAAATTATTAGGAATATCTAGAATGAGATCTCTTGGTGTATGTTGTTTGCAGATGTTATCATGTTAATTGATGATAGTATAAGCAAAGTGGAGTCTAAACTAGAACTTTGGAGAGCCACATTGTTAGTTTTGGTTAAATCCTAAGAGGGGCGAGGTGAATTGGATATTTAAAAACTTTGGACAAAAAATTTTAAAATTATTTAACTGATTCACAATCCTTATCAAATTTGAATCTAAAGCATATGCAACAATCACAACAATAAAAATATAACCATACACATGCAGAAATTTTAAAAGTGTAGGGTTAGAGAAGACAACACCGAGATTTATAAGGTTTAGCGATCCCCGCCTACATCCTTGCCTCAAGACAACCGCTTGAGGATTTACACTATCGACTCCTTCAACCAAAACGGAGCTACCCCGTACAACACTCCTTCACTCGAGTGAAGATAGTCGTTACAACCCCTCCTTATTAGCGGAGACACCTCTCCAAGGCCCTCTCTTGGCATGGTTCAAGCTTGAACCGTAAAATAAAATGAGAAATAAGGTTTGTGTACAAGCAAATGATCCTTTAAGAGCTAATACGTACAATGAAATGCTTTTCTAATGCACTCACAAATGATAAGAATGAAGCTCAATAGAGTAGGAAATGATTTTCTCATAAATGGACTTTTGCAGATAAATAGAGTATGAGAAATTTTGATTTTGAGGGAAGAGTATAAAATATGCTCAAATGATTCAAGAGTATTTAATGATATGTCAAAAGTGTTCTCCAAGTGTTTAAGCTTAGTATTTATAGGAAAAAGCAAGATATAGCTGTTTTATGACTGTTTGGCCTTTAAAATAATATTATATTTAAAAAATATGGCCGTTTTTCTAGCATTTCTTGGCTTTGCCTAAGAGTTTCGGTCGACTAAACTGAGGTTCAGTTGACTGAACCCAAGGCATTTTTCCATTTTAGCGTGATTCGGTCAACTGACCAATGATCCGGTCAACTGGATCAAGAACTTTGGTCGACCGAGCTTTATGTTCGGTCGATTGAACCCCTTATGTTTTTTGATATTTTTAGCCGTTTTCAATTTCAAACTTATTTCAAACCTTTTGTATTTGTTTATCACTTTTAATAAAAAGGTTTTATTTGAAAACTTGAGATCCTAAGGTTAGTCTAAGGTCATTAATGAGCTTCACACCAAATCAAATGAGATATGCATGTATGATTGAATCTAAATGCATTACAACTCAAAAATATATGTCTTCAAGCTTTGCTCTTCAAAATGCCATGGAATGTGTCAAGATATGTCTTGAATTGAATGTTTCATGGCTTCCATTTTGCATTGGTCATTTGTGTTTGTTGAAATTTAATCCTATTCATTCACTTAACACACAAATGAGATGCTGTGATTTGTCATTATCAAAACAGGATAGGACTCAAAAAGTTAACAATCTCCCCCTTTTTGATGATGAGAAACACATGAGCAAAATGAGGTTAGCCTGACAAGGCTCCCCCTCATAATATGTATATTGTTAAAAGAGTAGTCAATGCAATTCAAGCATGTTCAAATTGAAGACTTCTGACTTTTTATTTATTTATGTTTTTTTAGTTGAACAATTTGAGTTGAGTTTAACTCAATTTGCATTTGGTATTGAAAAATGAATTTGAAAAAATATTCACGTAAATTAAGTCACATGATACACATAAATGGTTATTGTTGTGCAGCAAGTATCATGTTTGTGTTTCAGTATTACTGTGAGTTTTAAAAAATGATTTAAGAACCACAACCACTATGACCTTTGCTTGAAAGCCATTTGTTTTTGATATTTTTTCCTTGTAAAAAAATCTCTTCTTATGAAATCTAAGCCAATCTTGAAAATCAATTTGCAGGGCACAAGTTATAAATGAAGTTTGAGAATTTTGCAATTTTGCTCTGAAACTTCTCCCCCTTTTGTCATCAACAAAAGGACTAAACTAAGCAGCATGAATTTCCAATAATATCATTTAAAACATGATTTGAAAAGTCCCTTATTTGATTAACTCTCTTGTTGACAAAAAATGTACTTAGATGATAAACTTATACATGTCAAAAATTTTGTAATGTAGAACACAAAGTAGTATAAGCAATCATCTAAAAATGAATCTTTGAACAAGGGTGAGATCATAAAGTTTCCATAAACCATTAGGACACTAGACTGGTTTTACATAAGACATGTTAAGATATTCATGAATCAAAATGAGGCTTATGTATTGTTGAGTGTTGATATGTGTGCATAGTTTTAGTTTAACAACACTGTAATCATCATGCACCAACCTAGTCAACCAAGCATCATGCAATTCATAAGTTTTGCATCAAGCATGTAGATGCTATTCAACTCAACTAGCATGCAATCATCCTAATCATCTATCCAACGTACAGTTCACAATTTCTACATCAAGCATGTAGATGTTCAGTTGTATATTCAGCAATTTAGACAAATAAATCATTTTCTGCATCAAGCATGCAGATGCTAATTTATATATACAATAGGTAAAGCAGATATTCATGTTCTGAATCAAGCATGTAGATGCTCATTTTAACCAGTATGCATAATAAATAGTTCATGCTATAATCAAAAGAAATTAACCATCCATCAAATAAATTTAAACGTTTAGCAAGAAATGGACAGTATTTTTCAGTGCTGTTCTTATAAAGGCAAAAAACATAAACAAAATAAGATAGTGTTTGAACATAAGTACAATAATGTGAGATTGTTTATTAGATGAAATTTTAAAATGTTGCTCCCCTTAATAATGCAGCCTAATCATCACCACCATCCTGCTTTGAAGAGTTGTCCTTATTGCTACTAGCCTCCATTGCTTCCTTCCCTATTTAGGAGCTCTCAAGTTTGTTGAATCAGTCGTTGAGAATTTGAAGGTTAGCCTGGATGGTCTTGTTCATGTATTTTATATCCTCTCGAAGCGTGTATATTTTATGATCCACATCTATTTTAAAGTCATCTAGGTACACTGAGAGTCTTGTAATGGCTGCAAGAATTTTAGAGGACTGGGCTATGTGTTCCTGAACTGGAGGGTCATTTTGTGGGATGTTCTGCTGTGCAAAAGCCTCTTATTCCCTTCTTATGTGATAGGGCATCTTTGCTACCCAAACATTGTCAATCAACTGATAGCCCATTTGTTTGATAGTGGTGGAGGTAAAAAAGTCACTAGGTCAGCATTTGACTAGCAAGGCTGATCCTTGGGTAAGTCCTAGCCTTTCAAAAATTCAATTTAACATACCCCCGTAAGGCATCACTACCTGGTTCCTACTCTCTTTGGCAAACATCCACTTTATAATGAGAGTGGGCAAGTCAACCTTCTTACCCATAAGCAAGCACCACATAATGAAGCAGTTTAAATAGGATACATAGACCAAGGATCCACTTTTCGGCAAATTAATGTACAAAATGAAGTGATGGATCACTTTGGCCTCCAAGGTGAAGGTTTTATAGGCCAAAGGATGTTTTATGTTTAGGATGGGTTCTTCCATTACCCGATTCAAAAAGGTCTGGGGTGTGAAGTCTTGCTCCATGATCCAAAAGGATCCAGGGTCAGGGCACTCAAAGGACCCCCTTTCTATTTCAAAGGTTTCGACCAAAATTTGGGCATCGAAACTATATGGTTTATCTAGGACCTGGGTGAAAAATCCATTTTGGTCGTGGTCTAGATTCACATAAAATAGGCAAACCAAATAGGGAAACATGCCCTTAGGTTGGTAGGAAAGGAAGGTATACAAACCTAATGTCCTAAACATCTCTAGCACATTCGAAAAGTATAAACTAACGAATGTTAAATCTAAGATCTTACTGAGAACGAGCTCTATACCCCTAAGCTTCTCATGAATCATTTCCTTGCATTTACGGAGATGAAGCTTCTTCCCGAACTTTTGCCCTTTTCTTGGGTGAATTTGTGTTTATCTTCTTTTGCCATTGTGGATACATGAATCAAGGGAGTAATTTCGTGGTTAAAATGAAGGAGAAAGGGTCAGATTTGAAGGAGAATGAAGTTTTAGGGCTTTTAGAGAGAAAAATGAGAGGTTAGGGTTTTGAAAGAGGGGGAAATGTGGGCAGGCATGCGTTGAAAACTATATAAAGCCCGACAGTTCGATTGACTGAAGAGTGGGGTCGGTCGATTGAACAGAGCCCAGAAAGATCCGATCGACTGAATCATAGGTTTAGTCGACTAGACTCTTCAACAAAAGGGTTCGGTCGACTAAACTGTACTAATTTTGTGACTTTTGATTCTTTTTCACCTCTTTATGCCTCAAATGCTTAGCCATGAGTTCCTAGGAAAATTCAAGGTTAGTGAATATATTGGCCTATTGTTCGTTGGTACACACAAATTCAAGTGTCCAATTCCCCTTTTGCACATGATCACGAATGAAATGATGTCTTATCTCAGTATGCTTAGTTCGTGAGTGTGAGATGGGGTTCTTTGAGATGTTGATTACACTAGTATTATCACACTTGATAGGAATGGTATCATAGTGCAATTTGTAATCCACAAGTTGTTTCATGTATAGAGTTTGAGCACAACATGTTGACTCTATAAGTGTGATCCCGTTTTGAATATGACAAAACCAATGTTTCTCACCTATGCACTGAGCTTCTTGAATAGGTTCATCCTTAGCATGCACTAATGGTAGGAACTCAAGGAGGCCATATGGACTGCAAAGATCACGCTTCATGTATATGGCATTTGAAGAAGTGAAATAATGAAAACCTATTTGATAGTGTATTTCCATTCATGGTTTGCTTGGTCTGTAATATAATATGATTATTAATAAATGCATCACATGCATGATTGGCCTATATGCTCAGGTTGCCCTAGATTGACCTTTAGCTTCCTACACACTTAGTGCACAGAACCCCTCTAAGCTCACATATCATCAGGGGTAAATTTAAATTAAAGTATGGACCTTAGGCTTAAAATCATAAGGGCCTCAAGCGACCGAACCAGGCAAGTCAAATTGCCTCGGTCGACTAAATGTTGACTGGTCAAATAGTTGACCTGACTTCAGGTGACCGAACTCAAATGAATTGAGTGTCCACGGTCGACCGAACTCATACCCTTACTTTTTTCAACAACTCGGGCATCCGAACGTTCACATTCAAATCACCCTCGGGGGACCAAACATGCAAGTTCAGTAAACTGAACTTGAGACCAGGCAACCGAACCTTGAACAGATTGAAAAATCACCTTGATCAGCAGACCAAACCCTTGATTAGGCACCCGAACATGAAAAGGTTACTTTTTCTCATGTGTCTGTTCGGGCGACCGAACCTATGGCTCGGTCGATGATTTTCTTGAGATTTCTAAAATCGTCAACTGTCGGAAATACCAAGAACCTATTTTTTATGACAACATCGATGATTTGTGAGTGCCACAGGAAACTGTCAACGATTTGCCCCTCAAATGCTCCACTAAATCCCTATTTTTATATAAGCTTCTCATTCCAAGAAATGAACCTTTAATCACTCACATAATTTCAACATCTCGAATGCTAAACTACAAATATCCTAGTATTATGAATGGTGGCTTAATTCTTAAAATAACTAATTTTCACAAAGAGAAGAACATAATGCAGCCTTCTAGGAGAAAAACCATCGATGGTTCACCATGGGTTTTCTAAAACTGTCGTTTGGTTATGGAAATCCAAGGAAATCCTCGATGAACTTCTGCTTCCGGCTGCAAGATAGAATCCAAGATTCCAGTTTGCTTAATATATTTTACTCTGCTATGCATCCTATACCTAACCTGCCTTACTACACCTAGCCTACCCATTCCTACCCTCATCATAATTCATACTTATACTCTGACAATATTATCCTCTAAAGTCTACAGAACCTAGAAACCTAGGCTTTGATACCACATCTGTAACGCCTCGAACCCGATGGGGTCCAGCGTGCCACTTAGAAATAAGTTCTCTGATACCACATATGTAATGACCTGGATCCCAATGGGGTCCAGGGTACGCCTTTCCAAAACTCAATTTAAAACAAGCAATGGAAACAAAATAAACCTCAAATACTATACCAGAGTACTAAACCATCACAAACATATAGGTATCTCCAAATAACAATATTACAACCCAAGAGATATAAAAACATCCTTAACTTGGTATTTTACAAAAACTTACTCTAAACTATATTATCTCACCCCTCCTTCCCAAAGCTCACAAAGTTGGATTTCCTGTAGGTCCTGAAAAGTTGAAATATTTGTTGGGGTGAGACACCTTTCAGTAAAAAGGAATAGATTATTACAAGTGTGTGGCTAACATGAGTTTTAGTGTAAGCAAAATATATCCATTAATTTAAATTTAAATAAAACTCAATTTATAAACTGTAACACACACCTATATAATTAAAAGTATACATTTTCCTTCGAAGCATAATTTCCATCTCAATAATAGCCCATTTACAAAAACCTACAAATATGTATAGAAGAAATCCTCATTTGGACTAACGACATGTTTAACCCCCATGACGGGTTGTGAGGTCCGAAGACCGGACTTAGCCTTGGTTGGCCTACCACCAAGCTAAGTCAAAGTAACTCATTTGCAAGTACGATTAGCCTATCGCATCCTAGTTCGAACCCAATAGGGTACACAACTCTTCTTAGGCCAAATCGACTTTTACCGCCTACACTTCCACAATAGTGTAGCTGCAATGGTAATCTCACTAGCTATGGTACCGAGCTTTCTTCACACTTGGTCCATCAGGGTTCCTAAACCATATATTGCAATTTACATAATAAAACAGATAAAATGATCTTATTTTTCTGAACGCATAGTTCACAATAGTCTTTTCACAATTTCCAACCATCCACATGATCAGTATTAAACCATTAAATTCACAATCAATAGTATTTTCACAATTTTCCAACCATCCACATGATCGGTATTAAACCATCAAATTCAAAATATGCACGCTATTCTCAACCATTCAAGAAATCAGTATATCACCATATCGTTCATAGTTTATTACCACAAAAATCTCAATAGGCTTTAACTATACAATTAATGAAATAATCTTATGCCACACGATTTGATTGTTAAATCACACTTTAATAAACTATCAAAGAAAACATGTCATAATATGATCAGTATATATTGTTGAACATAAGGGTATAATCACCTCTACAGTTTTAATTTTAACTCAAAATATATATATTTCCCAGAAAATGGAGATGATCAACCCTTCTCACTTTATTTCTTCACAGATACATGTTTAATAAACCAAAATCAATAATTTCATAAGCCTGATTCATTCAGAAAATCAGATATAATATCCTTGAATTCATATACTCATATATAATCAAGTTTAATCGGTTCAAATTCCAAAACTGACTGACATAATCTATTTCCCTTACCTATTCCTAAAGATATGCCTGCTAAGTTTACTGAAACGAACCCTAACTTCCTTAACCCTTGATGAGGAGAGAGAAAAAGGCAAACCGAAAGGGGAGAGAGACAATCGGAGGGCAAAAGGGAGACCTGAGAGAGCTTAGGAGAGAGAGAGAGAGAGACGAGTGAGAGACAAGTGAGAGTGAGAGTGAGAGGAGAGAAAGAGAACCTAAAACCCTAAAGAGAGAGAGAGAGAGAGAGAGAGAGAGAGAGAGAGAGAGAGAGAGGGTTTAAAAAAAAAAAGACTTTCCCAGTTAAACACCCTCGGCCGCCTGAAACCGTCTACAATTTGGTTTCATACCAAACCAATTTTTCTGTGTTCTTACATATAGGTTCTTGATTGTTAAAAACCGTTGACGGTTTCGCTAAGCTCCCTGAAACCATCGACGATTTGGTCTTGTACCAAACCAAATTTATTATTATTATTATTATTATTTTCCAGGTCCTTATAGTTCAGGAAATTTGATAGGTGCATAATTGAGGTTTTAAACCCAACCAAGACCAAGTTTGTAAAAGAATATAATAATAATATAATTTAAACTTCTTATGAAATTTATTTTGAATATAAGATATCTTATTTATGAAAACATATTTGAAAGCTCGTTTTTATATCTTACATACTAAGTATGTCCTTTATAAAAATATACTTAACTTTCTTAAGGCTTTAGGACATAAAGCTTGTTTTGATAAAACCGGGACAAAGTATGCAGAAGTTTATAAAACCAAGATGTTGAAAACTTGTCCCTTTGGAAACATACTTTGAGTTTAGGATTTTTTTGACAAACTCTTAAATTAAACTTTGAAAACTATGAAAGTTGAGTTTGTGACTTAAGTGAGATCCTATAAACTCAAGTGTCCTAATATGCATATGCAATTGATCAACTCTTGCTTAGAAATCATGTAAGAAACAAAACCGCAAGAGTTACAAAATATACTACCTCAAACACTCCCCATTACAAATAAACAATTGTACTTTAAGCTTCCTTGGGTGTGCTTGAATCCTTTCCGAGTGAGTGCCCATTTGATCTTTCTTATTCAAACTTCTACTTGGTTCGATTTTTTCCTTTTAACCAATACCTTCACGTATTTGTCCCTTGTACCTGTGCTTAACATGTTCTGCAAAGATAGGAAAACACTAGGAACAACAAATACGTTAATATCATTAAAACACATTAAATATGATTATGTAGCCCCCAAGGCTAACACGCTTAAACTTAATTTATAAAAAGGTGAATTAATATAGTGACTATTTTAGAGCAATCACTACAAGCCTCCAACAATAATCAATTAGAAATTCATCATTAAAGAGACTAGTAGTGACGGTTCCAAAATCATCACTAATAATATTTGCTTAAATTTAACATATAAAAGGGGGAAAACAGTAGTGACAGTTTTAAAACTGTCGTTACATACAAGCCTCCAGTATTGACCAATTAGAAATTGATCACTAAAGAGATTAGTGTTGATGGTTCCAAAACCATCTCTAACAATATTTGCTTAAATTTAGTTTATAAAAAATGGAAAAAATAGTAATCATAGTTTCATTTGAAATTGTCAATAATAATATTAGTAGTGACTCACTAATTTCTTGTCACTAAAAGGTTAATAGTGATAAGTATATTTCATTATTATCATCTAAGAAAGAGTCACTAATATGTGAACGTCATGATTAATGTGAATTTCGGTGTTATCCCAAGAGGGCGGGGGGTGAATTGGGTATTTAAAAAAAAACTTAAGTCCTTCAAGTTCTAATTTTGAAAACTATCAATTACAAACTTACAAGCTACTTACAACTACCTCAATGTTTTTCAATTAATCAACCTAATGAGTAATTTTATCAATCAACCTAATTTACCCAATTACTTTTGTAAGAACCCGAATCGTGATATATGGATTTAAATAAATAAGAGAGGGATAAAAATTAGAATTTGAACAGGCTTCGTTGACGAAGCCAGAGTTCGTCGGCGAAGGTCTTGTATCTCTCGTCAACGAAGTTTAGAGGCTCGTCGTCAAGGAGAAGCCGACGGGTTTCAAAAAATTGGAGATCCCATATTCGTTGACGAGGTCTTGGTCTCATCAACGAGAAGACTATAGAGCCTCATCGACGAGGATGCAATTCGTTGACGAGAAGTGGCCACGTCAAAGGACTATAAATAGAAGTTTCATTACTTCCAAGCTAAGAAAACTCAAATATCTTCTCTCTATCTCTCTAGAACTCTCCCTACTCTCTATCTCTCTAGATTTCTTCGTCGTTCGTCATGAGAATCGTAAATCTAAAGTTACCACAAGCATCGTGGAAGGATTCTCTACAAGTTCTACGGATCAAAATCTCGTTTCGGAGATTTTTGGGTTTCGGCTTAAAATCGAGGTAAGACTCGGTTTTCAATTCTGATCCAGTAGTTTAGTAGAGAACAGTGTTGTGAGTATCTTCTATACTGTTAATTGTAGGTTTTGGAACTTGATTCCCTATTTAAGGGCCTTAGAATTCAGGATTTGCTATTTGGGGAAGGTAAAGGGAATTGTGTTTATATCGATTATTTTTGAAATCGGACTCAGTAGAATTGTGGTTCACGATCCTGTGTATGTTTTGACTACTCATTTGGGGGGATCTAACAGGGAAAACTATGGGTTTTTCATGATTACAATTTTGGAAAAAAGGGGGCGACGAACTGCATCCTTGGTTTTGTTGAAAATCGAGCGTATAGTTGATTTATACTGTGTTATAGGGATGGTCGTGCCTTGACTTGTTTTATACTGTATATGTTTGGAAAATCGTGATTTTAGATTACCAAATAGGTGTGGTTTGTTTGGTTACATGAGCATGTATGTGTGTGTGATTGGTTAAATTGCTAGTAGGAACGGGGTTCCGAATTTGTTCCACGTACTGAGAGTGTCTGGCTCTATATCCGAGGGCGTGAGCCTATATCGGCTAATCACCAAAGGGTGTGGATCCACTAGTTAGTGCCGGTACGATGCCATGGGACTAGCCATATGCCGGTGGCGCCATTCTTCGCGGGTTGGCTACGGGCCAACGCCAGATTATCGCGGACTGGCTTCGGGCCGAGGGGTGTGATGGCATCGGGTAGATCGTGGGCGTGCGTATGCGTGTGTGTGCATGTATGCACTATGTAAAATTAGTATTGGACTGCATTTAACTGCGTGTATATTGCATCATGATAACACTCAAATGCCACACATCGATATAACATGTATTCTTCCTTACTGAGAGGTGTCTCACCCCTACTGTGCATACATTTTTACAGGTCCTTCAAGTAACCGGAACTAGCATCCTGGTGTAGGGAGCGTAGTGGTCGGTGTACTGTGGTTAGCGCTTGTGTAAGTGTTAGGACTGTGTTTTGGTGGGTTTCCATTTTGGGATGTGTTGGGCACCCAGTTGTACGTTGTATGATAGAGCCTATTTCTGCTCTTGTATAGACTCTGGTATGGTACTGCATATATATATAGAATGACCTTTTCCATTGCATATACTTTGCTGTGTTTGGATGTGTATAGGGTGCCTGGGAACCCCACGGGGTTGGACCCTCATCCCTTGTTATGTATCTTTGGATGTTTTGTATGATATAGGGACTAGTTGGTTTACATTTTCAACCCTAGGTCCCATTTCCAGGTTCCGGGCGTGACAACTTGGTATCAGAGCTAACCAGGTTGTTAGGTCTTGTAGACTTGGTTAGGCTTAGCTGTGAGTACATACCAGAGTATAGGATGTTGGTTATGGGTAGAGTTGGTTGAGGGTTGTTCTGTTGCTAGACCGGGAATTGTCGGCGATATTCCGTGTTTTTCCTAGGATGACGATTCCAATAAAAGTAGGGATCATTGATGACTTTTGTGTTGGTGTGATAAGACAGACCTAGACCTGGCAGGAATAGTTAACATGATTGGGGATAGATAATTGTGTTAACTAAACGTCGGTACGTGTTGTACGGATATTGATAGGTTCCTATTGTGTTGCAGAATGGAGCCCAAGGATAATGACCTAGGAAGTGGCTCCGAGGAGACTACGAGTGATGAGTTTCCTTCTGTGCCTCGAGGTTTGACGAGGCAGGTGTTACGGGAGATCGGGTGGAGAGTAAGGATATGCGAGCACTCTCCTAATGCTGCAGGGTGCACCATTGAGAGGTTCATACACATGCATCCTCCGACATTCTCTGGAGCACCTGACGCGATGATAGCAGAGGATTGGGTGGAGAAGACTAAGAGGATCTTGGAGGTCTTGCACTGCACGAATAGGCAGCGAGTCCTCTGTGCTACCTTCCAGCTATCTGGAGAGGCGAGTCGATGGTGGACTGCGGTGAATCTACTGGAGAAGTAGAGGGCCGGTCCTGAGGAGATGACATGGAGCCATTTCAAGGAGGTATTCTTCAATAGATACTTCTCAGCTCTTGTATGTGATGTGAAGGCGGATGAGTTCTATGCTCTAACTTAGGGGAATTTGAAGGTGCAGGGATATACGGCTCGGTACATAGAGTTGTCCTGATTTGCACTGTGTTTGATCTCGAGTGAGTATGAGAAGACTCGGAGGTTCAAGAAGGGCCTGAGGAAGGATATACGCAGATTGGTGGGTATGCTTCAGATCCGCGAGTTCTCGATGTTGGTGGATAAAGCCATGGTGATTGAGACCGGTATCTGAGAGAACGAGGTGGATCAAGAATCGAGGAAGAGGACAATACCTTCTAGTTCTCAGATAGGATCTTGTCAGGGATCGTGGAAGAAGAGGAGCAAAGGCTAGGGTTATCATCAGTATACCGAGCGCTAGAGTTCCCTGGGGAGCCAGACTAGGGATCGTTGTATCAGATGCCACAGATGGCACGAGGGTGAGTGCCGATCTTTCAAGGGTAACTGCTACAACTATGGCCTGCCAGGTCACATGGTTTGCGACTGTCATGCACCGAAGCGAGACGTGCCTGCATCTAGTGTGAATCGAGGGAGCAATCAGATACCTAGGGGAACTATTCAGACGAATACAGCTCTGGCCAGAGTATATTCTCTTACTCCAGCGAACATTGAGCATGTAGGGAACGTAGTGACAGGTACCTTATTATTGCTTTCAAATAAGGCTTCTGTTTTGTTTGATTTAGGTGCAACCCATTCCTTTATATCTGTGAATTTTGTTGGACAGTATGGGGTTGAGACCCAAGGCATGAACGAGTGTTTATCTGTTACTACGCAATCTGGGAGTGTATCATTCTGTAGAAGGATGTTGGAAGACTGCCCAGTGGAAATTCAGGGGAAGCTTCTACCGGCGAATCTTGTTGTATACGACATGTCGGGGTTCGATTTTATTCTGGGGATGGAATGGTTATTCTCCAGTTATGCTGTGATCGACTGTCATAGGAAGGTAGTAGTTTTCGGACCTCCTGAGGAGCAGAAGTATGAATTTGTGGGATCGTGTGTGCGTTCAGCGCCACAGATTCTGTTGGCACTACAAGCAAGGAGGTTACTCTTGGACGAGTGTCAGGGTTACCTAGCTTGTGTGAAGGAACTACCACAGGATGAGTTGAGGCTTGAGAACATTTGGGTAGTCAGTGAGTTTTTGGATGTGTTTTCAGATGATTTACCCTGTTTACCTCCGAATCGAGAGGTAGAGTTTGCTATAGAATTGTTGCCTGGTAAGGTGCTGATCTCTAAAGCTCCATACCGGATGACTATAGCTGAACTTTGAGAGTTGAAGGAGCAGTTGCAGGAATTACTGGACAGGGGATTCATTCGACAAGGTGTTTCACCCTGGGGAGCTTCAGTATTATTTGTGAGGAAGAAGGACGGGTCGATGCGGATGTGCATTGATTACCGTGAGATTAACAAGGTAACTGTGAAGAATCGTTATCCTTTACCTCGTATAGATGATCTTTTTGACCAGTTACAGGGGATGTGAGTCTTTTCAAAGATTGATTTACGGTCAGGATATCATTAGGTAAGGGTTAGAGATGAGGATGTAGCAAAGACTGCTTTCCAAACCAGATATGGCCACTAAGAGTTTTTAGTCATGCCTTTTGGGTTGATGAATGCTCCAGCGGTGTTCATGGATTTGATGAACTGGGTGTTCCATGGGTACCTGGATCGATTCATGGTGGTATTCACTTACGATATTCTGGTATACTCGAGTAGTTCAGAAGAGCATGAGGACCATTTGAGGTTAGTATTACAGACTCTATGGGAGAAGAAGCTGTATGCTAAACTAAAGGAGTGTGAATTCTGGTTGAGTCAAATTGCATTCTTAGGCCATGTAGTGACTAGTGATGGTATATCAGTTGATCCTAGCAAGATTGAATCTGTGGTTGGCTAGGTGAGGCCGAAGAATGTGCAAGAGGTTCGGAGTTTTCTAGGATTGGCAGGTTATTATCGTTGGTTCGTGGAGGGGTTCTCTAAACTGTCTGGGCCTCTAACTCAAATGACCAGGAAGGGAGTGCAGTTTGAATGGACCAGTGATTGCGAGCAGTGCTTTCAGGAGTTGAAGCATCAGCTGGTTACTCCGATTTTGACCATTCCTTCAGGGGATAATGGGTCTGTGATTTATAGCGATGCGTCTTTGAAAGGTCTAGAATGTGTGCTTATGTAGCAGGGTAAGGTAGTAGCATATGCTTCTCGGCAACTGAAAGAGTATGAGAAGAATTACCCTATGAATGATCAAGAGTTGGCTGCTATTGTATATGCACTGAAGATTTGGTGACACTATCTGTACGGGGTGCAGTGTGAGATCTTCACCGACCATAAGAGCCTCAGATTTTTCTTCACGCAGAAGGAGTTGAATATGAGGTGAAGATGGTGGCCTGAGTTGATTAAGTACTATGATTGCACGATCAGTTACCACCCATGGAAGGCTAATGTGGTAGTCGACACGTTGATTCGGAAGTCAGGACTTGTGGCTGTATCTACAGTTGTAGCTTAGCATCACATTAGACATGATTTGGAGTGCTTGGGTATTGAGTTGGTGTTTGGGGATCATCAGGCTTTCTTTGCTAGTTTGGTGTTCCAGCCAACTTTATTTGAGCGTATAAAGGCCGCGCAGACTAGTGATGTAGATTTTGCAGAGGTTATGGAAAAGGTACAGCAGGGATTGGCTACAGAGTTTAACATCTCTGAGGGAGGTGTGCTGAGGTTTGGGACCAGGTTATGTGTTCCGAACAACAATGAGATTAGAGAGATGATTCTAGAGGAAGTGCATCGTTCTTTGTTTACAGTACATCGTGGTAGTACAAAAATGTATCAGGACTTGCGTGAGACCTTCTAGTGGTCTGGTATGAAGAGACAGATTGCTCAGTTCGTGGAGCAATGTCTGACGTATCAGCAAGTGAAAGCTAAACATTAGAGGCTGGCACGGCCATTGCAACCTTTGCCTATTCCAGTGTGGAAATGGGAGCATATTTCCATGGATTTTGTGACCGGATTGCCGCCAACACTTCAAGGGTAAAATGCTACCTGGAAAATCGTGGATATATTGAAAAAATCTGCCCATTTCATATCGATGAAGCTTAGTTATCCTTTGAGTAGGTTAGCTGATATGTATGTGCATGAGATTGTGAGAATGTGAGGAGTACTAGTGTTCATTGTGTTAAATCAAGACCCAAAGTTTACTTCTCGATTCTGGACGAGCTTGCAAGAGGCACTAGGGATGAAGCTTACTTTCAATACAGCATTTTACCCCCAAACTGATAGACAGTCGGAGAGGACGTTACAGATCTTGGAAGATATATTGCGAGCTTGTGTGTTAGACTTTAGTGGTAGCTAGATACAGTTTATGTCACTAGTAGAGTTCACTTATAATAATAGCTTCCAGGCTAGTATCGAGGTTCGATATCATTCTGGGGATGGATTGGTTGTTCTCCAGTTATGCTGTGATCGATTTTCGTAGGATGGTGGTAGTTTTCAAATCTCCTGGGGAGCAGGAGTATGAATTCGTGGGATCATGTGTGCGTTCAACGTCACAGATTCTATCGGCTCTACAGGCGAGGAGGCTACTCTTGGACGGATGTCAGGGGTACCTAGCTTGTATGAAGGAACCGTCGTGGGATGAGTTGAGACTCGAGGACATTCGAGTTTTCAGCGAGTTCCTGGATGTGTTTCCAGATGATTTACCCGATTTACCTCCAGTTCGTGAGGTGAAATTTACGATAGAGTTGCTGCCTGGTAAGGCACTGATCTCTAAAGCTCCGTACCGGATGGCTCCAGCAGAATTTCGGGAGTTAAAGGAGCAGTTGCAGGAATTACTGGACAAGGAATTCATTCGACCTAGTGGTTCGCCCTGGGGAGCTCTAGTATTGTTTGTGAAGAAGAAGGATGGGTCGATGCGGATGTGCATTGATTACCGTGAGATTAACAAGGTAACTATGAAAACTTTCTATCCTTTACCTCGTATAGATGATCTCTTTGACTAGTTGCAGGGGATGCGGGTCTTTTCGAAGATCGACTTGTGGTCAGGATACCATCAAGTGAGGGTTAGAGTGGAGGATGTAGCGAAGACAGCTTTCCGAACCATATATGGCCACTATAATTTCTTAGTCTTGCCTTTTGGGTTGACAAATGCTCTGTTAGAATTGGTGTATTCCCAAGAGGGGGGGTGAATTGGAATTTAAAACCTTTTTCTCCTAGGTTAATCTATCCAACAATAGTATATACTCAACCTAGGGTCAGTCTATGCAATTTCCAAATGTGTAGATAAATATAATGTGAAAATTAAGTCATATGCATCATTCACCCATAACATACATGTGCGGTAACTATAAAGTGCGGAAATGTAAGTGAACAAAAGATATGTTATCGAGGTTCGACCAACTGTGCCTACGTCCCCGCCTCTAGCTTGCAAGCCGGAGGATTCCACTAATAGCTCACTTAAGGGTGGAGCGGCACCATTTACAACCAGGTCAAATTAACACAGGGCTGACCTCAACCTTAACCAGGTCAATTAGCGGGGCTGACCTCAACCTACACGCCTTAATAGGACGACGCACCTAGCTTTCCTAATCGGGTCTAAGCCAATCCGAGACTATTCCAGGGCTAGTCTCCCTCTTCAGGCCCGCGCCTGGAAATACAACCAAAGTTTATTACAATCAAATGGTACAGTGATTGTGCTTTCGTGTAAAGAAGATATGTACCCAGATGCGCGCAATAACATACACCACAATGTGATTCAATACGTAAGCTCAATATGGTCTAAATGGTTCAACTCTCAAAGGTATTTTCTATCAGTGTAATGCGTACGTGAGAGTATCAAACAAACAATCTTTGTATCACAAGAAATGTTCAATAAATAAGTTCACACAAAGATGTCTAGTCTCAAGTATTTCAATCAGCAGGATATTTCAAGCATGTAAGTATCAAATGAAATATGAGCTCGGTTTGCAAAAGATGCGTAATCTTTGTCTTCAACAAATAATATATAAGTGAAAGAATATTACAACAAATACCACTATCTCATAAACAATATCTCTTCAAGTATATTTATCAATACAAAGCACACTAGATATTTGAAAATGATTTTGAAAAGATTTTGCAAACAAAATACTATAAGATCTTCTCAGGATATTGCAATGAAGGTGCAAGCTTAGAAGATCTAACAAGGTCTTCTTAGGATAGACTTATCAACAAAGTCCCCTAAGAATCCTTATGTTTCGCTCTCTAATAAAATCGTGCCAAGCAAACAAATAAGGAGAGCAAACCTATTCAAACACACTCAATCCACTTTCAAAAGATGTAGGCAATGATAGAAGGCAAGCTTAAGTGAATGAGGCTCAAAAATGAGTAGAATAGGGTTTTTATTTTTCAAAGAATTCTTCCCTAATCAAAGTGGCTAATCTCTCTTTAATCTTTGCAAATGATCACATATATATAGCTATGGAAGGAAATATGACCGTTGGGGATCTATTGGGTATTGTTAGAAAAGATTAATGACATTTAAATCAATTTAACCCTGTTTAAAAATATTTAACCCGCGGTAAAAATAATGGCAACCCAAGAGGTCCGGTCAACCAAAAATGTTTCGGTCGACCAAGTCTCAAATGGTTCGGTCGACCAGGGGGATATTGAACTGAGGTCTTGGTTGACCAGGCGAGGGCGATTTGCCAATTTTCTGAGTTTCGGTCGACCAGGGCATTTTGAATTGCCAGGTTCGGTCAACTAGACAGCTGGGAATTCTCCCGAGGACCCTTCGATCGATCAAGTAGTTGGAGAACAAATGTTCTCGGTCGACCAGATGGTCAACTGTTGACCTAGGAGGGTTTCGATTGATCAGGGCCTTTTGAACTACCAGTTTCGGTCGACCGAGTGGTCAATCTTTGACCCAAGGGAGTTTCGGTCGACCAGGCCAAAATGAACTGGCTTGGCTGGTCGACCGAAAGTGCATCGTGTGTGCATTTCGGTCCCGTATTAAAGCAAACAAGCCCTATTTAAGTGCCTAACAAATATATGTGAAAGTGTGAGTGTCCTAGGGGCACTTGGGGTCCAATTTTGAAGACACCGAAAAAGTCCGGTGTCGGTCAACCGAAGGAAAAACCCTAAGATCTTTCTATGGTCATTTTCTCATTCATGGTTTGTTTGAGCTTACGTAGTAAATCATACATGTGATGTGTGTGAGCTTATTACAAACCAAATACCTACTTACTATTACAGACCAATATAAATATATTATAATGCTAAATTATAAATTGGTCTTCAAGCTTTTCTTGCTTTGTGCACATCTTGATCTTATCACCCTTAGTTCCTGCACAAAACCTCAAACGCTCATTAGATACAATGAGTATTTGTCATAATCAAAACCGGGCGTGACCAATAAGGTCAACATGCTCCAACCTTGTTCATGGATCTGATGAATAGAGTTTTCCATGAGTACCTGGATCGATTCGTGGTGGTGTTCATTGATGATATTCTGGTATACTTGAGGAATACGGAAGAGCACGTGGAACATTGAGGTTAGTGTTACAGATTCTGCGGGAGAAGAAGTTGTATGCTAAACTGAAGAAGTGTGAATTCTAGTTGAGTCAGATTGCCTTCTTAGGCCATGT
Organism: Malania oleifera; assembly: GCF_029873635.1. NCBI lineage: Eukaryota > Viridiplantae > Streptophyta > Magnoliopsida > Santalales > Ximeniaceae > Malania > Malania oleifera. Next base: position 77,846,672 of record NC_080426.1, on the reverse strand, counting down.
GGTTACTGGGGATGGTATATCAGTTGATCCTAGCAAGATTGAGGCTGTGGTCGACTGGGTAAGGCCGAAGAATATGCAAAAAGTTCAGAGTTTTCTGGGACTGGCGGGTTACTATCGTCGGTTCATAAAGGGTTTTTCTAAACTATCTGGACCTCTGACACGATTGACCAGGAAGGGAGTTCCGTTTGAGTGGACCAGTGATTGCGAGCAGTGCTTTTAGGAGTTGAAGCACTGGCTGGTTACTGCTCCAGTGTTAACCATTCCTTCGGGGGATGGTGGGCTTGTGATTTATAGCGACGCATCTCTGAAAGGTCTGGGATGTGTTCTTATGCAGTAGGGTAAGCTAGTGGTGTATGCTTCTCGGCAAATGAAAGAGTACGAGAAGAATTACCCTACGCATGATCTGGAATTGGTTGCGGTGGTATATGCATTGAAGTTCTGGAGACATTATTTGTTCAGGGTGCAGTGTGAGATCTTCACAAACCATAAGAGCCTCAGGTATTTCTTCACGTAGAAGGAGTTGAACATGAGGCAAAGACAGTGGCTAGAGTAGATTAACGACTACGATTGCACGATCAATTATCACCCGGGAAGGCTAATGTGGTGGCTGATGCGTTGAGTCGGAAGTTGGGGCCTATGGTTGTATCTGTGGTTGTAACTCAGTGTCATATCATACGAGATTTGGAAAGCTCAGGTATAGAGTTGGTGGTTGGTCATCACCAGGCTTACCTTGCTGGTTTGGTGGTCCTACCAACCTTATTTAAGTGTATAAAAGCCGCGCAGGCTAGTGATGCAAAGTTGGCAAAGGTTATGGAAAAGGTACAGCAGGAACTAACTATGGAGTTTAACATCTCTGAGGGAGGTGTGTTGAGGTTTGGGATCAGGTTGTGTGTTCTGAATGATGATGAGATCAGAAGGACGATTTTAGAGGAGGCACATCGTTCTTTCTATACGGTACATCCTAGTAGTACGAAGATGTATTGGGACTTGTGCGAGACCTTCTGGTGGTCTGGTATGAAGAGGCAGATTGTTCAGTTTGTGGAGTGGTGTTTGACGTGTCAACTGGTGAAAACTGAACATCAGAGGCCGACAAGGCCGTTGCAGCTTTTGCCTATTTCGGTATGGAAATGGGAGCATATTTCCATGGATTTTGTGACCGGTTTGCCACCAACGCTTCACAGGAAGAATGCTATCTGGGTGATCGTAGATAGATTGACGAAATCTGCTCATTTCATATCGATGAAAGTTGGCTATCCTTTAAGTAGGTTGGCAGAGTTGTATGTGCATGAGATTGTGAGAATGCATGAAGTACCGGTGTCCATAGTATCGAATCGGGATCCGAGGCTTACTTCTTGATTCTAGATGAGCTTGCAGGAGGCATTGGGGATGAAACTTACTTTCAGTACAGTGTTCCACCCCCAAACTGATGGATAGTCGGAGAGGACGATACAGATATTGGAAGATATGTTGCAAGCATGTGTGTTAGACTTTGGTGGTAGCTGAATACAGTTTATGCCACTTGTAGAGTTTGCTTATAACAACAGCTTCCATTCTAGTATCGGGATGGCACCATTCGAGGCATTGTATGGTCGAAGGTGTCGATCTCCTTTGTGTTGGGATGAGGTTGGTGAACATCAGGTATTAGGACCTGAACTCGTGTAGCAGGCGTCTGAGAAGGTGGGTTTGATCCGGGAGAGGATTAGATCAGCTCAAAGTCGGTAGAAGAGTTATACAGATGTTTGCCGCCGTGAATTAGAGTTCGAAGTGGAAGGTAAGGTATTTCTGCATATCGCTCCAATGAAAGGAGTGATGAGATTTAGGAGGAAGGGCAAGCTGAGCCCGAGGTATATTGGACCATTTGAGGTACTTGAGCAAGTGGGTCCGGTAGCCTACAGGATTGCATTACCTCCAGCACTTTCGAGGGTCCACGATGTGTTTCACATATCCATGTTGAGGAAGTACATGTTGGATCCTTCACATATTATTAGCTACGATAAGTTGGAAGTTGGGGATACTTTAGACTATGAGGACATACCTGTTCAGGTTCTGGACCGTAAAGTTCAGAAGCTTCGTACTAAAGATATACCGTTAGTGAAGGTATTGTGGGGAAACCATAGGGTTGAGGAAGCTTCTTGGGAATTGGAAACGAAAATACGTCAGAAGTATTCACAGTTGTTTTGAGCACTTGTACACGATCCTACTATGGGTTGGGATAGGTGGTTAGTCATCGGGAGTGTGTGTATTGTGAACTCCTGAGACAGTTGTATATGTAACCACGGTATTCCTCCGCCATAAGTGAGGGTATGTATATGTATGTGTATGATGGGACTGCGCTGTAGTAGTCGGCAGTTTCTTGTTGATAGTTCATATATGAGTATTCTGGGTATGACTTTGTGAATGAGAGATGACAAATTTCAAGGGTGAAATTTTTGTAAGGAGGGGAGATTGTAAGAACCTGAACCGTGATAAATGGGTAAAATAAATAAGAGAGGGGCAAATTGGGAGTTGGCATATTTCGTCGACGAAACTAGATTTTGTCGACAAGGAGAAGCTGAGGAGTCTTAGAAAAATCAGAGATCCTAGATTTGTCGACGAGGTCACCGATTCATCGACGAAGTTAGTGAAAGATTCGTCGACGAGAACACCATTTCGTAGACAAATTCCCCCTGGTCAAAAGGCTATAAATAGGAATTTCCTTTACTTCTTCATTAAGAAACTTAGATTTTATCTTTTTCTCTCTAAACCTCTCCCTACTCTCTCTCTCTCTCTAGATTTCTTCGCCGATCGTTGATGGAATCGAAAATCTGAAGTTACCACAATAATCGTGGAAGGATTCTCTACAATTTCTACGGATCGGAATCTCATTTCGGAGATTTTTGAGTTTTGGTGAAAATTTGAGGTAAGGCTCGGTTTTCAATTCTAATCTTGTAGTTTTGTAGGTAACTGTATTGTGAGCATATTCTGTACTGTGATTTGTAGGTTTTGGAACTCGGTTCGCTGCTTAGGGGCCTTGGAGTTCGGGATTTGTGATTGGGGGAAAAGGTAAGGGGAACTATGTTTATATTGGTTATTTTTTAAATCGGACTCGATGGAACTGTGGTTCACGGTCCTGTGTGTGTTTTGGTTACTCATTTGGAGGGATTTAACGGGTAAAACTATAGGTTTTTCATTAATACAGTTTTAAGAAAAAGGAGGTGACGGGCTGCATCCCTGGTTTTATTGGAAAACCGAGTATATGTGTGATTTATACTATGATATTGGGATGGCCATGCCTTGACTTTGTTTAAACTATATTTTTTTGGAAAACCATGATTTAGATTACCCAATGGGTGTGGTTTGTTTGGTTATATGAGCATGCATGTGTGTGTGATATGTTGAAATGCCAATAGGAATGCGGTTCCGAAATTATTCCAGGAACTGAGAGTGTCCGGCTCTATATCCGAGGTCATGAGCCTATTCTGGTAGATCAGGTCGAAGGGTGTGGATCCACCAGTTATCCGCCGATACAATGCCATGGGAGTCAAGGACTAGCCATGTGCCGGTGGCGCCGTGCTTCGCGGGTTGGCTACGGGCCAACGCTGGATTGTCGCGGACTAGCTTCGGGCCGAAGGGTATGACGACACCAAGGATTACTAATCATGTGTATGTGTATGGGTGCGTGTATGAACTATGGAAATTAGTACTGGAATGCATTTAACTGTATGTATGTTGTATCATGATAACACTCAAATGCCACACACCGATATAACTTGTGTTCTTCCTTACTGAGAGGTGTCTCACCCTTGTTGTACGTACATTTTTACAGGTCCTTCAGGTAACCAAAACTAGCGTCCTGGTGTAGGGAGCGTAGTGGCCGGTGTATCGCGTTTAGCGCTAGGTAAGTGCTAGGACTGTAACTTTGGTGGGTTGCCATTTTGGGCTGTGTTGGGCACCCGTTTGTACATTTTGATAGAGCATTGTGTCTGCTCTTGTATAGACTCTGGTATGGTACTTCATATGTATATATAGAATGACTTTTCCGCTGCCTATATGATTGCGTTTGGATGTGTTTAGGGTGCTTGGGAACCCCACGGGGTCGGACCCTCATCCATTGTTCTGTATCTTTGGATGTTTTTGTCAAATACAGGGACAGGTTAGGTTACATTTTCACCCTTGGGTCCCATCTCGGGGTTCGGGGCGTGACACTGTAGGCTTTACTATCTAAGGCATATCCTAGAAAAATGTCTTCATCAGATTTCACATCAAACTTTCCTAAATATTTATTGCCTCTAAATACAAAGCATTTGTAGCCAAAAACATGGAAATATGAGATGTTTGGTCTATGGCCATTCCATAATTAATATGGAGTCTTATTTAGATATGGTCTAACCAGGACTCTATTTAGAACACAACAGGTAGTGTTTACTACCTCAACCCAAAAGTACTTAGGTAGTTTATGTTCATTAAACATAGTTTGGTCATTTCTTGTATAGACCTATTCTTTCTTTCAACTACACCATTCTATTGTGGTGTTCTAGGAGCTGAAAAGTTATGAGATATTCCTAATGAATCATAGTATTCTTCCATACCTTGATTTTTAAATTCTCTACCCCTATCACTTCGGATTTTAGTGATAGTATATCCCTTTTCATTTTGAATTTTCTTACCCAGTTTAATAAATTATTCACACGCTTCATCTTTGTGACCTAAAAATAGTACCCATGTAAATCTAGAATAATAATCAACGATAACAAATGTGTATGATTTTCCTCCTAAACTCTGAATTGGGTTTGGGCCAAATAAATCTAAGTGTAGCATTTGAAGTGTCCTAGTAGTAGAGATTATTTTCTTCTTCTTAAAACAAGATCTTTCTTGTTTTCCTAATTGACATGCATCACATATTTTATCTTTCACGAATTTTGTCTTAGGCAATCCCTTAACTAAGTCTCCCTTAACTAGTTTAGATATTAAGTCTATGTTTGTGTGTCCTAGTCTCCTATGTCATATCCAACTAATTTCATTCATAGCAGAGAAACATGTCACACATTGAGAAGTTAAGTTATCAAAGCTGGTGGTATATACATTTTCATGACGCTCAGCAGTGAATAGAATTTTGTTATCAATTTTATATTCAACAATGCACTTGTCATGTTCAAAAGATATTTTACAACTTTTATCACGCAATTGAATTATACTTAATAAGTTATGTTTTAAACCCTCAACCAATAAAACATCATCTATAGTAAGTGATGGATCGCTACCAACTTTACCTACTCCTATGATCTTCCCTTTTGCATTATCCCCAAAAGGGACAAATCCTCCGTCCTTTGGGGTGATGGATGCCAATTTAGCTTTATCCCCCGTCATATGATGTGAACATCTGTTGTCCATATACCATTTATCTTTTGAGGAGGAGGATCTCAAGCATACTTGCAATAGACATTTAAGTAACTGTTTTTGGTACCCATTTTTTCTTGGGTCCATGGGGGTTAGTGCTTGAATCTCCTTTAACTCTTCATACCTTTTTCATTTTAACATCTTTGTTCTTAAAAGGACAATCAAATTTTATATGACCCATCCTTTTACATTTAAAGCATGTTGTATATTTATAAGAGTCTTTTGATGGAGCATAAGCTTTTGATTCTCTTACAAAATAACCCATGTAAAGATGTTTTTGTTTCAAATTTTCCTTTCCATTAAAACCAAGTCCTGCTTTATCTAGGGAATTTCTTTGTGCCCTAAGAAATGTTTCAAAGTTACTCGAGCCCTCTATGAATTTATGAATAATTTTAGATTTGTCTTTCAAATCTCTTTAGCAGTTTTACAGGCCATCACCCTATTAAACTCATTAAAGTGTACAATATAGAAGGTTTATAGCAGTAGCATTTATTTGAATAGATTTCCATTCATCATCAGTATACTCATCTTTAGTCTTAGGTACATTTACTTTATCAACTACTTTCATAGGAACATGATTTTCCTTTAGAAACTATTCTCCACACTTTCCAATCAACATTTAAAAGATATATACTCGTTCTTCGTTTCCAGTAGGTGTAATTTACACCGCAAAAAATTGGTGGTCTAATGGACGAGTGTCCCTCACCGAATGGGGTTACACTGATGTGTGCCATTGTGATCTTTTACAAAAAAAAAAATGGCCAAGTCTATGTAACCTGGCTCTGATACCAAATGTGAATTCCAATGTTATCCTAAGAGGGGGGGTGAATTGGGTATTTTAAAAAAATTTAAGTCCTTCAAGTTCTAATTTTGAAAACTATCAATTACAAACTTACAAGCTACTTACAACTACCTCAATTTTTTTCAATTAATCAACCTAATGAGTGATTTTATCAATCAACCTAATTTATCAAATTACTTTGATGACCTACTATATATTTAAAATATTCAAAATATTCACACAAATAAGATTACGCAAAAATTAAGTAGAGGTAAGGGTGAGAGAGATGTAAACTCGATTTTTACGAGGTTCGGCCTACCCCACCCTACGTCCTCTCCTTGAGCAACCCACTCAAGGATTCCACTAAAAAATCGCTCTTTTAACTAAGACGGAGCTTCCCTTACAATCTGCTACTTAAAAGAGGCGTAACTTCCTCCTCAAGCTCGGTTCACAGCCCGAACCGTGAATACAATATAAAGATTAAAATTTCTACAAAACTCAAAATACTTCTAGCCAAGCTAATGAGTATAATAGAAATTCTAATACATAATCATATGATAAAACACGAAGCTCAATAAGTGTGAAAGATGTTTTCAATGATATTTGTGTATCAACAAATATATGATCTTTGTATATAGATATATATATATATATACATATATATATGATAAAATATCTTCAAAGATCTAAACACAAGTTAGTATTTTTCAACAAGATTTCTCAAGGCTATGTATTTTAAAATCCTTAGGATTTGCTTATCGATAGTTTTTGCAATAATATCATACGATGAAATCTTTGTGTAAAAAATAAACTTGAATATCAGCAAAGATTCAGACTTTAACAAAAACCTTTCTCAAATAAACTTTTCAAGTACTAAAATAAGGATTTTTATTCTCAATAAAAATATTAGATATAAGAGTATTAGAGATGAAAAATCTTTGAGGTATATATATATTGGAACCACAAACCACACTTATTTATCAAACCTCGATCACCAAGGATTGCTTGTAAGATGTGTAGATGAAATCCCTTTGAAAAGATGAGATGATTTGCCCAAAGAGTATGGATGAAGTAGAGTGTTGGCAAAATCTTGGAATGGAGGCACACTTAGCACAAGATGTGAAGTTAGGTCTCTAAAACTCTTGCTTCTTGTGTTTTTAGGATTTTAAAAATGCTTAAATGATGTTCTCACCGTTAGATTAGTTTCTGGCCGTTGGATCATGGAGATTAAACGTTAATCTATCTGTATTTGCGCTGGAACGTCGTTCTACGCCGCAACCTTCATCGACGAATGGGTATGTTCGTCGATGAGTGTACAACACTCGTTGTCGACGAGCCCATGAGTTCGTTGATGAGAGCATTGTCTAAACTTTTTGGGCTCTCGGTATTTTTTCGTCGATGAGAGAAAACTATTCATCGCTGAGTGGCCTTCATGTGTTCATCGATGAGACCATGGGGTTCATCAACGAGGCCTCTACAAATTTTGCCTCTAAAAAATTTATTCAACCTAGAACTAATTTAAATGTATCTTTTAAGAAATGCATGATTCCTAAAGTTAGTTTAGGGAATATTTGCGCTTTGAATTATATTTTATGACATATGTAAATACATTCAATTCTAAATACCCCTTACCATTGAAGATCTTGAACTTGAAGATTGCTTCTTCATCCTTTTATTCCTCTAGTTCCATGGATTGAGCCAAGTGATATGTACTTTAGATTCCTCGTGGCTTCCATATCAAGCTTACCGTTCGTGCATTCTAAATCAGAATCCTGTTCACAAACTCAATTGCACAGGTCAAATACTAAGTAATTTGTCATTATCAAAACAGGATTGGACTCATAGAGTCAACAATTAACTTGGTAAAAGACCCTTTTAGTGATGAATTTAGCAATGATGAATAAATATTTGTCACTATTGAGCCTATATTAGTGACAACTGTTAATTTCGTCACTTCTAGTGAGTAATAGTGACGAATCTTGTTTTTGTTTCAATAAAAGCATTATTAATGATAGTTTTTTATTGGTTATTAATAATCTTATCACTAAAAAGGACTTTTTTTTGTACTGTGCAATGGAGTGATTGAGGCAAGAAAATTTTTTTGCGGCTAGTTGACTCTTCCTACCATACAGAGAAACCCTAGAAATAGAAATTTTAAAATAGACAGTGAGAATGAGATCCTATTACGGTGGGGTGGATTTACCATTGTGTGCATTATACAAGACAAAAATTTTAGGGGGGGGGGGGGTACAGATTTTTCCACTGGTTACTTCACTCAAGGAAATTAGGTTTCTAAAGTAAATTTAGGTTTTTTTCTATTGGGTGAAAAACATAGAGAGATAATGCAAGATTTATTTTTTTCTAAAGTTGACCTTTTATATTTGTTTTAAAGTACCAAATATTTTAGTGGATTAACGCAATGGCATTAACTGTCGTGTTGTGACTGAGGTGGGGCTTCAAAATTTAGATACCACATGGCATATGTCATAATTTTAAATGCCATGTGCGGAGACATGTGGAGAGAGAAGTCCCCCCCCTCCCCCCCTCCCCCACCTTTAAAATTTCCCATCCCCCAATAGATAACTAGGAGATAATGATACAATTGTGGATTTTGACATGTAGCATCTTGATGTCTTTTAACATTTTAATTTTTGAAAATATAAGATTTGCACATTTAGCATGAAAGTTTATTATTAGTAGATTTTTAGGTTTTTAGTATTTTTCATGTTCAATTTCATTCTAGGTGTGGCGTATTTTAATATTATTATTTTATTTATTATCTCCGAAGAGAGCAAGTATCTCGAAATGGGTTATGTATCTACATTTAATTAGGTCATTCATTAATGTATTTCATAAATGCATAAGATTAATTATATGAATGTACCTTAAATCTAGGTGTGCATCTATTTAATATGTACACATCTTATTTATTAAGTACACGGAGAATGAATGGTCATTTTGTACCTATAAATAGGCCCTTGAGGCATTAGCGTAATACACTACCAACCACATCTCTTCATTCTAATCACAATACTTATGAGTCTAAAGAGTTTGACAAGAAAAAGAAATGTGTTTTTAGTGGAGTTTTGGACTCTTCCATTTGGGCAAAGTTTGAGAGTGTCATACAATTCAAATCGGGCTATTGTATCCTAGGAGAGACAAGTCTTGAGGAGTTATACTGCACCGGTTCGTGGGCTAAGCCAAAAACCACAGAGGGATTGAATCTCCTTAAAGAAGGCGAGATATCCGTGCTTCAGCTTATCTGTGAATCGTGTTTATATTTGTATTTTTATTTGCATTTAAGTTTTATTATTATTTTTTATTAGATTTCCTAACAATTTTAAGGAGATTCAATATATGGAGTCTATAATTGAAAAACCGAATGAAAATGTTAGAGATCTCAACAAGATTTTTTAGTTTAAAAGAGTCCACTTCAAGAGATGGAAAGAATAAGTATGATAGCGAGGAGGCAAGAGGGCGAGATGCAATTATGCAAGAAAATGGTAATACTAATAACGGTAATACCACAAAGGTAAATTTAATTGTTTTTTAACATAATACTTTGCCAAAGGTCTTTTTCCTAAAGACCCTCAATTAAAGCCTAAGAGAAGAAATATGAAAAATAATAGTAGACCTCACAAAATGAATAGGGCCAACCTTAATAAAAAAAAAATTGAATCAAGGACCCCCTTATAATCATAACAAGTAAAATAACAATGTTTGTTATGTTTGTTGCAAAAGTGGGCATATAGCTCGAGTTTGTAAATTTGGAAAACATGGACATATTCTTCAAGCTAATATAATTGATGAACCATTTGTGGTGATGCCTACTGATATAAATACGGTCCACAATATTGAAAGGTGGTGGGCAGACTCAGGTGCTAATAGACATGTATGTTATAATAAATCTTGATTTCAATGTGTACACTTCTTTTAAGGAACTCAAAATTATTATACTTGGAGATTCACATGTTATTATTAGTCTTTATGTGGATTACTTGCTTATTCGTTGCATGTCATAAATAAAGCAAAAATTATGCTCAAAAACTATTTTGAGATGAAAGATTTAAATGAGAATAATGTCATTTTAGGCATGAAAGTTACAATAACATGTGATGGTATATTTCTTGATCAGTCGCATTACATGGAAAAAAATTTGAATAAATATAGCTATAATAATCGCAAGCATGTTACTACTCCTTTGAATTCAAGTAATCACTTATTTCCTGTAACGAATGAAAATGGAGTGGTTAATCAAGAGGAATATGAAATTAGGACGTATTCCTAAGAGGGGGTGAATTGGGTTATTTAAAAATTATTCATGGAATTTTAAATAATTCAATCCTTAACTAATCAATTTTCCAATATATATGTAGATATGTAGATATACAACAATTAGAAATATGTTAATTACAAACCTTTAGATATGAATATGGATATACAAACTGAATTTACAGTAAGAGATAACACATTCAATTCAACACTTGTTCGTATTATAATTTTCAGCTTAATCAAAAAGATTCACAATAATGTACTTAAGAATAAATTCAGTGATTGATTTATGCCTTAATGAAAATCAATATTAAGATCTAACTTTTAGCACATGTATTTTCCTTCAAAACAAATTTTGTAAAATGCTTATTTAGTTTCAGCACATATACTTCATTCACAAAATATGATCACAAACAAGTTAATCCTCAGATTATTTATTTTCAAACTCATAGTTATAAACCCTTTTGAAAGGTCAAATTAATGCTTCACTCATACAACTGATATATATTTGATTTCAAACAAAATATGTTCAGCAAGTTCACTATGTTTAACGAGATTCATCTTTTCAACAGATTTTCAAATATTTAGCTCAACCTCAATTATTCAACAAGTTTTAATATTGAGCACAAAATAATATTCAAGAAGTTCTTATAAAAATAAAATCATGCACGCAGTTTATAACTTGCAAAAAAATAAAAGAGTAGAGAAAAGGAAATTAAACACCGTTGTTTTTACAAGGTTCAGCCGCAAGCTACATCCTTACTTCCAGTAACATGCTGCGAGGATTTTCTTTACCAACTTCGTTACTAGGTGAAGTTACACCCTCTCTCCCTCAAAGTTGGAGTTCGCCCCTCTAATGAGAATCCCCTCCCGCTTGCTTGTACAGGAAAAAAACTCCTTAAACGAGCAGATTAGTACAATGTTAGATTCAAAAATAATACTTTAAAAACAATATGAAAGTTGAAGCTCAAAGAATATCAGTAGAAGTCTGATTTACGTATGTAAGATTCAAAAGAACATATCAGAATTTCTTCTTGTTCGCAGTAAGAACACAGCAATAGAGTAAACAGAAAAATATGTGCGCCGTTTGTGTTCTCTCTATATATTTTTACCCTAATGTGCGAGAAAAAAAAAATTCATATAATGCACTAGCGTTTAAAAAAATTTCCTTTTAATTTTATCTCAATTTGGAAACCATTCTTGCAAGATTTGGAAACAAGATCAGCGTTGTTTAACGTTTAAACACTCGCATTAGTCAACTATCCCTAAAAGGTCAGTCGCCTTTACTCCTTTAAAATCAGCGAATTCTAAAAGTCAGAATAAGGTCAGTCTAATATGCCTAATAGGTTAGTCGCATGTGCCTATTCTATTTGAACACTGAAGCACCACAATCGCCTGATGATTCTTCATAAGTCGCCTGTCCTTTCAACAAACTTGTTTTTCAATGATTTTTGGTTCCAAACTTAATTTATTTGATGAATAAAATCAGGTATCTAAGTACAATGACATTTCCTAGGAGCTTCAATCAATCAGTATTGAGTTTTGAAGTACTTACATGAGACTTTCATATGATTTTCCTATCTTAGTGTCTAAGTCTTCATGTCGTGAAGCTTCCAATATGTCTTCTGAGATTTATTCATTGCTTCAACGATCTTCATGTCTCACATGACTTGAACTTTCATGTTTCTCATGTCTCATAGCCTTGAACGTGATTTTCCATTCAGATTCTTCAAGTATATCCACTTGAAACCATAAGATCACTTAAGTCCTGAAACTTATACTCACAAAGACATGTTAGGTAACCTTGATTTGTTATCATAAAAACGAGATTAATCCTTGTTAGACCAACAATCTCCCCCTTTTTATGATGACAAATAAGGAGCAATAATGAGAAAGCCTTAAAAGGCTCCCCCTTACAATAATAAGCATACTCTTAACAAGTCATTCATACATATCATAATATATCACATGTTTAGAATATCATGCTTTCAACATTTATACCAGAGTAATATCAAGCATTTAGAATTTGCAATGTATATCATGCTTTTCACTAACTCATGTTATTCAAGCATTTAGAATTTTCAATATATCTTATACTTTTCAATAACTCATGCATAGTAACTCCCCCTGAATATATGTTCCAATGATACACATTTCAGTATTTCTCAAACAATCATATCAATCAATATATCTCCACATATTTTCCAACATGTCAACATATCAATATATCTCATTTTGCACATATTTCTCCCCCTTTTGACATCAACAAAAAGGGTAAATGCAATCCAACATGTAATAACCAAAAAGATACTTATGCATCATGCAAAAAAATATTCAAGTTAAGCACAAACGAGCACCCAAATATGTCATGTCCAAACAAAATAAAGTGTAAAAAGTTGAGAACAGCTCAAATATTACAACCCAAGTTGTTTGTTCAAAAGAGAAATAAACTAATCTTCATTGCCTCCATCGGAGTTGGGGCCTTCCTCAACATCTTCATCTTCATCTCCAGAATTTGTTTCCATAGGAGCTTTGCCACGTGATGAAGAACTTCCCATAAACTGGTCAATGCGTCTAACACGGTGATCCAGGGAACTATAACATGACTAAAGTGAACTAAATTCTCTCGCACTTCACCATAGAAAGCATTTTGTTGCTGTTGATAAGCTATAAACCATGATGGAGCATTCTCAGCTGATGGTGCATCGTGCTATTGTTCAGGAGCTTGTTGAGGTTCTGGAACTTGTCTACGTGTACGTCTACCATTTGGAAACCACACTTGATCATGATTTTCATACCCCATTTGCTTAATCGTAGTAGATGAAAACATATCATAGTGAGAACGAGCTATGAATAGGGTAGATTAAGTGGTAATACCTAAATAATCAAAGATTTTATTCAATGCTCCTCCATACGGAAGAATAATTCATCTAGCCTCTTCTTTTGTGATCATCCATTTTAAAATAAGACTGGAAAGATCAAGTTTTTTCTCCTTGAGCGGACACCACATCATAAAACAATTGAGGTAGGAAATGTGATCATGTGATCCTACTCTGGGCAAAATATTGTATGTGATGAGTTCTATAGGATTTGTGCTTGAAGATTTAGGTGGTGATACAATGGAGGATTACCAAAATAAATAGGAGCTTCTTTCATTATTAATGGCAGAAATTCCTCAAGTGTAAAACCTTGCTCCATTATCCAAGATGTACCAATCAGAGGACATTCAAATTCTGCATTTTGAATTCCAAATCTAGTAGCTAAAATCTATGGAGTTAAAGCTATAACAATACCCATGACTTGAGTAGAAATTAAATTTTCTCCTTTCACCAAATTTGCATAAAAAGATCTTAACCATATTCGGATACATGCCTCTAGTTTGATAGGTTATGAATCTTTCCCATCCCAAAGCATTAAACATTGGTAAAATATCAGGAAATTCATCTCAAAAGAACTCAAGGTCCAGAATTTTACCTAAAATGGGTTTGGTGGATCGAAGATGTTTCTGATAGATTTGCTTTTCTTGAGGAGCCACCAACCATTTTTCAATGTCATTTGCATCCTCTTTTCCAAAAGAAGAAACTTTGTTAGCCATATGTTTAGTTCTTCGCATTTTTCTGAAGACCTAACTAGCGAAATCCTTGAGAATGAGATGGAAATGAAAGATTGAAGAAGATCTTGAAGTTTAATCGGTTGAATCTTCTTGAAATATGACTTCAATACTAACAACAAAGAGTTCAGGTGAGTGGAGGTATGTGGTCAGTTGATTGGAATGTGAAAAGTTAGGGTTTTTACTCACAGTAAGTATATGTACCGCCGCGAGTGAGTCGATTGTGCTCGAAGAGTCAGTCGACTGTGCTCGAAGAGTCAATCGCCTGACATGTGTGTTCCTTCAAATTTCACAAGTCAGTAGCGAGTTAGTCGACTACGCTTCACTAAGTTAGTCACCTGCCCTTCAGGCAAGTGAAATATATATATATATATATATATATTCTTTTAGCTCACCCACTCATCCACTTTAGTGTCTCCTTCTTAATTCACCTTTCTACAATGTAATAGACCTAATTCTCGTCGTATTGAGATAATTCTATCCTCTGAAAAGGTTTTGTGAGAATGTTAGCCCATTATTCATCTATATTTACAAATTCAAAAATTATGTGTCCTTTTTGCATATGATCTCTCAGGAAATGATGACGAATATATCAATATGCTTAGTCCTGGAGTGAGAGATAGGGTTTTTTTAGATATTTATGGCACTCGTGTTATCACATTTAATTGGTACCATTGAATATTCCAAATTGAAATCCTAAAGTTGTTGTTTCATGTATAGAGTTTGTGCACAACAACTTCCTGTTGCAATGTACTCAGCCTCAACAGTAGATAATGCCACAGAGTTCTATTTCTTAGAGAACCAAGATACCAGAGAACGTCCCAAAAAGTGGCAAGTATCAATTGTACTTTTTCTGTCTATCTTACACCCGACATAATCTGCATCTGAATAGCTAATCATTTCAAATGCTATGTATTTAGGATACCAAAGACCTAAGTCAATAGTACCTACCAAATATCTCAATATCCTCTTTACAGCTATTTGGTGAGATTCTTAAGGATCTACTTGAAAGCGAGCACACATGCAGACATTGAACATAATGTCAAGTCTACTAGCCTTCAAATAGAGCAGACTTCCTATCATGCCTTGGTAGTATTTCACATCTATCGACTTTCCTTTCTCATCTCTACCAAGACTCTTATAAGTGCTCATACGGGTTCCCAATGGATTTCCACCTTCTATGTCAAATTTCGTAAGTAATTCTATAATATATTTGGATTGGTTTATGAATGTGCCATTCTTAGCTTGCTTGATCTAAAGACCAAGGAAGTATGTTAACTCACCCATCATGCTTATATCAAACTCGTCTTGCATACATTTGATGAATTCTTTGCATAAATCCTCATTCGTAGCACTAAAGATAATGTCATCAACATAAATTTGTATGATAAGCATATCATTATCTTTAAACTTAATGAATAAAGTGTTATCCATTTTCCCTCTAGAAAAATCATTTTCTAATAGGAAGCCACTTATTCATTCGTATTAAGCTCTAGGAGCTTGTTTCAATCCATATAAGGCTCTTGTTATTCTCAATACATGATCTGGGAATTGAAGGTCTTCAAACCCTGGGGGTTGTGCAACATAAACTTCTTCATTTATGAATCCATTTAGAAATGCACTTTTTACATCCATTTGATAAAGTTTGAAATTTTTGAGGGATGCATAGGCTAGCAACATTCTTATTGCTTCCATTCTAGCTACTAGAGCAAAAGTCTCATCATAATCTATTCCTTCTTCCTGATTGTAACCTTAAGCTACTAGTCTAACTTTGTTGCAGACTACAATTCCGTTCTCATCCTTTTTATTTTTAAACACCCATTTAGTGCCAATTATAAGTGATTTTCAAGTCTAGGGACTAGTTCTCAAACATTATTCCTTTCAAATTGATTTAACTCTTCCTACATGGCAGCTATCCACAATTCATCATTAATTGCCTCATTTATGTTCTTTCATTCCTCTTGAGATAGAAATGCACAATGATTGCAAAGATTCTTTAATGATGATATGGTGGATATTCCTCGTGAAGGTTCACCAATAATTTGATCTTTGGGATGATTCCTTACAAACTTCCACTTTTTAGGCAATTCTGCTTGACTTTGAGAGTTGTCGTTTATAGGTGTACTTATTTCATAACTCTCATCTTTTACTTCCTGAATTGCTAGATCTTATAAACTCTTTCTTAATTCAACTTCATCAACTTCAGTGGGTTTAGAAGAAAATGGATTAGCCTCATCAAATGTAACATGAATGGATTCTACAATTGAAAGAGATCTTTTATTATAGACTCTAAAGGCTTTGCTATTTTCAGCATATCCTAGGAAGATACCTTCATTTGATTTAGCATCAAACTTTCCTAGGTCATTTTTTCATTTAGAATAAAGCACTTGCATCCAAACACATGGAAGTAAGATATATTTGGTTTTCTTCCTTTCCAGAGTTCATATGGAGTCTTTTCTAAGTTGGTCCTAAGTGAGACTCTATTCATTACATAACATGTGGTTTTTACCGCTTCAGTCCAAAAATATTTAGGCAGGTTATGTTCGTTTAGCATGGTCCTAGCCATCTCCTGAAGTGACCTATTTTTCGTCTCAACAACTCCATTTTGTTGAGGTGTATGAGGAGCTGAGAAGTTGTGTGATATTCCATGTTCAGTACAA